>NC_141138.1:172114064-172444064 GCF_053477565.2 Lygodium microphyllum | reverse complement strand
ATACCTGTCATGATCAATGCACTGACCGACAGACAGTGAGTCTGGTTCCAGCACAACAGTGAGACTATTCCCAACAGGGGATTGCTGATCAGTCAAACAGGCAGAATGGCTTGCTTTCTTGGCATTGAGTGGATGTGTGAGTTTGCTAGATGGCAGAGACTACTGAAAGAGAAACCAGTGGGCATGAAACTGAACTTGACACACAACCAATTGGGCTGACCACAAGAGGCACTGCATCAGAGGGGTGGTACAAGACTCCAACTAAAGATGATTGCAACAAGTGCCAAGCAATGGACAAAGATGTAAAGGCTGATTGCAACAAATGGTTTGGATGATATAAAAGCCCTCATAAGAGCTGAGATTGCAGCAATATGTATACCAATGGTTGACAAGGTAACAAGTGAGAGGAATGCAATGTAGGAAACATGGGGAAATAAATTAAATGCTAAAATGGAGGCAAACCTGAAAGCATGTATGAAGTTGTGGGGCAGCATGCAACAAGAAGTGATGAATGACATGGATACAAAGCAAAAGGACATATATGACAAATTGCAGGAGACATTCAAAAGGGAGCTAAGTGCTGTTATAGATGCAAATGGGAAATCATGCATTAATGGTTAGGATGATGCAAAATACAAAGAAATCAAGGCTCACTTGCAGGTTGTTATGACAAATAACTTGAACAAAGTAAGTGATGCGTGGAAAGTAGATATGGATGCATTGAAATCTGATATAGCAGCTAAGGATATGGAGATCGTTGAATTGAAAAGGCAGTTAGAGGCGTGTAAGAAAGAATTAGTTACACACAAGTCAATGATGGATGCACAAACAACAATGCCAGTTGCACCGGATTTAAAGAAAGAGGTGGAAAGTTTAAAAAAGGACATGCACACATGGGTGAATGTGGTAGAGGGAGCTCAAAAGAAAGTAGAAAATGTTGAGCATACAATGAAAGAAAATGCACAATGGATCGAGGTAGTCAAAAGAAACAAAGGGATGCCTCAAAACAAAGTAGAAATGATGAACACAACACTAGAAGAGGAAGCAAAAAGAAAACTCCGTGCATTACGTGTTCATGTGGTGGGATGGGCTGAAGAAGAAACCCCTCGAGAGGATGCTAAAACACTTTGTGCTAAAATGGGTGTGAATGAGACATGCATTATGAATGCATGGAGGGTAGGTGATCCAAGTGAGAGAGGTCGGATCCTCATGCTGAAATTTGAGGATGTGGATAAGAAGAGGGCCTTCCTCTCAAAAAGAAAGCCTTTGAAAGGCGAATGAGGATCTCACATCCGCACAGTTAGAGCATAGAAGGGCTAGCATGCCAACATTGTTGGAGGCATGTAAAGAAGGCAAGTATGCTGTTTATAGAGATGGCAGAGCAATCATAGTACACCGAAGGTCACAATGACGATACGCGGCCTATGAGACGTTAAGGATGTCCCTTTAGAATTGTAATGGTCCAACGAGACTTGATGCAGGATATTTTGAGGATACTTTCTGTGGGATTGATATAGCTATGTATATAGAAACACATCAATGTATAAGTTCTAGATTACCAGACATGTGGGATACAAATGGGAGAGTGTTTATAGGCCTCAGCTTGGTAGGCCAGGAGGAACTAGAGGGTCAGGCAGGGTATGCAAGCATTGGGGACATACTACTAATGGGAGACTTTAATACTCGAACAAGAGCAATTAGCCTTTAATGATACTGAGCATGAGATGTTGAAGGAATTGGAATTGGATGAACTAGGGCTTGCGATAGGACATCTCAAAATAAGGAGATGACATCATATGGAACCCATTTGCTAGCATTAGGAAGTGCTCATGGATTAGCCATATTCAATGGCTTATTGAGATGGCCGAGAGCAGATGCTCTCACTTATTGGAATAGCAAGAAGGGAGCCAACACTGTGGACTATGTAATGGGGTTGCCAGTATTAATTCCAAAAATTAAGCTTTTGGAGATATCTGACAGGCCAATCGGTATAGCAGCCGACCATGCAATCCACCCTAGCATGTGGTCAAATACATGAAACATGCGCACAGGTACATATATTTCCGCACTATGAGTTTCTAGAGCAAACTTCGTATATCTATAGTGATGCAGTATGAGATGGCTTAAGCCAGCTAGACCAATATGAACCATTGGAAGATGTCATTAAATCTCTAGGGAAGGTTTTACATACAGCAGTTTTAGAGGCATTCCCATGTAAGATGGGATCTATTGCCCACGCAAATGCTCAAAATGCTTGGTATGATGATGAGTCCAGACATACTAGGACCCACCTACAGAGGGATATTGCACTAGGTGTGGAAAAAGAAGAGGGGTTATCTAGCCAAACTAGAGTTTGAGATGTATCATCTCTTTTTGAGCAAGGACAGCAAGAAGGCATGGAGGAAATTTCATGGTAGACAATCCCCAATTCAGTTGACATCACCTATGGTATGGCATGAACATGCTAGTACATTATACGATGTTCCATCACAAGAGGAGAGTCCCTATCCATCAAACTCTGGGCCAACACAATGTGGATTCTTTACGGAAAAAGTGGTTAGGTATGCCATTTGGAGGTTAGAATGGGAGAGCACATGATCAAGATGGCCTTGTGGTAGAACATTTTGCACATGCATGTTATGCATTGGCCCCTATCTCGTCAAATATCTTCAATAGAGTTGTATGTGAGGGGTTTCCAGCAAGTTGGTGCAACCACACAATAGTGCCAATTTTTAAGAGCAGAGATCCATTGGTCGCTAACAATTACGGCACTATTATGATTGGCCATATGCTAGCCAAGATATATGCCTCTATTGTGGAGCATGAGTTGAGTTGGTGGGCTAAAACAAAGGTGATACGGTTTGCAGGACAAGTTGACTTCCGTCAAGGATACAATACATTAGACCATATATTCATGCTGAGGGCCTTGACTGAGGAGGGACAATCATAAAGACAAAAAATCTATTGTTGTTTTGTGGATTTTTGCAAAGCTTTTGATATGGTACCATGTGCAAGACTCATGCAAAGGTTGCAAACCATTGGGATCCGAGTGAATATGTAGTGGTGTATTTGTACATTATATGAGACAGTGACAAGTAGAGTACGAGTGCCTGGAGGCACAATAGACTCAGTGTCTAGCACAGTTGGTGTAAAGCAAGGTTGTCGCTCTCTTCTTTGCTATTTGGATTGTACATTGACGAGATTTTAGATTACATACAGAGATGGGGTGGTATGGAATCCAGCGTGGGAGGGGTATTGATACCAATTTTGTTATATATAGACGATAATGTGCTCATCTCAAATTCACCTGAGGGGTTTCAAGGACATGTGGATGCATTGCATGTGTTTTGTGAAGAGAAAGGCCTCAAGGTTAACCTTGGGAAGACTAAAATTATGGTCTTTAACACCTCAGCAGCTTGGGTGACATGCTGAGACCATCACTTTATGTATGATGGTCAGTCTATGGAAATGGTTAGACAATATGCGTACCTCGGGGTCACTTTCAAAGGGCCACAATTTTCATGGAAGGAGACTTCAAAGGCTAGGCTTGCACGGGCATATGTAGCTTTGGGCACTCTAGAGCAATAGTGTGCACACATACAATTCCAGGAGCCCCATATCAAATTGTGGCTCTTTGACACTTTAGTTATGCCCACACTACTCTATGGAGCAGCCATTTGGGGCCCAAGCCTTTATCATACTAGATGGATGCCTCTCGTGGACTGTAATGGACCCGAAGCACAACATTATGATGGCTGGGAATATATGGAGAGACCGCCGGTCATGATGATAGCAGGTATGATAAGGGCGAAAGCCTTAGTACCACAAGAGATTTTCCGAGTAGAGTTGGGTGCAGCATCCATGGTAGTGGAGGTTGGATTGTAACGGACTTGAAGCACAACATTATGATGGCTGGGAATATATGGAGAGACCGCCGGTCATGATGATAGCACGTATGATAAGGGCGAAAGCCTTAGTACCACAAGAGATCATCCGAGTAGAGTTGGGTGCAGCATCCATGGTAGTGGAGGCACTATTCCAGGCAATCACTTTCCTCCAGAGGATATGGCAGCTACCTAAAGACCGATACCCTAGGCTAGCTTTGGAGTCTTCAAGATAGCTTGTAGCAGAGGGAGATAGACAGTGTTGGTACGCACATATGAGCACGTAACTGAACTTGCATGGCATGAATATAGACAGATTGCCATTGTTCAATTATAGCCTTGATTGTCCCACTTTGAGTCTTAGCTGTTCAGAGTTGAATAGAGCGATCCGAGCAGACATCACTAAAATGGAGACAGAGAGGACTTGGTCCAAGCCCCCTTTCCCATTAGGCACGAAGATGGCACAATACCAGTGTCACTTCTTGTAGCTTTCCCATGATGGTCTCATAGTGAGGCCAAGATATATGGATGCTCAACTCTCTCATGGGCTTCGAGTTGCTATTGGACAGATCCACACCTCATCACATCAGCTAATGATTGAGACAGGTCGATGGAGTCATGTTGCAGCAAATGAGAGGATATGCTAGCTTTGTAGATGGGAGCGAGAGATGGAGGAACACTACATTTGTAGATGTATTGTATACTATGATATTTGAGGCTGCTACCATTGCCTCTTTAAGGAGGGTTTTGGACCATTGAGACGGGTGATGGACTTTGAGGACCAGAGATATGTGGGTCTTTTCTTATTGGAGCTCCAACGGCGCAAAGTAGCATTGTTACAGGGTTGGAGCCAATCCCAACCACGTCCGCCCCTCCAGAGAGTAGTTACAGACTTTTTTAGTATAGCCAACCCCTTGGCCACTGCCACCTTAGACACTACATCTTGGCCTTCTAGAGACGTTAATAGATCTTTCTTTCTGTCCCTCTCTCTATCTTTGCCTTCTTTTTCTGGCCTCTGCCGCTCCCTCTCACTCCTCTTGTGAGGCAAGGGCCCTCCCCCTTCATCTCGAAAGGAGTTTGGGCGAGGCCTAGTATTTTGTCTCCTTTGCTCCATCCTGGGGCAATATGCTACAAGGTGGCTTACCATCTTGCAAGCAAATCACTGACCTAGGAGACCAGTGTAATATATTGTCTAAATCATACACCCTCTGTGCACTAATGGAATCTTGATGGCTCCAGGAAGGGATCCCAATGCTGAAGTAGGGACCATAACTCTGACTGATGGATGCTGAGGTCATCCCTTTGCCACTGCATCTACGAAGGTCTTGTCCTGTTGAATGACATGCCCAAAAGCTCTGCTAATTTGGGCTATATGAGGCAAAAAATACTCATCAAGGGCAGGGAGGTGTATCGTGATAGCCATGCCATCTCTGAGCGTGGAGTAATCCTTGCCGTCAATCCATCTGTCAAAGAAGGCAACTGTAGTTCAGAGATCAAATGGGCTAGTGGCAAGTGCCCTTGTAGACTGCTCTGATGTGCTAAAGCTGACCCTAAAGAACCCTTTTCCCAATGGGGTTACCTTTGTAATTGTCGCTGGAGTGCATGTGAGAGCTGCTTGTAGCATGTCTTTCAATGCGTACATCGGTGGTCAGTCACCTACCAATCGGCATGGCAGAGATGATGCCTCCAAGGCCGCCACTCTATCTCTAATGTCGAGCTCTGCATCAGGATTGAACCTGATCTGTGGGATAGTATCGGCCGTGGGAGCTATGCGGCCTGCACTGGAGTCCCTGAAGGTGGAAGATGGACCGGCTACTAACTCATGGATCAAGTTTTCTCCTTCCCACTGCTGCCCGGGATCCTGTGATACTGAATTTTCGACACATAGTTGATCCTGTGGTAACTCTTGTTGTGAGGGAATGAGTCATGAGGAGAGGGCAGCCATTGCTTTGAACAGTGCTGCTAGGGTGAGGGGAGTAGAGGCCATGGGTTCAGCGAATGGTAACTTCTATCTACCCTCTTCTCTCTGCAAGGAAGCAAGCCCTCAGCTTGACCAACCCCCTTGCTTCTGACAAGCAGCCCTTCTGCTTCTGTTCAAATGTGACAATTTTGGGCGTTGTTTTGTGTGACCTTGGAGAGCACCTTCCAAGTCAACGTCTAGCCTGAAACATGTGCAAAATGCTTGAATTGCTGACGCGATTGGCTCCGCCTAACCCCCTTGATGACTCTGGCCTCGACCTGTGCAGCATCAATTATCTACCACATGTGAGCCCTGCATGGCCTCTGTTGACCTATGGTGACCTGCTCAGAGGTTACTCAGTGCAGGCTGTGAAGCTAAGACAGTGCTGCTTATCGTAACATTGGCGCCACTAGGAGCTACATGAATTCTGTTGATGATGGATTCCAGCTACTCACAACTATCATTCCTTCAATACCAGTGGTGAGAGAGAGAATGCCTGCTCATACTCGTGTTGGCTAGACACACGAACACCTTCAATACCAGTGGTGAGAGAGAATGCTGCTGCTCGTATCCCCCTTGCCTAGACCATCAATGGATTGAGACACTTAAGCCTGCTCACCCTCCTCCTCAATGGCTGATTAGCAATCTTACCACAAGCCATACAAAGCTTTCTCTTCTTTGATGGAGTTTCATCCTATTTTAAGGGTTCTAGTACAACATTCATTTGAGGTGGCTTTTGGGCTTGCTTCTCCTCCTTTGCCTTGTTAGGGCATTGACCAGCAATGTGTCCCTTTTCTCCACAAGAGAAACATTTCCCTTCCCTTGTTTGTTCTACTAATTGCTGATATGTTAGCTTCTCTTTGGATGGCAAAGGTGGTGTACCTCCATTTTTATGCTTTAGCTTGTTTTGATCTGATTTGTTTAGGTCAAACATCTCAGATTTCTTCTTTTGTGTTTCTTATTTGGAGGACTTCCCAAGCATCCGTGGCATGTGCAATCCTTCAGCTTCTAGGGGTGCTTCTAAAGTATTTGATTCTCTCATGTTGACATCTTGTCATACCATCGGATATAACGCATGGATGAACTTTCTCATCTCCATACTCCATATTGGACGAAACATCATTTAGAGAGAATTTTAAGAGAGAGAGAGTTGCAAACTTGATCATGTATATTTCTACATGTTCTCCTTGGCTTTGCTTTAGCTCATCCCATTTTTGTTTCACACTGGCCTCAAAGGATGAAGGCATAAACTTCTTGTTGAACGTCTCCTTAAATTCCTTCCAAGAATTGGGTTCCTTTTCTTCTTGGATAACTTTAAGCCACCTCAATCAATGTGATTTGATGAGCAGCTTTGTATATTACTCAAGAGTTTAGACCAGGTGGTTTGACCATTCAGGCTTCAGCCTGATCCTGGCAACCAAAGATTTCCAAAAGTGTCATTAATTGGCAGATCCCGTGTTTGAGCTGGCAGAGAGTTCAGAGGGAGGCATTCCTGCATATTTGAGGACGGAAGTCGAACAGCATGCAGCATGCTTCACAAAATCAGCAGAAGTGACATGACACATTTCTGTTCCAATGAGGCCAGCAACTAATCTTCCAGCTTAGACAGTGGCATCACACCCTGCTCCAATGGACGTTTGCGTTCCTTGTTGAACATTTGACCATTTGGCCATTATGGCTGCAGTTGTATGTAGTTCTTGTGTTTCAACATGACCAGATGAATCTTTGCCTTGGTGGAATGTATGATTCTATGAACCTTCGTATTGTTTGTGTTACTTATTTTCCTCATGAAAAGAAAGTAAAACGGCGTGCTTTTGTTGTACACTCAAAATTTTAAGCTCCCAAATGGTTTCAGATATGACATCTTTTGCAAAGCTGCTTATGCCTGGTTAAAGGAGCATAACTCACCGGCTTTATGTGCTAAAGATTGTAAGGCATTCTTCAGCCTATTCTTATTATTTTGTTTTATGCAAATTTAGTTTTATGATAGCAAGTTTTCATAGCTTTGCGTTATCCTGGTGTTTGTAGGGGCCGCTGCTCTGGATGCATCTCTGGCTGCTGTCAGTAAATATGGTGGGGCTTCGTTGGGTTATCGAACGCTTTTAGATGCTTTAATACCTGCAGCCACTTGCCTTCGTGAAGTAAGACGCCAAAATTTATCTTTTTTAATATTGGCCTTTAAAAAAAATAAATTTACTGACGGCGTTCTCTGGGATCCAGAAACTCAATTCTGGTGAAGAAGGGTCAAAATCATTTCTTTTGGCAGCAGAGGCTGCACTGGCAGGTGCAGAGTCAACTAAAAGTATGCAAGCCCAGGTAAGAAAATTAGAATGACAAGATATACCACTTCTCACATGTCAGTGTAAGCAGCATTCCTCTTTCAAAGTTCCAGGATGCTCAATTGGCGACGAGCAGTAGGCAAATGTAGACTTAGCGGGTTCTTTTGTGGGTTCCGACAAGTTTGTGCTTTATTGAACTTGCAGGCTGGTCGATCTAGCTATATTCCAGTGGAGAATCTTCTAAACGTCCCAGATCCTGGTGCCATGGCAGCAGCTGCCTGGTTTCATGCAGCTGCCGTCGCAGTTACAACGTGCAACCAAGTTTTGTAGGCCAAAGTAATTATCACAGGAGAGTCCTGCAGAGCTTAGTGGTGAGAGTAAATTTTGTGCTACTCTCTTCTTGGAATAAGGTGGAAAGCCATGGTGAGTTGAGCGAATGTATCATTCTTTAAGTTGCGAGTCTTGAGTGGCTTTCATCCATCGGCTCAAGTGTTTCCAGCAGAGTTCCTTTAAACACGCACGGTCTTTTTAAGAGCAGGCGGCCCCTTTAAGATGAAAAGGTTGGTGCCCCCTCCCTCCGGATTTGTACATTCTACCTACACAAGAATCTTTTGCAGCCTACGGGAAACGAGTCCTCGTCCGATCACTCTAGAGTCTAGAGTCTAGCCTGTCTTTTGGCTAAATTTGGAATGTTGTCGTCACGTGTGCTACGTTCAAATTTTCAAGAGTAAAATCGAGTATAGTATATGCTTGGATACTTAAGAAGGCGCGGAAATTGACTAGTCGAAGGCAGGCGAAAAGCAATCAAAGTTTGAAGAAAACTTCTTGGGTCTTGCATCATTCGTTTAAATGTAGGAAACTTGTGCCAAACAAGTGAAATATCAGTATCAATCGAATTTGAAGAATAATCTTACGTTGACATGACACATAGTTGGCATTATTGGTGATACTCAACTGATGCACAAGTAGGAAGTGGTAATCGGCATTATTGCCCCAAATGCTTTATCTTGTAATGCTTTCCAGCGTATTAAATATTTGCCTTTTGAATGTGAAATTGAACCATCAATGAGCTTTGCAGGTCATACATCTAAGTCAAGTCAAACATTTTGGAAAAGGGGTCCCTCCATAAAAATTACCGAGTTGAGGGTTGGGTAGGTTGGGGAGATTCATGGGATCATCTTGCATTATTGATCAATATCCCCTTGTGAATTCATGTATGAGATGTACAAAGGCACGTCACAAAGACTTTTGAGTTGGTTAATAGGCCCGTTTTTCTACTCTATAATCAAGTTTCCAAATAAATTAATGAATTTAAGAATTTTCTAGTCCTTTCTAAGGACAATTTTAAATGTAAAATGTTAATGTGTATTGACAATTACTAACTTTTAAAAGGCTTGCAAATATGGATAAACTATGGTGAGCTTGGAGTTAAAAGAAGAGTATATTGGACCTTTGCAAAATTCCAATGAGCTAAATGACATGACTCTGCATCCAGCCCATCTTCTTAAAGAACCTCCAAACTTTGCCTTGCGGTTAATAAAGCTTCCATTATTAGTTCCATGACTTAAAACTTGCCCTTGAAGTCTCACCTTCCTCATTGACCAACTTATGATTGCCCTTATGGTTTGTTGATTGACCTCGTTCAAATCTGTTGGCTGCATAAAGTTAATGTTTAGATGTAAACTTCCTATTTTATGGGGATCTCTCATATAATTCCATGGTTTCTTGCTATGTGTATCTTCATCATATACTACATCAACTCTCTCAAGTTGATATGAAAGTGCTTTGATGGTATGGCTTGCCAACATCCTTTCATTAAGCTTGTTTTCAATTCAATTTGGGCCCTTTCAAGTTTGGGAGAGTTTGTTGGACTCAATAAATTACCTAATGGGGTAGTTTTTAGTGGACAATTGAAAGGATGAGTTTCTTTGTAGCTATGAAGATGGGATTAAAGATTTACACTTGGAGGAAATGAAAGGATACTAAAAGAAGTTTTGAGAAACTATTTGTCTCATGTATTGAGTTGCTAATTTTATCCTTCAAGCATCCACTTTCCGATGTAGATGATAAATGTCATTCTCTTTTCTCAACAACCTTCCCTTTAAGAGGTCATTTTAAGGCCAAAAGGTACTAGTGTTGTGATGTGTGTGACATATAAATGTTTATTCTTTGAATGATCAGAGAAATGATTTCTCCTTTTGATGTTGGATTTTTAAGAGAGTTGGAAAATATTCTAATACCTTAAATGAATAGGCAAAAATCTCTACCTATTAGGGACGAAAAGCCATTTGTCTAGTTGGTTGCATTTAGTTGTGCTTATTGCTTGCACATCTATGCATTGTAGGTGATGAACTTTTGTCATTGTTACTTTGCTTTTGATTCTTTCTATAACAATAGAATAAGCGAAGGCATGTCACACATTATGACTATTGGAGTTTTCACATATTGCTTTCTTTTGCTTAAATCTTTGTAGCTCTTGTACCCTCTTGCTTTCGCTTGTGCTCTTGGCTCTTACTCTGCTTTCAACGAGTATTAGAGCAGGCATTTAAAGAGCTTCATTGACATTCACTTCAGCCAAGGAAGACAGCTTTATTCGTAGCTTCCATGGTAGCCACTCAATAAAATATTCATTAGTCTTGTTGCTTTCCCAATACCATCCATCCTTTCTAACATTGAGCAGGATCCCTCCAAGCATTGTTTTGAGCTCCAACAAGTGATCATCAAGCTCAAACAGAGTTTGTAAGATCCTAGGAGCAACCAACATGATTTACGTCTATTTGGGTTGCTCTTGTCTTTGGACTCCATCTTCTTCAGAGCTCTAACATCATTGCTTGCTTACTTGCTATCCTTTAGCATTATTTAGAGCATTTGAGGTCATCCATTGACCCATAATGTAGGATAGGTTTTCTATTCACTATTTGGATAGCAAGTATTTGCACGTTTTATGCTCTCCTGATGCTTATGGGACTTGTTTCTTATACCCAAATAATGTATTGATGCTCAAGAAAGGCTTTCTGATCAATTAGAGTTTCTTTAGGTTAGATCTCGAAGGGTTCTTTATTGTAATACCTTATGGGAAACAAGTATTTAGTGTTAAGACTTATATATTAAATGCATGTACATGTTTTGGGGATGCTACATTGATATATTGATGCTTGACATTGATTATCATGCCTAGATATACTTATGTTGAGCTCTAGGCTTTGGATTTAAGCTTTAGTAGTTGTATACTTGCCATGGCTATTTGCTTCAATGATTTTCCATTCATGGGCTTAAAGCTTATTGTGGATATGTGTTTCTAGATAAACTGCTTTATGACATTGGACACCTAGATGCTATAAGGCATCTGTATTGAACTTTGTTTTGCTCTTGGATATTTCGGTTTGCTTCCATGATCTTTTCTTTGTAGAGCTTGGACTCTTGAGTCAGTAAGAGATTCTTACTTGTCTGGTATATATACTCAGGTAGTTATGATCTACATTGTTTATGTAGGTACTAATAATTGTCAGGTGATTTAGCTTTGGTTTATATACTCACTACATTCTCTTATCAAATGGGTTTGTTAGCTTGGATGCATTTTTGGTAATGTACTTAAGCTTCACTGTTCATATGCAGTGAATTAGTGTTATATGCATACTACTCTTTTTTTTGACTTTACATTTATATCTCTGATATCTTTGAGTCTCATTACTATAGTCTTGTGACTAGCCATGTTGAAATTTCAGTTTTGAGTTGTCCTTCGAGAGAAAACACTAATTATAGTGTGTTATGGACAATTATATCAGGCATTATACCGTACCTCTTGCAGTTGTTTTTGGGTTAATTTTGTGGCTATTTTACTATTATTACAATAGCATGTTTACTCTTTGCTTTACAGTTATCATGGCATTTGCTACTTGGAATAGTGCCATCTTTAACGTAGACAAGTTGGATGGCACCACTTCAATTATTTGAAGATCCACATTTGGAAGGTATTAGTGTAAAAGAAGCAAATTCGACATTAAAATGCAAAGGCATAAAGCTCAAGGAGTTTAATATGGAGGCATGGGTTGATTTGGAAGAGCTACGCAAGTCCATCATTATCTTGTCATTGTCCAAGCACACTTGTTTTAATGTTATTGATACAGAAGGTGGTGCATATGACTTATAGCAAAATATATGTGATCTTTATGGTAAGCAAAGTCTTGCAACTTAGTTATATTAGTAAAAGGAGCTTGTTGACCTTTGCATGCCTATGCCCACTCATTTGAATGAGTTTTACTCCATTATTAGTCATCTTATCTTACAGGGCATTAAGTTTGAGGTAACATAAAGTTTCTATTTTTACTTGTAACACTACCTAAGTCTTTGGATACATTCTGTACTACTATGATGTCAATGTCCTTGAAGATGGATTTAAATGCTCTAATATAGAGGGAGATTTGCTTATATCGAAGTGAACATGAAGGATATTGATGTAGGTTGTACTTCTCGTATACTTATAGCTAGAGGCATACATGATTATAAAGGGAATGATTGCCGTAATAGAGACTCATAGTCCAACATGGGCAATTCTAAGTCTCGTGGGCAATCATGTAGTAAGTCACATGGTTCTAAGTCCTATCTTACTTAGCGTTATTCTGAATAGCAACATCACATAAGGCCACAGTGCCATAAAATGCGCAATGATAGGTATGAAAAAGGCAAAGGGAAAGTGTAGAACAATATAAGTCTTCTAATGATCAATACATTTTTTAGTACAATTCAAATGATTACATACTTGCTACTTCTTTACTTAATGCTACTCAGGTGCTTGATGTTTAGTTTGCTTACTCTCAGTGTTGATTTCTTGATTTGAGGGACTTCCTTCTATGTTACCTAGCATCGTCATTAGTCATTAGGGCCAAAAAACGCTTCAAAAAATGCATGTTTCTTAATCACGAGATTAAGAAAATGATGAAATAGAGTTTGCCACGTGTGTAAGAATATGGTATTCTTGTCTCCTCTTTTTTGGAGATAATAGAGTCCACTTCGTGATTCTCTCCTCCTTTTTAGCCAAAATCTCCCAAGTCTGACATGTTTTGATAGTCCCGAAGTCCTTATTTACTTATAAAATCTGACAAAAGACATGATAAAGATGTTGTGAAGTTAATAATAATTACTTTTTTGAAAGTTGAGAACTTTTTGGTGCCTAATATATTTTCATTAGTCTTCTTAATATTCATTTTTAGTTCATTCATATTTATCGGCGAGGTTCTTTGTTTACGAATTCAATTTAAGTATGGCATCTAAAAGGGGCCCTTCTCGTTTAGTGAACTCATACACTGTCTATAGCTAGGGAGCTTCTTTGTTTACGAATTCAATTTAAGTATGGCATCTAAAAGGACTCTCACAAGGTGAAAAGAAGAAAATGAGAGAATACAAAACATCACTGGAAGGGACGTATCATTGCTTTCAAAATTATGCCTGAAGGGTGGTTTATTAAAGTGCAACATGTTTACATAGCCAAGGATGTGCACTTGTATCTAAACGAGTGTGTTTCCCAACAAATACATTATAAGTTCTAAGTTGATAACGTATGAAATATTTTTTTCATTTAAGCAAGTACTAATAATGAATTCTTGGCTGTAGGCATATTTCTATCAACAAGTACCGAATTGGCAACCTGTGATAAGCTTAAGTGGAACCTTCCATACGATTTGTAAGGTGTTCATGTAGACATTATCTATGTTGATTAGACTGTGGGTTCTTTTATTGAGGGAAGGATTTTTATATATTTTGCACATTATGTGGTTCCCTGTAAATCATGTACATATGGACATATTGAGGATTTGACATATGTTTAAACCAGATTTCAAAGACAATTTTATTGATATAGTGGATTGACAATAAATATAATTTTAGAGATTTCTTGGCTAAGAGAAGCAATCAAAGACCTATAGCTAATAGCAAAAATAAAGAAGTGTTATTTGCAATCAACAACATAATCATTCTATATACTAAAAATTTTGAGAGTCAAAATGCCTTGCCTTATGCACCAATAAACTACAAAATCTGACCTATATAGGATAGGTGAGGTACAAATGCCTTGCCTTAGCATGGACTTGTCAATGTCCTCAAGAGATATTCTAAGATAGTCCTCTTTTTCAGAAGTGCAAGAAACATTGACAAGCATTTGTCCATACACCTCACCTATCCTCTTATAATTAACACGGTTGAGCACATCGATTTTTCTCTTGCAAACATTGTCCTCGATTTTTATGACCTTTTGCGTTTTTTTCTTAGATAAACTCTTATTGGGACACGGTCCTTGTTTGTTGGTTATATATGTATCACATCCTCGATCTTTGGCCCTTTCGTTTTCCTAGAAAATTTTGGGGGAACATTAAGGATCTCAAATGTTTTTTTATTCGTAGTGAACAAGGGCCTCAATACCTTGTCGAACATGTATCTAATTTTGTTGACCATACTAAAATCTTTGTTTACCGAGGTGATCCTCTTAGCATAGCAGCAACAATGTAAGCATCATTCATAAAGTCAATGACAAAGACTTCAACTATCTCCTCTTGAAGACAAAGAATCGCTACAAGCTACCATTTCTTTTGCAAGCTAGTTTTAGTCGACACTCTTGATAATCTATCAGAAATATCCTTGACAACTTTGATAAAAGCTGTCTTTGGAATGACATGCTATGGAGCTCTTTGGGCCTTCCTTATCTCACTAAAACATTCCTACATATAATAAAACCTAGACCTTCTCTTTCTCCTTGGCTTGGAAGGCTCACTTCCTTGAGCAGAAGAGGGTCTAGATTGATATGTTGGTTGATTAGGTCCTCTAGGGGAGATTGGAACCTTGGCAATTGGAGGAGAGGATTGTAAAGCAAGATCATAGGGTTGGTCATTAACCACATGGACCTTGCCTTGGGCAGGAGGAGAAGACACTATCTCTACACTTGATTGCTTTGATTGCATGGCAGGAGACTAGGGAAAACCAATGATAGGAGGGATCTCAACAGGGACAACAACTTTTGGAATCTCTCATGGCCTTGTCGCTTATTCACTATCCTTGTTCTCTATATAAACTTTCATTGTTGTCCACTTTGTCCTTGTTGCCATCATTGCCTGATAGAAAATGATAGGAAGAGCAATAAAAAACTATTTGCTCAAGGTATCATCGATACGATGCGTATAGGATAAGTTGATATGATGCGAGAGTAGTGAAGCCAAATCTCCATAGGGTCCTATTCGTGCCGTATCGTGGAGCAGCTGATATGGCTCAAGCATGGCAAAGTGTAATCTTGGCACAATCCTTTTTGCTCTGTACTGTAGAGAAGCTGATATGACGCGAGAGCGACATTGAAATTTTTGTAGAGGTCCTCCTTACTCTATATCGTGGAGGAGCAAACAAGCACGTGCAAAGGACATCCCCCTATCTGCATCATTTTGTAATGTCCTATTTTTTTGTGAGATCTTACACCTATTAAAAACAAGTTAAAATTTTCAATGAATATCTTAGGCTCTGAAAAAATAAAAATAAAAAGATTAACCATTTTTTCAAGCTCATTTGTTATTTTAAAACTATTTTTGAGCCAAAAAAGCCTAAAAATAACAAAAAATTTACAAAAAAAATAGGCCATCACGATATGGTGTGAATAGAGGGGTTGGATTGCACGAATGGAGGGGTTGGATTGTGTGAAATGACCTAGCTCCCCTATTTGCACAATATCATGATGGCCTCTTTTTTGTGATTTTTAAATTATTTTAAGGTTTTTTTGCTCAAAAATAGTTTTGGAATAGCAAATTAGCTCCAAAAAATCTTAAACTTTTTTCAAAATTTGTCTAGAGCCTAATACTTTTGTGATTTTTTTATTTTTTCTATATGTATAAAGTCCTAATAAAAATCAAGATCATAACATTATCACAAACTCACATGTGAGCATTATTCTAAAGCTTGATAACTTTTGGGCTATTTCTTTGCTATTTTTTCTACCTATTATTACATAATTTGGATCCAAAAGAGACTATCTTTTTGAATAATTATTGCATTCATATATATTTACTATGTAGATTCTATCTTCTTTAAGAGCTTTAAAAATATATATGAGATATTGAATATTTATATATATTTTGAGATAATATATATATTTAATAATTTCTTTGCTAATTGTTCTATCAATTCACTAAGTTATTTTTAGTTTGGATAGAGTACATTTTTAAAGAGTTATGGAATAGAGTTTATATTTACTAAGTAATATATTCTATCCTTTTGAGCTTTTAAAAAAGATTGAAGAGATATTGAATAATTATATCTATTATGATGGATTTCATGTAAGAATTTGACTATTAATGACTTATTTATTCAACTCCATTGATTTATCAAAATTTTATATTGTTATATAAATGATTTCACTAATAATTTATTTATCTAACTCTATTGACTTGTCAAAAGTTCATGCTATTTCATGTAGAGGACTTTGTATAATATCATGTTATACTCTTTAAATATTTTTAATAAATAAATAAAATTATGATTGCTATAGAGTAAAGGAGATCTATAATCACAATGATTATTTTGATGGTCATTTTTTTGTGAAATGTGAGATATATTACATTTCAAAAAAGATATAGAAGGATAAGGTTTCAATAGTGTAGTGATGCTTTCAATCATAAATGAGTCTGCATTAGAATCAGAGTTATGAGAGAAAGAAATAGAGTCAAGTCCTTCTATTTCTTCCTACAAATCAAGGGAAGAGATCTTAAGAGACTTCTAAGGATATGATAGCATGAGTAGTATCATCCCATGACATCAAGCTATCATTTAGGTATTGAAATTTGATAGTGCTATTAAGAATCACAATCAATGATATTGAAACCCAATAGTGCTATTAAGAATCATAGTTGAGGGTATGATAAGAAAAAGACTCCTAAGAGCCAATATCAAGTAAAGAGTTGTATTTTTCATATTCTTTGAAGCATCCTACACACATGAAGTCCTCTTAGTCCTAAAGTTGATATGATACCCATTATCGCTAATACTTTTAACTATTATTAGGTTAAGATTTTTTATATTTTAATAGATTAAAAATTGAATAATAAACATTTAAAAAAGGAGGAGGTTTACCAATAGTAGCAAGATTGTTTGAATTAATAATTTTGTCTCCCAAAAATCAAAGTACTTATTTTCTTCTAATTATAATATATTATCCTTGTCTATCCATTAGTGCTTGCTAAAAAGTTAATATTACAACACTATATAATGAAGATATTCTATTTTCAAGTGCCAAGGTCAAGGTAAAATTTTTCACATGCTATTCTATTAGCTTGAGGTTCATCCTTAGTATATCTATCCCTACCAATTTTTATCAATACCATGAGACTCTTTTAACCATTTTCTTATGAGTCAAATTGAAGAGATGAAAGAAAATGTTTAGATTTGGTTGAAACAAAATCTTATAGAATGGATGACTTAGGATATATATTTAACCATTCAAAAAGAAAAATAATGGTTGAAAAGTGATCCCTGACATTTTAATGGCCGATCTCTTAAAATAAAATATTCTCTTATTAATCATATCTAAATGGCCAAATTTGGAGGGTTCATACTTTTAAAACCTCAACTAATTAGCAGCTTGATCATTATTTTACAAGTGTTGTTTTTGAAACGTTTCTGGCCCTAATGTTTATACCTATTGTATTGTTAGAGATTTAGTCAAAATGGATAATGATCATGTATGTGACATTGTAGTTTGATATTGGTGCTTCATTTATGTCGCATGATGTATATAATGTCATGAATTTGATTAAAAGCCTTACCTTAGTTGTTGGATAACTATAAATGATAAGTATCATGTATCCTTTGGTGATTTTGCATGGAAGATTACACGTGGCAATCTCATTTTTGCTAGAGGTACCAAGGTTAGTACATTGTATCGCTTATTTGTATCTAGATCTATTGATTATATTTTGACCGTGATTGTTTATCCACATGTATCCCTTTGGCATCATTGTCTTGGGGATATACCCCTTAACTGAATGAAAGTCATGACTCATTTGCAATACTTACCATCTCTTGACTATTATGTTTTGATTCATGGAATTATTATTTATATGGTAGATAGACTTGTATCTCATATAAAAAGTCCGGTCTTATGTGTGTGGATGAGCCATTGGCTTTTGTATATTCAAATGTTTGTGGTTCCATGCCCTATCAATCATTAGGTGGTGCAAACTATTTCATTATGGTCATTGTTGACTATTCTTATAAGGTTTGGGCATATCCCATAAAGCAAAAGTCAGATATTTTACCTATCACTCAAAACTTTCTTATTATGGTTGAGAACCAATCTCGACATCAATAGGCTAAAATACCTATGATTTGACAATGGGGATGAATATCTCTCTAATGTATTTGAGTAATTTTGTGATAAATAGTTGACCATCCCTTACACCCGAGGGTCAAGATGGCCAAGATCCCATGTGCATTCATAGTGGATAGCTTGATGTATGCCATAATAGCCGCTAGACTTGACATAGCATTTGCAATGGGAATCGTAGCTCAATATATGGGTAACTTAGCACATGACATGACAATGCCGTAAAGGATATCATGAGATACCTTAAGGACATTTTAGATATATGTATTTGTTATGGTGGCTAGGATATTAGAGTCATAGACTACACAAATTCTAATAATGTAGGATATGCAAACATTAGGAAAGCCACCTCTTGCTATATCTTCACCTTTGTTGGAGCTATTGTTTCTTGGGTGTCTAGGGTGTAGAAATGCACGGCCTTGTTTACTATTGAGGTTGAGTATATTACAAGGAGGCCTTATCGTTAGCCTACCTGGTTGTAGACCTTGGTATAACAGACTTCTACATTGCATTCGAACTCAATGAGGTGCCATCCAGTTGGCACGTAATCCAGTCTTTCATTTGTAGTCCAAGCATATTGGGGTCCCTTTACAACTTTATCAAAGAGGTAGTTGAAGGTAAGCAAAGAGGGTTTGTAGATCTTGATATACAAGAATTACACAGATTTGCTCACTACAAGCCTCCAAGTGGAACATTACGCCTTCCTTAAGAAGATGATGGATGTAGGATGAGATGACATATATTCCTCATCTTGTTGTACTTCTATGTACACTTTGTATTTTGTCACTTTTTTCTTGTTTTCTTCACACTCAAGTATATTTTCCTTTAAGTGGGATGTTATTGGGGGTTAAAGGCCACATGTGCCTAGCCGCCTATGTTTACTTGTACTTACTCCCCTTACATGACCTGTACACTTTATTATTTATTCTTTCGATGACAATAGAATATGTAAAGTTAGGTCACACATTGTGACTCTTGGAGTTTCCACATATCATATTACTCTCTCTTGCTTGAACCTCCATAGCTCTTACATCCTCTTGCTTCCACTTGTACTCTTACCTCTTGCTCCACCTTTCACTCCCTCCAATCGTGCATTTTCAAAAGAGTTGAAAAATGTTTGAGTGGGAGGTGGATGTTCCATTCCCTTGTGTGACCATTAGTCATTGTGGAAGTAATATCAAAGATATATAAGAAAATTTGCAGCTGAAGGCCAAGTCACATAAAGCTTGAGAATTTTTCACATTTCTATATATTGAGCCACCTTGTTGCTTCTATTGATATTCTTGGTCAGTAATTAGGAGTTTTTGGCTTTTCATTAATTACTCTTATAGGGTAATTAATGTCAAGATGGATGCTTTTGGCCTTTAGGGATTGGCATTTCTTCAAAGTAGTGTGTGACACTATCAATCATGAATATGTATTGCTTATTTACTAGAGGGTTCTCTACATTACTTCAAACTAGTGCTTTTGTCAATGTCAATCATGAATAGGTATATTGCTTATTAACTAGAGGGTTCTCTACATGTTACTTTCCTTGATGGCTTCACCAAATTTCCAATAGGATCAAGAATGAAACTTTATAAGAGTATGTAGAATGAAGTAATGGGAATTCAAATAGCCTATCCTGATACAATTTGAGTGTTTGAGTCAATATTGCATGTATATCCATTTTTTTGTTCCACCTTTATTGCACTCTCAAGCTGACTTTTCCCTAGCTACTTACACAATAACTCTAACATGTGGTATCGAATCTTAGGTAGCTAGTTAAAGCTCTATGTCCTTTCCCGTAACCCATTATGACATATCAAATAGCATAAGTCTATCTCTTGCCAAGATAGCTTCTATGAAATTCATTATCCACTTTCTATCAATTAAAAATCCACATTATGGCCACTTTAGGGTAACCATAGGATGGTCCTCAAAAGTATTGCTCATGTTATTGTTTGAAGCTTGTATTGAATATTGTTATCCTTAGGAGATTAAGTAATTTAATGTATGTTTTTGTACCAAATCAATTGCAATTGATGCCAGGAGGCATATTTCACGGTGGATTCCGTGCCACGATGGATTCCATGCCACGGTGGATTCCGTGAGGTTTTACGGTGGATTCCGTAAACTTTGTTGACCCGGGCTCATACACAAAGTGGATTCTTTGTGCGAGAAGTTGATGGGGACGCCTATCCTTTTCGGGCGTTTCATTAATTTAGTGTGTACATGGGTGATTCCGCAAAATACATATTAAATTAATAAACGTTTATGAGTTTAGAGTGCGCACTTATGATAAATTAAGGTTAGGATTGATTTCTAACCAGTTGATTTATTTATGTAGTTGAAGACTACTAGGTATTCACTTTTGTCGGTTTAATTGTATTATTTTACTAACGATTGTGAATGCTTCAGTTGATGTGTAGAGATAGCAGCAGTGGCGGAGGAAAGCATTGGAGGATAGCGTGTATTCGAGTTATCACTTATATTTTGATGGGCGCATACCTTAGGCATGGTGCCTATATTTTGTCGCGCCTATTTATTAAGGCATTGGATATTTATTTATTATTTTTGTATGCGCATGGGTGCATGATTATGATATTTGTATTTGGACATTGTATTGGGTATGCCTGACTCTTTGGGCGCCCGCCCATTAGCTTTATTTCTATTTTGTACCTGAAGCGATTCACAAGCGCAAGTTTATGTCTGGATTACTTGGGCATTACTACGCTGAAGTCAATATGTTCAAGCCTGCAACTCTTGAAGATGCAATTTCTTTAGCTCATGATATTGAAGACAAGCTTCGAGGAAGAGACAATCGTCCACAACAATTTCAAGCAAATGGTAACTATGGTTCTAAGCAATTCAATTCAAATTTTAGAAGATTCAATCAAAGTTGATTTCCCTCATCATCTTTTCGTAAGTCTTGGACAAAACCACCTCCTATGCCATCAAATACCAATCAAAACCCTAAGCCATCTTCACAGCCAAATCTTAATATTCCTAGACTTCCTGCCATTGCAAACAATGTATCTAAAACCAAACCTATAGTGTGTTATAATTGCCATCAACCTGGACATCTAGCAGCCAATTGCCAATCGAAGAAGCCACCTATCCATATCAACTATCTTGGAGCAATGGAAGATGAAGAACATGAGGTAATGCCTGACTTTACGGAAGATGAGGACGACATTCCTACTCCTTCAGATACTTTACCAAGTATGCCAACTCCACATTCTTTGTTGACAATGAAATGTTTAGTGCATGGAAAAGAAAATATTATTTTGCATGATGATGGTAGTACACATGATTTTATTTTTGCAAAGTTAGTGAAAGAATTGAAATTACAAACTTTTCCTACGCATTATTGCATTAAAGCCGTATTCTTAGGCACAAGGTATAATGGAACACAAGAGGTACATGATTTAGAAATTCAAATTGGTGAATACACTGAAAGAAGGAATTTTCTAGTTGTACCATTACAGTCCAGTGATATTATGCCAGGAGGCATATTTACGGTGGATTCTGTGCCACGGTGGATTCCGTGAGGTCTTACGATGGATTCTGTAAACTTTGTTGACCGGGGCTCATACACAAAGTGGATTCTTTGTGCGAGAAGTTGATGGGGACGCCTATCCTTTTCCGGCGTTTCATTAATTTAGTGTGTACATGGGTGATTCCATAGCGGGTGAGTCCACAAAATACATATTAAATTAACAAACGTTTATGAGTTTAGAGTGCTCACTCGTGATAAATTAAGGTTAGGATTGATTTCTAACCAGTTGATTTATTTATGTAGTTGAAGACTGCTAGGTATTCACTTTTATTGGTTTAATTGTATTATTTTGCTAACGATTGTGAATGCTTCAATTGATGTGTAGAGATAGCAGCAGTGGCGGAGGAAAGCATTGGAGGATAGCATGTATTCGAGTTATCACTTATATTTTGATGGGCGCATACCTTAGGCATGGCGCCTATATTTTGTCACACCTATTTATGAAGGCGTTGGATATCTCTTTGGGCTTCTGCCCATTAGCTTTATTTCTATTTTGTGCTAA
Source organism: Lygodium microphyllum (assembly GCF_053477565.2). NCBI lineage: Eukaryota > Viridiplantae > Streptophyta > Polypodiopsida > Schizaeales > Lygodiaceae > Lygodium > Lygodium microphyllum. Next base: position 172,421,547 of record NC_141138.1, on the reverse strand, counting down.
AGCAAACTCAAAAGCCAAAAGCGTGCTATTTTGTAATTTGGGCTATTATTTGAGCTTGAAGATGATTAATACATAAAATACATGCTTTGTGGAGCGCTCACACAAGGCATGGGGGGAGATTGCACCCAATTGGTCTCTTGTTCATGTCGTGCATGCTTTCTACGTTGAGTTTTGTGCAAAAAGTAGAGTTCTTTTGTTCTTGGGGACCTTCCGGCGCTCACTACGCGAGCATACAGTATCCGATCTGTGCACCAGCAATCAATTGGGATATGGGACATTAAGGGTCAATGCAACATGTAGAAGAATGCTCATGAAATAATAGTGCAAGGGGAGAGTAAACAATACACACACAATAGTATTGAAATCGAAACATATTTGCAATGAAGCTAGGTATCATTTAAAATATTTTAAAGTCAATTTGCAAGTTTTTTGTGAAACATGTTAAGGTCAATTTGGCAAAACCAAACATCTTTAAAAATGAGAAAGTGCAAGGAGTATCTTATTCCCGGGGAGAGATTTTACACTATTTCAATGAAGGAGATAGTTGTTTACATTCTCTCTCTCTCTCTCTCTCTCTCTCTCTCTCTCTCTCTCTCTCTCTCTCTCTCGCTCTCTCTCTCTACTTTGGAGGTCTACCAACATCTGATATATTGAATTCAAGTTCCTTGTTTAGCTTCTTCCCAACAAGTTCCTTATTGAACTTTTGTCTTGGATTTTCTACTTGTTAATGGTAATACAATATTGCATCTTGCCTATTCATTACTAGGCTTTTGTAATATGACCATCTCTTAGAGAACCTTTCTTTAGACCCTAGACTATTGCTCACCAATAATTGAATGTTTACTAGCTCCACCTCAATAGGTAACAAAGTTTCCTTGCCATAAGCTAGGTGAAAATGAGTGAAAACTATAGCAATTTTGATTCTAGTTTAATAGGCCCATAATGTTGCTATTGTTAAGTGCTTGTGAAGGGAACTCCCTTGCTCAACCCATGAGACCTACAAACCACTTATTGGTCAAGTGTTTCAAGTCGAGCAGCCATGGCTACCTCTCACATAGCCGACATGCTCTCCCTACCCATGGGGTGTAGTGAACTTACCTTGATGCTCGATGGAGTACCCTCCTCTTTCTTGCATATCGGTAGCTCCACGATCCTCGATGCAAGCTCGAGCGACCTCAATCTCTATCCATCAAGCTCCATCCTCCATACTTGCGCAAAATAAGAGAAGAGAGGAGATGGGGAGCTTCTTCTCCTTTATCCCTCACTCTCACAAACTCACTCGCTCACTCTCTCACAATCCCTCACTCTCACACTCGAGCGCACACAAGAAGGCAAGAAGAAGAGAAGAAGAAGAAGAAGAAGATTTTTGCCACACACCAAGAATGAGAGTTTCCATTCACTTTTTGGCTTATATACATGCCCTCTTTCCCTTGGGCAGTCATCCCCTTTTTACATGGCCGTCCATGTGGGCCCTTTTTCCCTTTGCCCTCACTTCTTAGCTTAGTCATATCACTCGTTCATGGTTACAAATTGCACAGGAGGGAGCCTGGCGCTCGTTTACAATAGTTTCAAGGATGTCTTGCATTTAAAAATGCACTTTTGCATTTGACTTGATTTTTGAGGCCGCCTTTGGGCTTTTACTCATTCTCCTTCTTGCCTCTTTTGTTGTGTCTGATTTCCTCATGGGCCACCTCTTTTAGGTCTCGACTTGCGCTTTTCCACTTTTTTCCTCTTTCTTCTTATGTTGAGGTTAAGATTATCCCCTCCTAGCTTAGTGCTAGTCCCATGGCACTGATGTATAGTAGTTGGAAGGTGGGATGGGTGTAGCCAGATGGATTTTTTGAGTTTGTATACAAGCCCTTGCAGGGGATGGTGTTGGGTGGACCGGCCCTTGAAATTGAAGATGTAGTTGGGGCAGGTCCTTTTTTATTGCTGGTGTTGAGGGGATTCATCCTTTGAAATTGAAGATAAAGTTTGATGGATCCCTGCATGGAGAGAGGCGGATGTGCGGATCCATCTTTAAAATTGAATATGGTGGTGGATGGATTCCTGCTTAGAGGATGGCGGGTGGAAAAATCCATCTTTGAAATTTAATATGGTATTAGACGGATCCGTCTTTTGGCCCTCCGTGTGGTTGCCTTCTCCTGCATTGTTCTGAATGAGCTTCTTCATTCACTTTTAGACTGGGTCTACCTCGGTCTACCTATGCCTTGGTTTGCCTTCATGGGAACATTGTCGCATAAGATGGCCCCTCTCTTAGGTGGGTGCTAGTTCCAAGAAATTGTGGTTTTGAGCTGATGAAGGTTTGATGAGAAAGGGCGGACGTGTGAGTCGATGATGATGGGGCTATAGAGGAATTAGGCTTGGGAAGAAACGGATCACTCGGTTAAGGTAGTGGTTGGGGGACCGGGGTTATATTGCATGGATGATGGGGTTGTTGAAGTCGGTGGTTGAGGCCTTTGTTTATGCCTGGAAAGAAAAGAAGGTGCACTACTTAGGGGTATCTTTGCCTTACCGTGTAGTGCGTGGTGCATGTGCTTGTGGAACTGGGAGATGGTTCAACCTTGGGCAAGCCCTCGGTGGTGTCCCACACTTGAGGACCTAGTTCATGCGTCATTGTATGTGTGGTGCATCACTTAGGAAGATAGGTCTGGGAGAATGTCCTGCCCTTGATGTGCCCTAAGCATGTGCACTAGGGGACGGGGCTAGGTATGGAAACCCTAGGTGCAGTGATTGCGGCACTCAAGGTGCTTTTGGGGGGTCCAGCGTTTCCACTTTTCTTTTTTTCTTTTTCCTCTTTTTTTTTTAGTAGATGATTATAGTCGGCATTTTGATGCAAGGGGTGATCTTAGGCTCTACCCTGATCTTCCTCAGACGATTCACAAGGTGGTCTTAGGGACGTAATCAAAAAGGCGTGGCTTTGCAGGTATTCCTTGATACTAGCCTTTGCATTAAGAGGTGTGGTTGACAAGAAAGGATAATTTCACCTCATAAAGTGGCTATCGCTCATGTCCTCAAGGATCTTCATACAAAAAGAGGGAAGTAGGGTCTCCCTCATCATGAGGCTAGCCATAGCGTAGCTATCTATTCCTAAGTTAATATAAAAATAAAGAGTGGGGGAAGGTAGGGTTCCTCAACTACTGGCTTTTGTTTAAGTAAAAACCTAATGGTCCTAAGGTAATTACAAGTGGTTATGAAGGCTAGGTTCGAGCAGGAAGAGAAATCCTTGAGGAAGCGGTTGATGGATGGGCGCAAGTCCCCTACTTTGAAGGTTATGCATTCCTCGACGGGAATCTCTACGTTGACATTGTCGATCTTCGGGAAGTCGTATCTTCCATGCACCTCCCTGTCATAATCAACTCCGTGTTTGCGAGGGTAGGGCATGCAGATAGGATCATTCCGTTACTTTGATAGCATGTCGTAGAAGGTCATCCATGCATCAAAATTGGTATCACAAATCCTCCTTTGCCACTTTGGCTACGTCTCGTAACCTCAAATGGTTTTTGGGAACCTAATAGACCTTATACTGCTAGTAGTCCACGAGTTCCTGCCTCCATTATGTAATTACGATACTTCGCTCCTCGACCCATCGATTCGCTAAAGTATTACCCAAATGAATGATCCTTTCCACTACCTCCAGGGGTAAGACTTGGTCCAAGGTTTATGGGTAGAGGAAGAAGAACTCGAAGGGTTGAGATTGGAGCTCCTGCTGTTGCTGGGATTGTCAGCTCATGCGGCCAGTTGATGGGATGGTGATCCTCACGTAGTGGCATGGGCTCATCAAGAAGCTACTGTGGCCGTGCTCGCGCTCTTTGTTGGGATTGCTCCATGAGTTCTCGTCTTCTTCTTCTTCCAGCAATGACGTGCTTGGGAACCTGGGCACCCTCTAGCTCTTCTGGGGGTAGATTAGGCAAGGGCAGACTGGGTTCTCTAATTTGCGTTTCTTCTTCAAATTCCTGCTTGAAATTCGGCCCTTCCTCGGTGTCTTGTTCCATTGTGGGTTGGACTGGGTGTGGATGGGGCTACTCTTGTTCCTTGAATCCATGTTCCCTGAGCTCATCAATGGAGAGGTTGGCTTGTCACAAATAGATGCATTGCTGCTCCTTGGTTATGCCTGTGCCGGTTGGGAGTGTGCACTCTTGCAGGCCATACCTTAAAGCTTTGGTTGTCAACTCCAACTTCCTTTTCATTATCTCCACCAAATCCTCACCTTCAACTTGTGTGACATGAAGCATTGTGCTCAAAAAGGCTTGCCTCTGCATGTTGGAGCATGCTTCAGCGGCCTCAGTTTTGGATTCTGTGAGCACCCTCTCACACTCCGCCACTACCAGGTGCTCTATCAATCCTCGCACTCTTTCAAAGTTGCGCCTCTTCCACTGTTGTGCCTTCTCTTCCAGATCTTCCTTACCCCTTTCCATCTCCTGAGATAGCATCATTACCACCTACTGCTGCTCATTCCACACTTCCATCATTTGGGTTTTCTCTTTATCCCAACAGTTCAGCTATTCTTCTACCTTGATCAACCACGGAGAATTGTTGGTGGGCCATTGCAAGCCTTTCTAATAGATCTTCAATAATTTGTGTGTGGCTTTCTAGCTTCGCCAGGTGCAGTTTTCTTTCAGTCATGGCCATGGCCATTAGTCCCTCCACTTCCTGCTGGCATTTGGCAGGTTGTCCTGTAGGCTCTTGGTGGCTTAATCTATGGCCTCTTCCTTCTCCTTCAACACAACTCCTATCTCTCTCTCTAGCCTTCCTTGCTCCTCCATTGCTAACCATAGCTTGAATACTAGGGCATCCTCATGTTCTTGGAGTTGTTATTCTAATGCCTGGTCTCCTTCCCACTAGCTCTCCTATAGTTTCGCATTCATTGCTTCCACCCATGCCATTCATTGCTCGAGCTCAGCGTATTGTTGGATGAGCAACTTGTGGCCCCGCTGCTCTGCTACTAGGTCTTGGGCTTCATCCTCTAGCCTTTGCCTTAGGCGATCTTCATTCTCTTGTGCCTCCTTTTCTTTGGCATTGAGTTGCTCCTTCAGGTTTCGAATTTCTTTTTGATGTTCCATGGCTTCACATGTTATCTCTAGCCTTAGAGCCGCGGAAACTTCTCTTTCAACCTCTAGTTCTGTAGTTATGGCCTTCTTCTCTTCCTTAGCCATCTCTAGCTAGGCTAGGAGTTCAGATACATAGGCATCATAGTCTGCAATCGAGGGCATTGTTAGCGATGCTGTGGTGGTGGATGGTTCCAACCTTTGTTGCTTTGGGTCTTGCCTTGACTCGACATCTCTTGTAACCGGCCTTGTGGCTCCTGCCCTTGGCACTATCTCTTGTACTTTCGTGACCAGGAATTGTGACCAGGAACTACATCATGGACATGAGCTGAGTGGTGTTCATGGCATGCACTGGCTCCTGTGTTGTGGAGGTGGTGGTGGTAGTGGTCTGAGGTGTGAGAGTTGAAGGGAGGGGATGAAATGGGGCTTTGCCCTTTCCTGCAACAACTGCGGCTACTTCAGCATTGCCACTTGGTTCACCTTTATGTGGTGGGCTCAAGGTGGCCATTTCTTCAACACCGTGGGTCTCCTCTCTACATACCTACGCATGGCCACTACCATGTCTTCATACTCCTTTCTCCTTAGCTCCTCACCCTCTTCTTCCGCTCTCCTTCTTCTCTCCTCCTCAGCTCTTTGTGATTCTTCTCTCACTTTCTTTATTTCTTCCTCCTCTTTTCTCCTTTGTTCTTCTTCTGCCCTTTTGGATTCTTTTGGCTCCGCCCATTTTTCCTTTGTCATCTCCTCTCTCCTTTGTTGATGGGGCTTCGTGGCCTTCTTCTTCTCTTGTACCGCCCTGGCCTCCTTTTGGGTAGTCTGCACTTCCTGCTCTCCCCACTCGTTGATGCTTCTCTCGTTGGATTGCTCCATGTTAGGGCACGGCGACTGTTGGGGTGTCTCTCCCAGTTCTTCCTCAACTCCTTCTACCTCCCTCACTACTTCTTGGATGACTATTGTCAAGATTCCACCAAATTTGATTGTGGAGGCCTTGGAGGCAAGCTTCTTGTGCGCAAACATAGCCATTGTGGATTGGGACTCCCCTCTTGCTAGTGTTGTGCTTATGGCTAGGATGGCAACCGAGGTCTTGATGGTTTTTAAGACAACAAACCCATTCCAATCCACTTCTTTTCAGGGGACCCTGTGGCTATGCTCTCCAACAGTGGTACGCCAATCTTGTTCATCAATGCGTTGTACCTCTGTCCCGAGAAGAGGGCATGGGCCATCTTTGCTTGCATCCATACTTTTGGGTTTGGGATGTCTACCAGACTTATCCCGTCCACAGTGTGCATATCATGCTTATGTACTCCTAGCATGGCATATACATCTCTCCAAGGGCGTCTTTCTATCTTGATGGCTAAGGCTAGGGCCTTCTCGATCATTGCAACACTTAGTGGTACCTCCACTTGATGCTCTTCTTCTCCTGTCCTGATTGTTATTGTGCCATAGTTCCTTGCATCATCAAAACTTCTTAAGAACTCTTTGCACATGCTGTAGTCAACTGCATGCCCTACTTTCTCCACGTACTTCCAAAGGGCACATTTTTCCACCGGCTGCTTTACAGCCGGCTCCTTTAGTATGGCTTCATCCAGGTTTTATGTACGTTTGAAGGTGAAATGGCTAAAGTCCTTTGTCTCGACACTCAGGCCGTACCTAGTTTGCTCTTCTTTCGTGAAAGGGAGCTTGCCACCTTTATCTTGCCCCGCCATTGTGGGTACCTATCATTCATCATAATCCAACATTAGTATTCCTCAGTTGACTTTTTGGTAAGTAGGAAATTGATTTTTCTTCCATGAAGAGAATGAACAAGCTGAATTAAAGACATGAAATTTTCGAACATCAGCCTATTGATTCCAAAACACTTTCAACATTTTCTTTCCAACCCTTTCTATTCTTTCATGCTTTTAACTTTGATTAAGGCTTTTTGTTTCCTTCTTTTTTCCTATCACCTTACCCCCTCTTAATCACCTTACCTCCTCCCCCCTCGGGAAATGATGAGAATCCTTCGTAGGATTGGACATGGGAGAGACAAGGCATCTTGAGCACAATATGGTGCTATCTACTTTGGCATAAGCTAATCATAGAAATCAGGGTTGTATTCCAAGTGAACATGACAATCGAGATTATGAGAGCTAACGCATACTTGGGTAATGTAAGTTAGGACATCAGATAGAAAATCACCCGAGTCGATGCGGCTAGCCACATGTAGCTCCTCTTCCGTAAGGATGCGATCAATGTAAGGGTGGGCCAAGACCTCATGGTCATCTAGGTGTTTGTTTTGAGTGATGACCAAGACCCTAAAAGAGGTTGGTGCTACGTAAGTTGAGTCATACTCGGTTGTTTTAATTGCACGTCGCTGCTCAGCATTAGTCATTACTTCGCAATCCCATTTCTCCCATTGGAGACATAGGTTACACCATTTTTGTAAGAACAATGAGTCAGAGCCAGCAAGGCAAGTGAGTTCCTGAAGCTCAGTGATGGGTGATGCAGGCCTTTGGGGATTGTGGCATGATATTATTAGTCATCTGATGAGCGCGCGCTCTTTTGAGACTTCACCATTATATTGATCAACTCCTTTGCGACCTTGGAGGATTTTACAGTCATGAACTCATATTCTTCCCAAGTGCAGGATAAGGAACGAACATCAGAAGCAAGGGGTTCATCAAGCAAGCCGAGGTCAAGTCTTTCATAGCTCCTAGCAAACGTGGTGAAAGTGTTGTCCAAGAGCTTGATGCAAGTCACCAAGTCATCACCCATATTCTCAGTAAGGTCCTTGGTGGCGACTGATAGAAATGAACGTCGCCTAAGGCCTAAGACCTGCTGGTGGTTGTGGTGGAATTAGACTAGACAATGATGGTCCTAGTGGCAACAGACTAGATAGTGGTGTTTCTAAGGGCAGGTCTGTAGTTTGATCTGTGTGTCCAGTGTTGCTTTGGGGTACTGAGGGTGGCTCCAATGGTATAGATGGTACGTTGCCTTCCTCTTGCACAGTCACTAGGGTGTCAAGCTCTCTGGACTTAGATGATTCTGAGGTACCAAGCTGTTGTTTCGATCGATAAATTGGTTGGGGTTTGATGACTACGATTGTCGTGGGTTCTGTAGGCTTTGTAGCTCGGGTTTTCTGGGTGTTCACTGCCTCAGTAGGAGTGTGGCTTCTTGGAGATGGGATAGCAAGCGATGGTCCTGGTTGGGCTATGCCTCTAGGATTTCCCTTCTTGGACACCCATATCCAGGTGTTGCCTTCGTAGTATCCTTAGGCTTGCAATAGATCTTCAGGGATCCATCATGGCTTGATTGTGTGCCTACATCGATAGCGTTGAGTCAGTCTCTTAGGTTTTGAATGATAGTTGTTAGCCTTGCAGGGCTATGTTTGTTGGCTACGAGTAGGTCACTTTTGGTGCTTTGGCACCCATTTAAGCATGGGCTCTGTGGACTAGGCTTGATCCTAGGTAGTTCTATCGGTGGCATGGCAACAGGCTTGGGTGGAGCCTCGCTGCCCTTGCTAAAAGGTGTCACAATTCGAACATCGCCAATCGCAAGGTGAATATGCTACATATCATAATCTACGTTGCAATGTGCTTGCTTCTTGAAAGTGCATCCGAATAGAAATTCTTGAACTACATCCTTCATATTTGGCAATACATAAAAGATGAGGAATAGGCTCTCAAACTCGATAGAGATTGCAATCTTGCACTTCCCTATGAGTGCATATGACTTGCCCCAAATGGGCTGAGTTTAGCTTTGGTGGGATGTAACTGTGGTTGACCAATGAGGGTCCAATGAGTGTAAGTCAAGACATTGAAGTCATCTCCCTCGTCAATCAAGGCATCAAATGTGTGTGTGCACCAGGTGGCAACCGCAATGCGCAGTTATGTTGGTGTTACTACCTCCACATCCTCATCCTCTAGTTCAGTGATGGTGACTACGTGGGCATTGACAGGGGCTTCTAGCATAGGGGGTTCATGCAGTGGATGTGTGGGAGGTTAGTACTTCTTCATGCGACTACCATTAAAGAAGCCTATGCCCTCACCTTCAAGGGTTTCAAGTTCTACGTTGCACGTCCTACTAATGGTGCGCACTCGAAAATGTCCTAATCCTCGAAATTTCATTTTCTGCTTGTGGCCCTTTACCAAGTGGAGCAAAACAAGGTCTCCCTACCCAAAGTCGTGTTGTTTGGCATGCTTGTGAAACCACATCTTCCATCGTGCTTTCTCAATCAAGGCATGGGTAGCTATGAGCCGAGTTTTAGAGAGTCGTTTCAATTCCATGCAACCACATCGTAATGTGTTGAGTAGTGCAAGGTCTATTTACAGGATATAGCAAGGCTTGATGGCCTACAAAAAAGGTGAAAGGTGTAGTCAGAGGTAGTGTTAAAAATTCTTTATAGCGAATACCATGGCCAACCCCTCCCTTTCTATGGTGGAGTAATTCATCTCCATATCAGTGAGCTACCTACTAGCAAAACTCACAGGGTAATCCAAGTTATATTCACCAGGCTGGCACAAGATATCCCCAATAGAAAATTTAGATGCGGCTATATGCACGTGGAACATGATGCTCCAATCTGGGCTCGTAAGATTGGTGTAGTTGTGAGAGCCTTCTTCAATTCCCTCATATGCTCACTAACACTCATTAGTCCACTCGAATACAATCAATAGCTTATACAATGGCCTTGCAATCAATGTGTAATTCAACACAAAGCGCTGATAGTATTTGGTGTGACCTAAGAAACACTGAACTCCCTTATAATCCTTAGGTAGCGGCAAGTCGACAATGACCCTGACTTTTGAAAGTTGGTGGCTATGCCATTTTTGGACACGAGGTGCCCTAGAATGCATTCGTACTTGACCCAGAACTGGCACTTCAAGGGGTTCAATGATAGGTTGTAAAGCTGGCATCATTCAAAGACTGCTTGCAGCTTTTCCTAGTGTTCTGCCCAACTAGAGTGCATGCATAGATCGTCTACAAACACCTCTAGCTCTCGTCTAATCATATCTTTGAAGATGGTGTACATTAGACACTAAAAGGTTACAGGTGCGTTCATTAACCCAAAGGGCATTATGATATAAGTGAAGACACCCCACTCAGTGGCAAATGTGATCTTGTGCCTATCACCGGGATGTACTTGCACTAGTTGTATCCTGAGAAGCCGTCTAGAAAGTTGTATGTCTCTTTATGTGCTACCCTTTCGATCATGTGCTCCATGTATGGTAATGGGTAATTATTCCTTTTTGTCACAGTGTTAACCTTCTTATAGTTCATGCACACTCAGATCTTCCCATTCTTCTTCATGACTATCACGATCGGTGATACCTAGACCATGTGCTCTATTTCGTAGATAAATCCTACCCTCATTAGCTTATCAATTTCCTCCTTCACAGCTTGGGTATGTTTTGGATTCATAGGGTATGGTCGTTGTTTTACACGCAACACCGCATCAGGGCCATTAGTATGTTGTGTGTCACCACTCTAGGATCCACTCCTTTGAGCTCATTTAAGGACCAGGCGAATACGTCTACATACTCTTATGAGAGCACAATGAGACTGGCCTCTTCCTCCTTGGTTAGGTCATCAGCTATAAACATAGGTCAAGGCTTCTTGGCTTCCCTTGCCAAGTTGACTTCTTTGACCTTAGCGGGTCTCTTGATCAGCTCACTTTTTTGTCCTTGTCATTTTGCCCCAAGCAAGATCACTACCCTGTAACCTTTCTTAAACTTCGTGAAACATTTTGGTAGGTCCTGCAATTTCTTATGTTGTTCTGCCTCCAATTTCTTCATGCATCCTCTTCTTTCTTCCTTCAATTGTTTGTGCCCCCCAAGTGGATTGGGAGGCCCCCCTTGGTGCGTTTGGTCCTAGGAGGTTGGGGTATCTCCAGGTCACTCTGCGTACTAACCTCCGATTAGGAATTAAACTTGCAATCCTCACTAGAGAAAGGAGTTTCCCCTGGTAGTTGTATCTCGGTGGTTTGGCTATCCACCAGGAGCGATCACACTCCATCTGCATGACTCCTCTCTTGATCTTGTAAGCACTCTCTTTCTAAGGCTTGGAGTCCGCCCTTATCTGCTCTATCACTCTTCCCTCAGTGTCGTACTCTACGGCGTCTTTTGAGAGGCAACCCTTGTACTCATCATCAGAATCGGCTCCTCCTGACTGCTCGTCATCCCCTAGACTCTCATCTCTAGCATGTCCTTCATCGGTGATTAAGGCCCAATAGTATAATAAGTTCAGATCGTGCACCTTAGTACATTCCTGCTTAGGTTCATAGGAGGTCTCTAAGAGGCTTGAGATTAGTAGTGGGATTGCCAATCAATTTGCATGTCAGATACTCGAGGATCTCATGAAGTTCTAGCATGTTGCTAGGAACATGGAAAAAGATAGGCCTTGGTCGGATACTTGAGCTCATGGCCATCATGCAAAGTGGCACTATGAGATCCTTCTTCGACACGCTCATAGTTTGTTCAACCTATTTGTACGTCTCCTCTTTGTCTAAGAATGGGAGATCGATGGTCACTAGGACGTGCATCCAATCTCGCTCATCCTCAGGGCAAGGGATGTACTTGGTTAATGGCCCATACAATTTCTTTAATGGCACATCACCCTTGAGCATGGCAAAGATGGCATCTAGGTTGATGGGGGTCATCTTCCAAGTGTCCATCTCGACCCTCACTGCTTCCATTTGGTTTTCTAAAAAGATTAGACAGTTGCCCCAGTCTTCAATGACTCGAGTGCTTCTCATCCAGGGTCGGCCTAGCAGAATGTTGTAGTCCACTACCTTCATGATGATGAAGCTCACAGAGAATTGGACACTAGCAATCTTCACTGGCCAATTCTTCAAGACTCCAAATGGCCTAACTTTCATTCCGTAAGCTAGAGCGATGTTGAACCTAGAGGTTTTGACAGGTGGGTTTCCCCAAGCCTGGAGCACAGTATGGCTCAACACACTCACTCCTTCCCTAGTGTCTATGATTCCCTTCCGTGTAACATCTCCTAAGGCTAGGATAGGCAAGACTACATGCATCTTAGTGCCATCCCAAAAGGCGTTGACGTGTAGTGACTTTGGCACTGAGTGCAGCGTCAAGCTAGGTATCTGTGCGATGGCATCGTGATCTTGCAAGTCACTGGCAGCATGCTCCATTGGTTCTTCCACCTAGTGTTTCAACTCCTACCATAGCATGGGGTGTTGCTTGAGCAAGTCTCCTAAACTCAGAGTCACTATGGTGGTCACTAACATTGTGAGGAGGTTGTTGGTTGCTTGCCTCTCTCCTAGGTTCATACTTCTTGGCCATTAGTCTTGACTGGCTGGCTGGCCCGTAGCATCTAAACTTGGCCTAGGTAGCACCGCCTATGGCATGGATGCATCTCTCAACTTTGGTCATTGAGGTAAGACTAGCATACTCACGCTAGAGAGATCCTCAATCTCGTCCTCTAAGATAGGCTCAACGTCCTTGAGGTGCTCCTGGGCTTCCTTTACCCACTCCTTGACTTTGGCTATTGCCTTGAGTTGGCGCCTATGGTGAGGATACTCCCCTACTTGGCACTCCCTTTCTCTACCGTCTTTGCAGCAGTAGTCTCTACCTCTGCATCTATGGCCTTCTTGCTAGTCACTAGCATTGTCGCATCCTCAATCTTAAGTGTGACCTTTACGTTAGTCTTTTTCTTCATTCTCCTCCAGCTCTTCTTTCCTATTGAGGCTGCATCTAAATTGTTGGGCCCTGGCAATGATATGCTTGCTTGCTTCGTCCGTGCTCTAGTCATCACATGCAACAAGATGGTTGTGTCCTCGTTGTCAAATGTCTCGACTCCGAACAGTCCCAATGGCACTGATGACACGATTGCCAAGCTAGAGGATGGCTTCCATCTAGGGCAATCAGTGAAGAGATGAGTGATGCTGCACTCAACACATCTGAGGTTGACTTTCTCCCTATTTGCTTGTTCTCTCTTTGGACATCATGATGAGATGTGGCCTAAGTGACTACAAGTCCAAAATGAGAGTGGATCTTGGGTTAGCCCTAGGAATCCTCTGCCACTACCTCTACCTAACGCCATCACCAGTATTGGTTGATAGTCCATCAGGATTAGATTCACCTCGTCATCGTACAAGATGTAAGGGCTCACATAGGTTTCATCTTCATTAGGCTCCTCCACATAGTGAACTGGAGTATCGCTCGGTGGATGGGTCACGTAGGGTCCTGGTGGCCTAGATATGGCCATCAGGTTGATCTCCATCCCAAGGATGGCTAGTTTTGCATCATTTGGTGTTGGGAGCACAAGCTGGGCTCCTCTTCTGAAGAAATTTAGCGGCATGCTCCCTAGGTACAATGGATTGTACTGTTGAACATAGGGGAATCTCCTAGGCAACCTACAATGCATAGCATCGGGCTGAACCTACCACAATTTGCACAAGGCCTAGATCTAGGAGCTTGGCACTCGGCTGGGAGGTAGTTACGGCCACAATGCACACATTGCATATGTAGTCGCGTTGGTTTCCTCACCAATTCTTGCAGTCATGCTAGCTCCATTCTCACCTCGGCTAGGTCTTGGCCTTGATCTACACTCTTCCCCTTATCTTGCGTGCTAGGGGTTGATCCCTCACTAGAGGTTGTGGTCCTCTTTGAGATCCTCTAACTAGATTTGTCGCGGTTCAAACTTTGATTGCTTCTCTCTCTCAGCTGATCGTCCACCCTAATTGCTTTGTCAAAGACCCTAGTTAACACATCTCACTACAAGCTAGAGATACTCATTAAAGCCTTGTGCAACTCCTCGCTGCTGCGGATTTCGTTTATGAATATGATGGAGACAGCTCTTTCATTGGCTCACTCATTCGTGAGGATTCACTTGAAGAGGCTGCGCACATGAGAGATGTAGTCTCTTATGTTCTCCATGTCCTTTTGACTACATCGGTTGAACTATGAGGTTGTCAGAGTATCTTGCTTCCGAGAATCTCTTAATGAAGAGATCTTCTAGTCGGGCAAAGTTTGCTCGCTCTGCCATGTCTAAGCTAGTGTACCATGTCCTACCTTTATCACCTAAGTAGAGCCCAAAAGCTTGGGAGCATTGTGCAAGGTCTGTGAGATCATTGGCCTCACAAACTTGCTCGAATTGCTCTACGAAGTTGTACAGGTCGCTACTTGGCTAGTACTTTTCTAGTTGCTTAGCTACTGCTGTCCATTGTAGTGTATCCCTATATTTAAAATCAACTTGGCTTACGATCTCATGCCATGCATTTCAACTAGTTGCTTGAGACTTTCTCCATAACACGTGGCCCCAACTATAATGGTCTTGTAATTATTGGGTACCATAGGGTCTTCACTCTTAAGGAGTGAGTGGCATGATTGTATGATCAAACCAACTAGTTTGAAATCCCTCGCAAATTGCTTTATGGAAAATATGAGCCAACACTAGTGCAAGAATATCACAGGCATGTGCAACGTGCTCTACCATTAAGCCAGTATGATCATGAGTTGTCACATTCTTTAACCCCCATATGGCATGATTCACTCTCTTTTCTATTAAAAAATTTGTAATTTTTTAGTCTAGAGATTGATGGGATGACCATAGGCTCCCAACTTGGAACATCATAAAGCATGCAAGCATATCCATGCCAATCATTAGGTCTAGAAATTTGGATTAGTTGGTTGGTTGACTCTCGTGAAGCCTTCTCAATGCTCTTTTTCTCTCTTGTCCCAAGAACATATAATACATCTTTGTCTCCAAGATAGCCAAGTATTGCTATTTCTTTTTCCAAACTAGGCATCTGAAGAGTATCTAAGCATGCCTATGTGTGAATACACCAACCACCTCCTATTGGAGGCATGCTTGTCTCTCTACATAGTTATAATCATAACAACCATTATATGGGGTTAAGCATCATGGTCTCATAGTGGATGGCACCACTGTGTGTGGGAAGGTGTGAGTTGCTAAAAGAAGTAATATATTAGCTAGATGACTTGTGAACTTAACCAATGGAATATGTAAATCTAGCTTAATCAATGCACGTTAAATTGTTTTATTATATACATGTGAGGTTGTCTCCACAAATTCATAATGTGGCAATCACATGCCACTATGATAGTCAAAATAACACGATCTGCTACTAAACTAATCAATCTACTTGAGATATCAAAACTCTTGAAGTTTGATATCAAGCTTAGTGAACAAGTTTAGTAAACTATAGTACTCACTCTCTTCTTAGTGTTCCAACACTTTATGCATAAGATAACTTACCTTATTAAGACAATATAGCATATTCTAAAAAAAGCTAGCTTATCAGATAAGGTTTGCATATGACAAGTGGCCTTTGATTATGTTTTCGAGACAAAGGTGAGGTGGAAAAACTATAGATGAGTGGACAAATGTTTATGCCGTCTAATATTGGCCATTATGATAGCCCATCAAGGATAGTTAGATTATGTAGACTCCCCAATGCTAGCAAGTGTGCTTTATATTCTATAAACTCTCTATCTTAGGCCAATTTGAGTTTCTTAACTGCTTCTTTAAGTTTCTTGATCTTCTATCCATTAGGCATTTTCGTCCATTACATATTTTACATTTTCCACCTTTTTCTTTGCTACTTCTGCCACATTTACCCATGTATACATAGTTTTTTCCAATCCACCATCTCTACTTTTAGCTCTAGCATGGCTAGCAGTTCTGCTTGTACTTTCACTTCTTGTTTCTTATGTACATTTAGCTTTTCTTTTAATTCCAAGATTTTTATCCTACAAGCATCTATGGTCTTTTCCATTTCAGTGTCTAGTTCTAGTGAGCATGTTCTAGTGATACATGCATTTTAAATCCCTTTTTAATAGTTGTATTCATTTCTTCATGCATTGCTTTCAATTCTCTAACAATTCACTATGTACATGATTTAATTAATAGTAGCAAGATAGGTTTTGCCAAGCCTTATTGATCATGTGGAGAATGTCCATTCTTGAGCTTTGTGATCTTTATATCTTGCACCATTGGGTGGAATAGAATATACCGCTTCTATTATTGCATGTGTTATCTCATCATCAAAGGTGTCCCCCATGTATGCATTGGACATAATTGGAGTGGTTGCATTCTCTAGATTATCTAACACATTTGATTCCTTTTTATTAATATTTTCAAATCTTTAGAATATTAGATGACACAATTCACTTATTGCTACAAGTAAAGTGCATGTCCAATAATTTCAGATTGACTTTTGGTATATTACTATCAAGGATTTCAAATAGTCACTCTTAGTTACCATCAAATTATTTTAGATCAATCATTGTTTTACTACATTCACTTTGAATGATTACATAAATTGCATATACCTTGTCATACCTAATTCATTTTATAAATGATTGCATAATTGATCTCCATAGATATATCCTATTCTTTTTTCAATTGTGATTCTATCTAGATCCACAAGCATTCATGATTGATTTCTAGTTATCATTTCATAATGGTGGAGAGCCTTTGTGACTCCATTACATTGCACTCAATTGTGTTACTACATCATGAGTACATATACATTGCCCTAAATTTTGTGTTAAACTACAACATGAGTGCAATATACTACCCATGTTACTACAAACTATGTAAACCAATACAATTGACACTTGCATGCAATTATAACATCACATGTAGGTCATTTGTAGGTCCAAGGTCATCTTGTATAGATAAAGTTCAAAGGGGGTAGTATGGCATGTAGACTAAAACATCAGTATGGGGTTTAGGATCATCAAATGCAAGTTAACAAGGTCATTTGCATGTTTGACACCATTTGCATGCCATTTGCACATTATTTGCATAGGTGATGGTAATTTAAGGGAACACCACCCATCTTGATGTGTGGTCCCTTCGTATATACAAGCCTAGGTTTCTAATAAAGAATAGCTCTTGTAGATCAAGCTTGAGCAATGGATAATCCTTGGATAGATTTGAAGTCATAAGTTGCCAAAGAAGTGCTCTCTCCTTAACTCTCTCAATGCCAAATTAATTAATAAGAAATCGTACTGGCTAGTGAGGTATGCATGTTAGAATCTAATATTGGCAAAACATGTGTTAGAATCATTTTGTGTGCCAATAAATACTCTAGGATGGCTCTTGCCCCTATGAATAAAGTGAATGGAGTTAAACATATGATGTTCCTTTTTGTTGAATGTTGTAATGAAGAGCCTTTTAGTTTTGCATATAATTCCATATTAAGAAAATGGGTGGATTGTGAGATAAAGTGCTCAGTGTTGAGATTCTAGAAGAGATTGTAAGAACAATTGAAGCTTATGTGCACTTTATTGTGGATAGCAAAGGAAGAACTAGGACTAGCCCAAAGAATAATATGGGGTTAGGCACATGAACTAGAAATGCATAATCATAGTACCTAAATGAGTGTTCTCAATATATTGAATATGTTATTCATGGATAACATTTTAGAAGAATTGTTTTCAAAAATAGAATTAGAAGTATAGGTTACGCAAAATAGGAGAGCATGCAAATCATGGAATACCACTGTGTTGTCTTCTTATATTGCCATTGATGATTGCATTTTCAATATTCCCATTGAATAGACTCAAGACATTCTTGTAAAAAAAGACTAATCTCTACTTCTTTACCTTTATGGGACCAAAATGCCTTATTTTTGTAGCATTATGGGAAATTTGAGGTTTAAAAAATGGCATTGTAAGGGAGCTTGACCAAAATAAGTCCTCAAAAAATGGGGGCACAATAAATTTTTTGCAAATGAACTCCAAACTTGTTGGAGATTACACTTTTAGAACCTACTCTACAAGAGCTTTCCATTGATATATGGGTTGTTAGGGTTTGGAAGTGGGACAAGGAAGTTATACCAAAGATTCCTTTTTGTCTAATACCTAATACGTATTGATGCTAGGAGAGAACTCTTTTTAAGGAGAAGGCACATAATCCCCATGATGTGCGATACTTTTTGGTTATGTCAGTTGAACAAGCATTGAAAATAGTTTTAGGTAGATTAATGAAAGCTTATTGAACAGATTTGATCAGGCAATATGCTTAGGTATGGATGCTAGAAAGTTAAAGCATCTTATTGTCAATTTCACCTTTCATCGCATCTCTACAAGCATTAAAGACAATAGCAAGAATGCAAGTGTGATTAAAATATATGCAATTCACAACATTGCTGCACCGATGAAGTTCATATTTGTGGGCCTTATAGGTACCCATTAAGAAACACAATACTTTGTTTTTTAGAGTATGCCATGTTCATATGTTTGAAAAAACTATTATATGTAAGTATAAGTCATCTACCATGACATTAATTGGTTCAGGGTCATCCCCATTGAATCTTTCATCATCAGCAAGTTGGGCGAGTAACTTTTGAGAAAAGAATAAAGGATTAAGTTTGGGTTATTGTATTTAGGGGTATAAGATCTTCTTTTATCATCTCAACCTTAAACAATTTTATAGGAGCTCATGGTCCCCGTTTGCTAGTTAAGGGTTTGCATAGTGGATAATTGAGACCTAAGTTGTTGTGTTTAGATTCATTGTTTCTATGCACTTGTTGCTTCTCTTTTTAATTTAAAATCTCTTTTCTTGGTTGTCCTATTCTTCATATCCCTGTGTTCAACACCATTGCGAGTATAATCCATAATGACCACATTTCCCTCTTCATCATGAATATGCATGGGTTGGTGTAAAGATCCTTTCTTAGAGGTTCTTCCACATAGTGATTATTTACAGAACTAGGAGGATGAGGACTAATCACTCTAGGAGGTTGAGGAAGTCCTGCAGGGTTGATTTCTATCCTAGGGCCCATCAGTTTCCTAGTGGAGGTTGAAAGGCTAGTGGTACTCCCCTTCCATAGATTGTTTCTCTATTGAAGGGGTATTGGTTGCACCATATGAGTTTTAGTTAGGTTAGTTTGGAGAGAGTTGGTGGTCATAGGTAGGCATCTTATTGCTAAAAAAATTTCCTCCATAGCTAGGATAGCTTCTTTGATGTCTAAACTTTGCAAACTTTGTTAATAAATGGGCACCTCAACAATAGACATCTTTGTTGCACATTTTTTTTTGTAAGATGATCTTAGCCTAAGGGTGTCCACAACATTGATTAGCTCGAGCTACCTCTACTTTATGGTAGGTAGCTCTACAGAGAAACAAATTCTTTTCCTTATTCACACTCTTATTTTTTTCTTGGGTTACATTTGTCCTTTTGTCTTTCCTTGTGTATATAGATTGTCTACTTCGACCATTTTTCCAAAATCTTGCTTATACTACCTTGGTTTAGGCATTGTGAAAGGCTCTTCACACAATGCTTTCAACACGTTGCTTGATTGTAGGTATTCTTTTGAATCAACATCAGATTATTAATACATTATTAAGAGTTGATTCTTTATCTCCCACATTTAGAAGAATGACAATGAGGTTGTCTCCATAGGCAACTTTTGAGAATTGCTTCATGAAGAGGTTTTCTAGTGCGATAAATGTCCCCTTGTTAGTTGCATCCAAGTCAGTGAACTCATCGAACTAGATCCTACCCATTTTGCCTAGGCATGGGCCTACTTATCTCTGTCGTGAGGTTGTTAGCCTCACAGACATGTCTTTTTTCATGAGGTTAGACTCCCAAAATTTTTTAAATTATCTATGAAGCTACAAGTTGCTCATACACTAGCTCTTGTCCTCCTATAATGTTCAATTGTTGTCCAAATCTCTAGCATTGGGTGAGTTCCACAATCAAATCTTGAGAATTGATAGGGAATTGAATATTGATCATAACTTTTCATGCTTATAGTGTTCTTCACCACAATGAGCACCAAATTTCCCCCCACCCCCCCAAGAAAAAGAGGGCTATATCACCAAATCCAACACACATAATGTCCACCAAGGGTCTTTCCAATCAAGTCATAGCATTATGCTAGATGAGATGTCTCCAGCCGAGGGTGATGACCCCATTCTCACCATTAACAATTTCAAGCCATTATTACCTACCACAAGAGAAGTCAACCAACATTATTTAGCCCTCTCATACTATAATGGTTATTGCACCATCCAAAGAAAGACACTAAAA
Source organism: Lygodium microphyllum (assembly GCF_053477565.2). Taxonomy (NCBI): domain Eukaryota; kingdom Viridiplantae; phylum Streptophyta; class Polypodiopsida; order Schizaeales; family Lygodiaceae; genus Lygodium; species Lygodium microphyllum. The sequence continues at coordinate 172,401,493 of NC_141138.1, read as the reverse complement.
TGAGCATACACTACCTCAAATATATAAACATGTCTTGTTCTTTACATTAAGGCTTCTCTCTTATTTTAGCTTCCCACCTTTGTAGCTTTCCCTAGATCCACATTTCTTTACTATTCATTAACTTGCTTGACACAATATCATTATCCTTTTGATCATACTCTAGGACAAGACATCATAGTTGCACTACATGCTCAAGTATCATAATACATTTTCCCCCTTTCCATGCATTTATATACATATACACATACATACACATGTGCATATGTACGTACATAAGGTTGTATGTGCATATATATATATATATATATATATATATATATATATATATATATATATATATATATATATATATATAGAGAGAGAGAGAGAGAGAGAGTAGATATAAAATTTGTTTGTATAATGTAATTGATGGATATTTGAAACTTAAAGATCAAATGTATCCTGTTTGGGTAGTCCAATTGTTCATTGTAACAAAGAAAAACTTTATTCTCTCATTGCAACCTCTCTCTCTCTCTCTCTCTCTCTCTCTCTCTCTCTCTCTCTCTCTCTCTAGATTGGATTCTCACAGTTGTTATTTACTATGTTCATAGTACAAACACATGTCTCTATGTTTTTCTACTTTCTAATTTATATGTAAAATTTCACTTCATAATGTCATCAAGATATTATATTGATTTTAATTCTAAACATACATAAGAAAACAAAGCTCTTGATATGTCCAATATTTTCAAATATGCATGAAAATGTTGTTGACATTCACAAACTTATATCAAAGCATAGCCTCTTGCGCATTCACAAAACATGCTCAAAGCTTCTCATTTTATTGAGAATATTACTTTGTCTATATTCCAACTTGCATGCTATCTTCTAAGGTAGTTGAAGAGTGCATTGGCATTATACGATGAGAATCCTATAGGGTTTAGTGAAAATCTCTTCTTAAATGACATGGGATAGTTTTTGCTTGCCAATGCCTAAGAGCATGACAAACTCTCCTCCACATACTAAAGCCTACATGCAACTTTTTTGTAGATAGTATAATATGGAATGTTTACCTAAGTGTGTCCATATTGCTTACATACATTTTGATTTTCACCATGCATTTGTAAAGGATATGGTCATAGCAAGATTTTTTTATTTTTTATTTTTGGCATTAACATCCATTCTAGAATTTGTCCCCTTTGTGTGAGGTTCATTTTTCATGGATTTCCTTAAACTCTCAAGGAATTGGTTCAAAATTGATGGTGAAGCATAAGCATTACACACCCTATTACTCCGAGTGTAAGGGGCTAGTGGAAAAAATCAATGGAATGATTTCTAGAATCATCACTAAACATGCCAACAATAAACCAAGAGACTGAGACAAGCTGTTAACCTCAACACAAGGAGAAAGAGCAAAAAAGTGGAAAAGCACAAGTTGAGACCTAAAAGAGGTGGCCCAGCAGGAGGAAATCAGACACAACAAAAGAGGCAGGAAGGAGAACGACTAAAAGCGCAATGGTGGGCTCAAAAATCAAGTCCAAGGCAAAAGCGCATTTTTAAATAAAAGACACCCTTGAAACTGTTGTAAATGAGCGCCAAGCTCCCTCGTGCAATTTGTAACCATGAACAAGCGGTAGGACTAAGCTAGGAAGTTAGGGCAAAGGGAAAAATGGCCCAGGCCACGGCGACCATGTAAAAAGGGGATGACCGCCCAAGGGAAAGAGGGCATGTATATAAGCTAGGAAGTTAGGGCAAAGAGAAAAAGGGCCCAGACCAGCCATGTAAAAAGGGAAAGATCGCCCAAGGGAAAGAGGGCATGTATATAGCCAAAAAGTGAATGGAAACTCTCATTCTTGTTGTGTGGCAAAAAGAAGCTTCTTCTTCTTCTTCTTCTCTTCTTCTTGCCTTCTTGTGTGCGCTTGAGTGTGAGAGTGAGGGAGTGTGAGAGAGTGAGGGAGTGAGTTTGTGAGAGTGAGGGATCGAGGAGAAGAAGCTCCACATCTCCTCTCTTCATTTTCTTTTCTTCTCCTATCTCTCTTGTCTCGCACGGCTATGGAGGATGGAGCTTGACGGAGAGGGATTGAGGTTGCTCAAGCTTGCATCGAGGATTATGGAGCTACCAGTGTGCAAGAAAGAGGAGGGTACTAGATCGAGCATCAATGTAAGCTCACTACACCCCATGGGCAGGGAGAGTGCGTCGTCTATGTGAGAGGTAGCCATGGCTGATCGGCTTGAAACGCTTGATCGATAAGCGGTCCCTAGGTCTCAGGGTTGAGCGAGAGAGTTCCCTTCATTTTGGTTCTGTTTGGGACCAACGGATTCGAGCCTTGAGTGCCGTGTGCTTCGAATCGAGCATGGAAGTAGGGTTTCATCCTTGAATTGGTACTTGAGGTAGATAGGAGATTTAGGAGTTTTAATATTCAAAAGAAGTAAGCATTTTGGATTTCTAATGTGTAGATGAGTAGGGATTCAGCCCTAGCATTGTCTTGTGATTTTTGTTTGCATTAAGGTAGGATAGGACCAAAAGATTGTGAGAAAACAATAGGGTTTTGTTGCTGTAAATAGGGCACAACCAAGAAAAGAGCATGAAAAAGATGGGCTCCTATGCCTACTGACTAAGGGGAGGGTGGGTTGGGAGGTAAGGACTAAGTAAGGCAGGACCCTAAAACCCCAAGGATACGGGGCAAGAGCTCATTTTTGCACATTGAGAGTGAAAGAGAGAGCTTGAGCGAGAGAGAGAGAGAGAGAGAGAGAGAGAGAGAGAGAGAGAGAGAGAGAGAGAGAGTTGCAGGTCAAAGAAGAGATCACGCCCGTTGATTCGGAGTTTTTAGCCAGCCCAGGTAAATACAGACTTTCCTTGCTGTGTATTTGCTCGATTTAGGAAGTCTTGTAGGTAGCTGCAACCAATGTGTGGAGAAATTGGCCAAAATGCATCGTGACGTGCCGTTGGGCTCATAGTCGTGGACCACTGTGTCATGGTACTCCTAGAATCGGAGAGACTTGGACCATCAGATTGGTCCAGTCGGCTAGACCATCCAACCACATGGTCCAATCAATAGACCTATACCCCACGTCCAATCAGACACCCACCTCAATTAGATCGCTTGTCCAGTCGCACACCCAATTGCTAGTCAGACCTACTCCAACCCAATCAAACTAGTGAAAAATCGGACCAAACTTTGAGATAGACTAATCCGGTCCGATCGGACCATCTGATCGGATGCTATAGTCGGACCACCCAGAATCGAACAGTCTGATTTTGGGAATTGGACCAATTGGGTAGAAGACAAAAAAGCTAAGAATAGGACCACCTCCCTAGGTTAGGACCAATTGGGACACATTCTCGAACATCCCTAGATGCTCAATCTGGCTCGCTGAAGCCAAAAATAAGAGAAAACTGCAACTATATAGTCTACATGCGACCTCTAGTAGCTTGGCCAAGAGACCACAACTTGACTTGGAGTCAAAAACTGACCTTTATATGGTAATCCAGCCTTGATAGAGCATAGAGGGAGCATTATAGACCTCAGACAATCTTTAGGAGCAACCAGAGACTCACTTAGAGCCATATTGGGTTGTAGACAAGAAAGGGGGATAGCTAGAATTGCATAATCATTTTGCAAGTGCACCCCACAATGATTTCTTCCACATAAGTGCTCTGGAAAATGACAAAAAGCCTAATTTTGCACCGTGCACAACAGAGCACCCAACATTGAGTGTACATAAGTGGAGGACTGTTTTCAATATAACAAGAAATATAGTCATACATAATAACTCAAAGGAAGCCAACAATAGGATGAGACCCCATAACATAGTGGGTGCCTAGGAGCCGCATCGATAGGACCTTCGGAGACGGCAGCAGGGCTGAAAGGATAGCAATATTGAGGGCAAAGCGCTACCAGAGCTACTCGGGTTGATCGATAACCTTGTGGAGCAGGAATCAGAGATGATGTCAAGAGCACACACAAACTCGGGAGATGACTAGCTGGACTTGGGTGGATTCCTAGTCGTGTTAGAATATCAAGCTCATATTATTCTCATGTTAGTATGTATGACCGACATTAGCCTTGTCTAGCTGTAATCAGCAAGTGTGGGACATTAAATAAGTCGGCGGTCTTAGACCTAGTGTGAATGGTCCTACGGACCTTAGTACTATTGTATACACTTATTCTATGTGTGTGGTTATGTGATAATGAATGGAAGAAGAAGAGAGCATGCTTGCTCTTCACTCAGTCTCTGCCTCTCTCAATCTCGATATGGTATCAAAGCACCCATGACTGGGCTCTGTGGAAAGCATTTGTGAAGAAGGCTAGAAAATTGAAGCTTTAAGGCTCTTGAGAAGAAGGGCTAACTACTCCTACTCCTGTAGAGGTATGCATCTACTCATTGTGAGGTCTATGGTTGATATAAGTACTTGAGGCCTGTATGGAGCCTGTGGGGAGCTCTATTGAGCATAAATAAAGTGCTCATTACTATCATTGTCACCAATATAGGCTACTGAATACATCAGCAGATCTGTATGAACTGCGCCTGTCTAGAATGTGGACTCAGATGCTTGCAAATGATGATTATGATCAGTCCACTGATTGGTAAAGAGATTGTGTGAACCCTTTGAAGGGTGATTGAAGGCTTAGAACAATTCTTGTTTGCTGTGAGCTCATCTGGGAGCTGAAATCACTGATTACAGGTCTAGGATGTTTTACTGGTTGCTGTATACAAGGTACATACAGCATGAACACATGGTTAACATGAGTCTAGAGTTCTCAAACATGTCCAAAACAACCACTGGAGCATGGGTACATGTAAAGAAGACATATAAACTAGATGTTATGCATTGAAGCTGAAATTTCTTACTGAAAATACACAGATCTGGAAGTCTAAAGCAGGTTGAAAAACTATCAAAAAGTGTGGGCAGCAAGCATTGGCCTACTTGAAGCATTACATGACATTGCTTGGTTCATGCCAAACGTATGACTTGGGATATGTCTACTAAATGTCTGGAGGACTAAGACAAGCATGAAATACTACTGAAAAATGAAGTCTGGAGTTGGAAATTAATGCAGTTACATTGTCTTGGCTCGGTACAAACTATAAATGCAATCTATGACTTGGATTTTTGAAGACAGGATGTCTATGGTTACCCGAATGCTCATGTATTGAACCTAACACTTCGAAGTGAATGTAGACATGATTTGAGGATATTTTGGAGCTGGATAGACAAGCTTTTATTGAGCATTTGCTGACTGCAATCTATGAGCAGGAAGTTTGACACCTATACTTGCTGTCTATGCACTGATTTGTGCCCATATGGTTATGTTTGGACTGCTACATGTACTAGCAACTGTCTATGAAGGTTTGGGACATGTATGACATGTATATGACTCAGTTTTGGATTTGAATAAGCTGCTGGTCTCATTGACAGTTTATAGTTTTCAGATTGTATGTATGAACCCTGGTAGTACGGATGCATGTTACAGACTTGAAGCAACTACATAGCATATGTATTGACAAATGTATCTACAGGTGGGATCATATGTTTGTCGATGTTTTTGAGCAGTAAAAGGGCTGAAATACCCTAGTTTTGACAATAAATTTGTTGCATAAAACTGTCAAAAACAATCAAGAACTGCAGTGAGTCAGGGACACTTGTTGGCTTGCAGGTAGTCAGACAGAGCATACGACATGGCTAATGCAGAGAGGATTGACAACATATCCCAGATAGTGGGGGAAAAGCTTGACAATAACAATTATGCCATATGGAAGTTTCGCATGGAGAACTTCTTAATAGGGAAAGGCTATTGGGAGTTGGTGAGTGGAGCGGAAGCTGAACTTGAGCTCCCAGATAGATCTATGGCTGATCAGAGACGATTACACTGAGCTTGGACAGAAAGAGCTCGTAGAGTCTTGCACTGGATCTCTTTGTGTATCTCAGATGCCATGGTAATACAGATAATGAACTGTAGCTCTCCTAAGAATGCATGGGACATTTTGGTCAAGTATTATGGCACGACCACAAGTGCTAGGAAGATACAGTTGAAGCAAAAGTTCAACAACATGGAGAGGAAGAGCAGATCTATATAGGATTATGTCACGTAGGTTAAGACCATTGCAGATCAGTTGGCATCTGTTGGTTCACAGGTTGAAGATGAAGACATGGTTGCTGTGACTTTGAATGGCTTGGGGCTTGAGTATAAGTCTTTTGACACTTCTGTGTCTGTGCAGGCTGAAATGCCTGATTTCAATGAGCTGGTTGCATTGCTTATCCATGAAGAGGTTAAGCTTGACTTGGCTATAGGATCTAGCAATTCTAAAAACAAGGATGCAGTTTTCTATTCCAATCAATGCAGCGGTGGAAACTGTGGTAGAGGCTATGGATCTGGCAGAGGAGGCCATCAAAATGCATCCTATGGCAATAACAATCAGCAGGTATCGAATGCAAGAGGTGGTGGAAAATTTAGAGGCAGGGGGAGATCTAGCCCTAGAGGTAGAGGCTCCTGCCAATAGCTGCGTCCATCTGACAATCTGAACAAGGATAAGGATTTTCATTACTGCGGGAAGTATGGGCATATTGCTAAGGAATGCTGGAAGAAGCAAGGCAATCAGAAAGGCAAACAACATGGACATTTTGCTACGTCTAGTTAGGCAGATGATACTTCAGGAGATAGATTGTTTGCCATGCAGTATGTAAAAGACAGAGTTGCTGAAAAATGCAATGATGATGTAGTTTGGTGCATTGATTCAGGGGCATCGAACCACATGATCCCTCACGGTGATTGGTTCACTGATATGGTGGCTGAAAAACATGGCTGTGTCTGTACAGGTGATGACACGCAGCATAGCATTGAACATAAAGGCAAAGTGCCTCTTGTGGTTCATGATGGCAGAAAGAAAAATTTGCATGATGTATTGCATGTTCCTTCGATTACAAAAAACTTACTGTCTATCGGTCAGATGACGGAGCAGAACTTGCAGGTTAGATTCAATAAGCATGGCTATTTTATTGAAGAGTTTGGCAATGGATGCAAGTTGATAGCTCGAGGTCACAGGAATGGCAAAATGTTTACTCTTGATGCTACATTGCCAAAGCTGAATTCAGCTATGTTTGCCCATGGTTCTGGCACTATCAGAGATTTGGAAATTTGGCACAAGAGAGTGGAGCATGTGAACTTGCAAAGGCTACAAATTATGCAGAAAAAACAGCTTGTTACATGTTTACCCAAGTTTCAATATTCAAATATTGGTCATGTATGCGATGCTTGTCAGTTTGGTAAGCAGTCAAGGTTGCCATTTGTCAGGCATGTAAGGCAGAGTACACGTCCATTGCAGTTAGTGCACTCTGATGTTTGGGGGCCAGCCCATAATGCATCCATGGGAGGCTTGAAGTATTATGTGACATTCATTGATGATTACAGTCGCTATACTTGGGTTTACATTTTGAAGACAAAGGATGAGGTGTTTGCTATTTTTCAACAGTTTAAAAAGCAGGTTGAAAAGGAATTTGACTCTTATATCTCTTGCTTGAGATTAGATAGCGGTGGGGAGTATGTGTCAAATGAGTTTGATAACTTTTTGGCTGAAAATGGCATATGCATGCAGCTTAACTGCAGCTACACTCCTCAACAGAATGAGGTAGCTGAAAGAAAGAACATGGTCTTGATGGAAGCTGCTCGTGCCATAATGAATGAGAAGAAGATGCCGCTCTATTATTGAACTGAGGCTGTTATGACAGCCATGTATATCTTGAATCGGACTCCCGCTGCAGGTATTCATGAGATGACATTGTTTGAGAAGCTGTATGGCTATAAGCCAGATGTAAGTCACATGAAAGTCTTTGGCTGTCTTGCTTATGTGCATATTCTAGATGAAAAAAGGAAGAAGCTGGATCCAAAAGCGCATAAGTGTGTTTTCATTGGATATTCGCAGGAGACGAAAGCATACAAATGCTATGATCCCTCTACCAGGGAGACCTTGGTGAGCAGGGATGTTATTTTTTATGAGATGGATTCTTGGTATGTATCACTGGCTACAGTGCCATCAGATATGCCTTCTACTCATGTATCTATGGTTGCTATGATAGGACCTAGTAGTCAGACAGTATCCCCATGGACAGGGAGATTGAGGAGCTCACCGTCCACTGACACCAGTATGTCAATGAGGGGGAGATATGATGTCGTGGACAGTAAAGGAAAAGAGAAAGTTACTGAGGATGTATCTGGGATGATGACACCTGGGAGAATGACTTTTGGATATGAGTCTGCTGACACTTTAGACAGTGAACTTGGTATTCTGACTGTCTATACGCCTAGCGCAAGGCAGAGTAGGTACATTCTGCCTCATGAGAGAGGGGAATCGAGCAGTGCACCACAGCCTAGACACTCACAGAGGGTCAGATACCCTGTTGACAAGTTGACATATAATGGCTACACTGCAAAGCATTATGCTTACATGACAAAAGTGATGGAGATCAAAGAACCAGGTACATATGCTGAAGCAGTGGAAGATGAGAACTGGTGTGCAGCTATGGATGAAGAAATGAATGCCTTGGTTGAAAATAAGACATGGGATCTTGTGCCACTGCCTGAAGGAAAAAAGACCATTGGCTACAAATGGGTCTACAAAATCAAATGCAAGTCGGATGGCAGTGTGGAAAGGTACAAAGCCAGGTTGGTTGCTAAGGGGTATGCCCAACAGTATGGACTTGATTATGAGGAAACATTCGGTCATGTTGCCAAGATGGCAACCATATGCACTGTGATTGCTTTGGCTACTGTTAGAGGCTGGAAATTACAGCAGATGGATGTAAAGAATGCCTTTCTTAATGGTGACTTAGTAGAGGATGTCTATATGGTTCAGCCAGAAGGGTATGTTCACCCTGATTTTCAGCATTATGTATGCAAGCTGAAAAAGGCACTGTACGGGCTGAAGCAGGCTCTAAGAGCTTGGCATGCTAGGATCAGTAATAACTACTTGTAGATCTTGGGATTTACTATTGGTAGGGCTAATCACAGCCTATTTACAAAGAAGACTGACAGTGGCTTGGTAGTGCTGGTCATATATGTTGATGATTTGATAATCACTGGTAATGATGACTTGGGCATACAACATGTAATGAAGATGCTAAAATCTGAATTTGACATGAAAGATCTAGGTGAATTGAAGTACTTTTTGGGTATTGAGGTAATGAAGGCTGAAAATGGTTTATGGCTGATGCAAAAACATTATGCCATGGAAATGCCGAAAAAGTATGGCATGGCTGAATGCAAACCATTGGATACACCCCTTGATCATAATGTCAAGTTGGACATTAGCACTGGAGCTGAAATTCAGGATGTGACTATGTACAGGCAGATGGTTGGAAGCCTGATCTACTTGACCATCACTAGGCCAGATTTGAGTTATGCAGTCGAGCTCATAAGTCAGTTTATGCAGAAGCCCAAGAAGCCACATTTGGATGCTGTTAGGTGGATTATGAGATATGTTAGGTCCACTGTAGATTATGGGCTGTTCTGTATGAGAGATAAGCCCTTGAATTGGTTGGATACACAGATGCGGATTGGGCAGGATGCTCATACAATCGCAGATCTACGAGTGGTTATGCTTTTGGCTTTGGAAGTGGCATGATCAGCTGGAGCAGCAAGAAGCAACCAATGGTTGCATTGTCTAGTACTGAGGTAGAGTACAGGGGTGCTGCATTAGCAGCATGTGAGATTTCATGACTGCTCAAGCTTATGGCTGATTTGGACATTCAGGTGGATGCTCCAGTGACCTTATTATGTGACAATCTCAGTAGTGTACTCCTAGCAACGAATCCAGTATACCATGCCAGGATAAAACACATAGAGGTACACTACCATTTTATCAGAGAGATGGTTCTTGTAGGGAGAGTAGATCTTATGCATGTGAAGACTGATGAATAGGTTGCAGATATCTTTACCAAGTCTTTGGGTAAAGATAAGTTTAGTAGTTTTAGACAGCTACTTGGAGTTCATCAGATGAGTTGAGCTTGAGGGGGAGTGTTAGAATATCAAGCTTATATCATTCTCCTGTTAATATGTATGACTGACATTAGCCTTGTCCAGCTGTATCAGCAAGTGTGGGACATCAAATAAGTCGGTGGTCTTAGACTCAGTGTGAATGGTCCTACGGACCTTAGTACTATAGTATACACTTATTCTATGTGTGTGGTTATGTGATAATGAATGGAAGAAGAAGAGAGCATGCTTGCTCTTCACTCAGTCTCTGCCTCTCTCAATCTTGACAAGTCGCGGTCCAAGACATGGTCAATGAGTACGACCTGCTAACCAGGATAGTAATCCACGGTAGGCGAGTAGAGGAGGCAGTGGCAAGCCTAGAGAAAGAGAGGAAAGTGGTTAGGAAAGCACTGCAGGGCATAACTACCTACAATCATGAGCATAGAGCTAGGAAGTGTTGCCACAGCTACTCGGGCTGATTGATAACCTTGTGGAGCGGGAAGTAGAGACAGTGTCAAGAGCACACACAAACTCAGGAGATGACCAGCTGGACTTGGATGAATTCCTAGTCGCGGTCTACGAGTACGACCTGCTAACTAGGATAGTAATCCACGGTAGGCCAGTAGAGAGGAGGTAGTGGCAAGCCTAGAGGAAGAGAGGAAATTGGTTAGGAAAGTGCCGTAGGGCATAACTGCCTACAATCGCGAGCATAGAGCTAGGAACCTACATCATGACATAGATGTGCATGAAGCTCGACGCGTGCTAGCCTTAGCTGACAAAAGCAAGGCAAGACCAAATGTGGAGAGAGAGAGAGCACTAGAAGAAGAACTCACGCTGAGCGAGCTTGTGATCAAGTAGCTCATGGACAACACGGCTACTGAGCAGAGTGCAACAGCGCTAGCGACCTCGCTACTCTCAAGCCTAGGAGTCACTAAGGGGGCGAAGAGCCAATAAACCCTAAAACTGACCAAGAGACCATGTAGAGCCGAAATCATATCATAGATCGATCACTAGACTAAAATTTAGAACGAGTAGTTTAAATTTTGGCTACGAATCGTCCTTCAAATCGCGCACGGTGCTTACCGTAACGGCCCTACGGGCTAGGGGGGACTGCCCCCCCCCCCTCCAACCCCCGCAAAGGAGGCTTTGCCCCCTCTACACCTCCCCCAAGTAGGTTGGAGAGAAAAAGCGCGCCATGACAGGTCCTTCAAATTAGACGCTAGTGTAGTAATGGCTCTACACGAGCATGGATTCTCACTTGTTGCAAAAGAGCAACCAAAAGCCCATACCCAAACAGAGACCCTAGAACCTCAATGGGCCAATCTAGCCAACAAGGGCAAAAAGGCCACACTGCAAAAACATGTACGTGTTGCATTCGGACTACATCTAGTCAAAGCGAAAAGCAACAACATCAAGCTACAACGGTGAGGATGACTAGATATGACAGTCCTAATGATAGATGCACCTTGAATAGCACTGCACTGGCCATCCAAGACATCAGTGGTGGAGAATCCACATCTAGTCGTGCAGTTGGGGACCTAAGGGCATTTGTTAGAAGGCTTAAATTTATGAGCCAAGACCCGGAAGATGAAGACATACTACCGCCTGCTTATCTCAAGGTCAAACACACCTCGAAAAGAGAGCACACTATCGATGCTCTGATTGATGAAAGAGCAGATTTTAATATCTTGACCTATGAAGCATGGACCCTACTAGGCCAACCAAAGCTCACACCGACTAATGCAACTCTTAGCCCTTACGGGGGACACCCACAAGCACTCATAGGGAAGTCCAAAATCCTTGCGACAATTGAAACTGAAAGCTTGCCTATCCTATTTCATGTTCCTCCAAATATTGCTAATTGTGGGAAGGAAACCCTCCTAGGAACACCCTTTAAAAGGGCGACCAAGTATGAGGCCGACTATGTAGCACAGAGAATACACCTGACACTACCAGGTGTGAGGATAGTCACAACCTTTAGCAATGGTAACCTCATCTAACCTCGAGGGAAAGGCAAGGAAGGTGCTGACATAACAGTTAAGCCTACTAACGAGAGCAAGGACTTGTTGGAAGAGTTGATACAAGCACAGGTCGAACAACGAGAACCAGTGAGTAAGGCCATGCTTGAAACAAGAAGGTCAAGAGACAATGCCAAGTATGGGCTTTGGACTTACAAATATCGTAGAAGACCCTAAAAGAAGCCCAAGCCTTATAGACGAAGGCATCGATGGAGAGTCAGCACAATGACGTGATGGATATCCAAAGCATTGTTACGTGCTCAAGGGTATTACGCAGGTAACCGATGGATTTGGGTGCAAAAACCCCCTGCTAAACCTCCTTTGTCGACTGAAGACCAAATCGTATCAAGAGCAAAGAAGCGTAGGAGGAGATCTAAACGAAAAACCAAGTCTCGAGTCAAAAACATTGGAGTGACCGAGCCCCTCACGGTCAAAATCAAGAAACCAAATGGGACTAATCGGAGGGTAGATCCTTAGCCTAGCATGCTTGACAAGCAGATATCAAGTGTAATTGTTGAGGATACGCAAAAGCCACTAGTGCCCAAGGAGCCTTTGATTCCCCAAGAGGATAGCAGGCATCATAGGCACAACATTGCTCATGGCAAGGTTAAATGCTCAACAAAGCAAATGGTAAAATCATCTAACAACCACCACGAGCAAATCTTCCAGCCAGTGTCGGATCCACTTAAGAGTCTCAAGTCTCCTACACTCTCTTTCCCACGAGCAAATCTTCCAGCCAATGTCGGAGCCACTTAAGAGTCCCAAGTCTTCTACACTCTCTTTCCTTAAATGGACACATGAAGCACAACACCAATCATCAAGTGCAGCTGCTCAATCCCAATCTCTATCTCCATGTAAGCTTCCAAATGTCCAAGAGGTGGGACATGATACCATCTATAGCTCTCGGCCCAAGGATATGCCTGTGCAACCTAATGTGACTAGATCAATTCATGCTCGATCTACACAGGTGAATGCTCAAAGGGCAACAAAAGACACGACCACTTTCGATCACCCTAGGGACTTGACACCACAATCCACCAAGAGTAGCCACCCCACTGAACTAGCTGCTACTACTTCCAATCAGGGATCACAATAGTCACAGCCCTTGGCCATGACAATGACCCTTGCGGAACGTGTCCTTAGCAGTTCACTTGTGGAGGAGGTGCCGCAACCAGCATCCTTGACAACTCCAGCGCTTCCAAAGCACTTGAAGCCTAGGCTTGAGGAGAAACCTCTCAAAGATGTGGCCAAGGAGATGGCGCATCTGACCAATCAACCTAGCAAGGCTGTCCAGCAGGTCGCAGCTATGTTCCATGAGGACACACCAGAGAAGGGGAAAGCTAAGGCCCAACCAAGCACATCAACGGGGCTGACCTAGTTTAGGGTCCCAAGTCATTAAGTTATGCACCTTCACTGACCAAGAAAAAGAGGAGAAAACAACGAAAACAACAGCAGCTATAGGTGGTTGTGGACCCCAAGAACATTGAGACCAAGAGCACTGGAGAGCTAAGGAATAAAGCATCGAGTCCATCCACCAATGAACCCATTGATGTCTCTCCTAATAGTGGTGAAACCTCAGACACATCCATGTGTTCTGAAAAATCAAAGCAACTGTTACCATCAACGGTTGCTTGCAACCCTCAATTCACCAACAACGGAACTCACATTGACCAATCAAGAGTGGATACAACACTGTCACAACAAGATGACAAATGTATACCAGTCATGTCCGAGGAGAACCATGACAAAATAGCAGCAAAACCTTAGGAAAAATGCACAAACCTCGAGAGCATAAGCAATCCTAGTGTTGACCAATCTTGCTCATCTAGGCCTGAGCCCCCAGCTATGCTAAAGCCTAGGGAAACTCCTAGAACCTTGCATGAGATAGCAACCAAGCAAGCCCTTGTTGAACATAGAAGTGTCGCAGAATGCTTAACCGAGTTGGATGCTAAACTCAGGGTATTTGCATGTATCTATGTCCTTGCAAACATGGGTACATTTCCTAAGGAGCAGCTTGAAGAATACTTGCCATTTCCCCTATCCTAAGAAGAGCAAGAACATCTTGACGAGCACTATGACAGGCTCCTACATGAATGCATGCAACTCACCTTTGATGAGGAAGCCAATAAACTACGCTTAACTATAACATTCAATGATGTGCTCTACCAACCCAATCTCTTAGAGATAGAGCAACTAAAGTGATAATCAGAGAGTCAAAGTCAATTTGAAAAACGTTGGTTTGAAAACCGTGTTGCAATGGCTAAACTAGGAGCCCAAACTATGACAGTCTCAAAGGAGCGATTGGCCAAATGGTGACCCAACCTATGTGGCACCAACTTCCTTTCGAGTGTACTGACTGCCATTCGAGGTACGAACTTAGCTGGAGCTAGCCAAGAGAAATATTTGGCTGATAAGGTTCTCACTGAGAAAGAGTTACATGTTGTCTGTAGACTCGGACAAGGTACCATGCTACTCGATGTTGCAAAATATCTATCGTTATTGAGTAAGCTACCACAAGTATTGGATGTGTGTGCCACACTCTAGTACAATCCGAAGTTCTACAATTGGTTTTTATCCTCGTGAAGTGACATGGATTCGTAAACATGTACATAAATACACAATGAATTTTGTGACCCTGTATAGATAATATCAACACACACAAGCAATGATAGTCAAGCGCAAGGAGAAGAGTTGGGTTTAACAGGCTGAGCTCCTTAGGTCCTACTCTCACCACACATTTAAAAGTCGTGTGACCATTCCTGCCTCCAGATGGAGGGCATGCAACCCTCATTACCGCCATAGGAAGCCATGACCAACATCTCTGGTAGTGTAGACAGGGCACCGTCCCTTTCTATACACCTTTCCCCTTTTTCGATCTATCCTTCCGAGGATGAGCCCTGGCCCACTCCATGACAACCAATCCATGCAACTTAGCATAAGCCAAGTTCTACTAATGGATGAACATCATCACGGGGGCTGTCCCTCTACAACAAACAGTGCATGCCTCACCTCTCCCCTCCTTGTCATATGCGCTTGATAACCCACTGTAGTTTTATCCTGCCTCAGGGGCCTAATCCTTGGTTTGCATTTTGTAGGTCCCCCTATGGTAGCAGTCATGGACCACATAGTGCAATTGGCATGCAAGGAAGCTATTCGCCGTCGGAGGGAGCATGCAGCACAAGCTCCTCCGCCGAAACGCTACGTACCTACCCTTAAAAGGTATGCAAAGAAACGAGGCCCCAAGCGACACCGCCCAAGACGTAGGCCAAAAAATCCCCAGGCTAGGGGAATAGAAGCTCAAGGGAGCACACGGGGCATGGCAACATCGATCGTACAGCCCCCCACCAGACGCTTGGGCACCAAGTGCTCGAAAGAGAAGAGGGCAGCTCGAGACAAGCAGGAATTTGATGCATTATTGAAAAGCATTCTGGAAACAGTTGCGGCTAGGGACTACACCATTCAGGTCCCGGTCGACATCTTCCCTGCCCAGCCTCATAGGAGCCGCTCACCAGTAAAGCCTCAATCGCTCGACCACCGGGACTCGCCCCGCCTCGTACAAATAGAGTAGCCCCATGTTGTATAAAAGGCTTATCAAATGCTACCTGACCATGACTTTTTGTCTCTAAATGGTTCCCCAATTGTACAAACTTTTCATATTTGCGTTTAATATATTTCACGGCTTTAGCAAAAGAAAAAGATAATCAAGCATAAGTGATAAGTATCTAAGTCAACACCATGGAATTCACATAAGTGATGTCTTCTTGCGTTGCACTGGTTTATTATAGTTGTGGCATGTGTTGTGCATGTACTCTCATGAAGTGACAAGTGGATGCAGGATGACACAGGTCTTTGTGTGAAAGTGTTCAATACCCAAGACACCACAAGACCACCAACCCCACGAAGAGCCACGACAAAGCCACGCTACCGAAAGTGAAAATCACCCTTGCTGATCACCCACATTGCATGGCCCAAAGCATGATCATAACCACTTTCTCTTTTTGGGTTACACTCTACACCAAGCACTCACAACAGCTCTTACCTCAATTGTACCAACATCACACGTTCCAAAGAGGGTTGCAAAATCTCAAGTGTATCTCCCCATCTCAACTACTGTTTCTCCAACAATGAGGCTAAGACACACTCAGCACTGTAATATCCATTTCCTGAGCCTTCAAAGCTTGACATTTTCCAATCCATTGAAAGGCTGATAGCCTCATCATATTGCAATGGTTGTACTCAGGCAAGTCCAAAAAAAAAAAAAAGAACAAGAAAAACAAAACAAAAAGAAAACGAAAAAAAAATAAAAGTAAAGAAAAGTAAAGAACGAAAAGATAAAAAGCACCCACGATCACAACACAGCACCTAGGGGTGCTCAAATTAGGTACGTTCAATGGCCTTGGTCGGCTGGCTTCGTCCCTAGTCCCCTAGCCCTTTAACATCACCCACAATTGTTCGGGGCACATCAAGGGCAGGACATACCTAGGGAGCTTGTCTCGCCTATGGTTAGACCTATCACCTTGACCCATTTGCACGATTCCCTCTTGCACTTTGCCTTAATACCATTGCAATCAATCATGGTAAGCACCACACGAATGGCCTTGAAAAGTACACTATCCTTATCACGCGAGTCCAATAGCTACCTGCTACCGAAAGTGTGGTACCCTTGTGTTCAATTATGCTACGTCGTGTAGTCACAATGCAAAGAATGTCTCATACATCTTCACGTGTACTTCTTCTCAACATCAAGAACTTTGCTTCACCCACACGTTGTTACAAGAAACGAGCTCGCGGTCTTCTAACTACATAATATCTAAGTATGCATGAGCACTCACATAATATCTACACCGAAATATATACACAGTTTGGGTCCTCAAGTACAGGACAATACTCTCAGCTTACTTAGAGTTCGACCTCTCTCCCAAACTAATTGAACTACGTCTTGTGCACAATAAAGAAGACTAGCACTATCCCTAGGGAGAGACCACATATGAGAGGTTTTCACTTGCAGGTATTGAAGACTCCAATGAAAGTGTCGTTCACTCTTCATCGACACTCACCTCTGAATTCTTATCCTTTATCATTCTGCAAGCCCGCCAAGAATCGTCATATGTAGAATCCCCAACAAACCAACACTTGTGCTGGTTATCAGTGAAATCCCCAGCAGAGAACAGCCCTACCACCAACTCCAACAACCCTACCACCAGCCACCTAGGCCACCAACCTGCCCCCAATGACCTTCCTCCACACCACCACCAACACTCCTTCATAGCAACCACCGATGTCCCTTCCATCCACATCTTCAATGTAGGCCAAAGCCTACTACCTATGAGTGCCATGGGACTGGCACTCATCTAGGAGGGGGGTAATGTTAACCGTCAGATGAACAAGGTGGAAAATCTGGAAAATCTAAAGCAGAAGACAAAGACTAAGGCAAAAGTGAAACAGAAAACGAAGGCGCGCCAAAGAAAATATGGAAGCACAAGAAGTGTAGACAAGTCCTAAATAAAGAAAAAAGGCGCACAAGAAAAAGCGCAAGTCAATACTTTTGTAAAAGAGCGCAAGCGCATCTTGATTTAATTTAAAGAGCATCGGGCTCTCACCTGTGCAATTTGTAAAGGTAGATGGGCAGTAGGAAGGAAGCTAGGAAGATAGAAGGACAATGGGAAAAAGGGCCTAGGCCACGATCGGCCATGTAAAAAAGGGGATAAGCGGATGACCGCCCAAAAGGGATTTAAGGTTTTGTATATAAAGTTGAAATGTGAATGAAAAGCTCATTCTTGTGTGTGGACAAAAGTGGCTCTCTTCTTCTTCTTCTTATTCTTCTTCTTGCTTGCTTGAGCTTGTGCTTGAGGGAGGGAGTGTGAGAGTGTGAGGGAGTAAGTATGTGAGGGTGACGGATTGAAGAGGAGACGCTCTCCATCTTCTCCTCTCTTCTTCTCTTCTCTTCTCTTGCTCGTGGCAATGGAGCTTGGAGAGTGGAGCTTAAGGATGGAGCTTACTTGAAGCTTGCACATTGGATCGTGGAGCTACCGGAGTGCGCGGGAGAGGAGGTAGCTCTATCGGCATGGAGGTAAGCTCACTACACCCGTAGATATGGATGGCGCATTGGCTATATGAGAGGTAGCCATTAGTGCTTGGCTTGGAACGCTTGAAACAATAAGTGGTCTGTGGGTCTTGGCGGTTGAGCAAAAGCTCCCACACCACTAAGGCTTTTTTCCATGCCAAGTCTCATACGAAATAACGAACTAGAAAGTCTTAGTGGAACTCCTGTTAAGTACATAGACTAGAAAGTCTTATTATGACTCCTATTACATCTTAGTGAGCCACAAATGACTTTTTTCCATGCCAAGACCCATATGAAATGAGAGACTAGAAAGTCTTAGTGGGACTCCTATTAAGTACATAGGCTACACATGAAACAACCTCAAGCGAGAAACTATCTGGTAAAGCTTGACTCTTAATCATACATTGTGCCATCTCTATGAGTGATCTATTTCTCCTCTCAAATACATCATATTTCCATGGTTCTTCATCCCACATTCAGCCAAATATGCATTAAAATCCTTAGATGTATACTCCCCCTCTTAATCTAAACAGAGAGTGCCCATTTTACATCCCGACAAATTTTCTACCATGTTGACAAACTATTTGAAGCACCCAAAAAAAATCAAACTTAGCTTTCAAACCATAAACCCATGCATACCTAGAATAGCCAAGAAGTCACATGTACAAGTAGTTACCAAAAGATGTTATTTGCATTAGACTGCAAACATCACTATATGTACAAGTTGCAATTTGCAAACAGCTCTTAATGAACATCTTTTGAAAATGAAGAATGTTGCATTTTTCCCAATACACAGCCTTTAAAAATATGTTTTCTATGTATCTCAAGAGTAGACAATGAAGTCACCATATCAAATTTCTATAGGTGCAGTAAGCTAGCAAAATTCAAATGACCAACACATGCATGCTAAAGTTTTGAATTTGAAATCACTTGCAAATTCACAAAATAGGCATGCCACATCTTCCACACATTCATTATAATGATTGAGCTTATAGGGCCCACAATATACTCGACCAAATACAATTATTGTATCGTTGTAAGAGAGATCATGAATTGTGCATTTGTCATCAACAAACTTCACAATCAAACCAATCTTGGTAAGTGCAAAAGTTGACATCATTTTCTTTTTTATCTCTAGCACATGCAATGAATCCATAAGTGTGAAAATACTAACATTTATAGAAAATTGCTCAATTTTTCCAACTCCTTTAATAGGATAAGAGGAGTTATTGGCACATGTCACAGTATTCTCCTTAGGGGCATGCTCAAGAGAAGTGAACAAACTGCATAAAGAAGTAATGTGCTTTGTGGCACCGCTATTAAAGTACCATACACATCAGAAGCCATAATAGACATGCAAGAATCATGTCAAGAAGGGTTGTAACTGCATTGCATACTAAATGCCCACTATGTATCATGCAC
This sequence comes from Lygodium microphyllum, assembly GCF_053477565.2. Taxonomy (NCBI): domain Eukaryota; kingdom Viridiplantae; phylum Streptophyta; class Polypodiopsida; order Schizaeales; family Lygodiaceae; genus Lygodium; species Lygodium microphyllum. The sequence continues at coordinate 172,382,039 of NC_141138.1, read as the reverse complement.
AACATTTGCAGATTCTCGCTTAGAAAAAGAGGCATCTCTGCAAGCCATACTAGTATCTTTTTTCTTAGCCTCTTTTGCAGCCAATTTAGGATAGTCCTTAATGAAATAATATTTTGCCTTACAATACTTGCAAAATATCTTACTCTATTTTTTATTATCATCCTTATTAGCTTTCTTATTTTGAAAAACATTTTTTTATTTCTACTCACTAGTAGAAAAGGAAGCCTTTCCTTTATATTTCTGACTAACCACAAAAACTTGACATGCAATATGCATAATGGACGTATTTTTGTTGGATTGTTCTTCTTATAGCAAAACAAAAACCAAATCATGAAATGACAAAGCATTTGGATTGCCTTTCATCATCAAATGAAGGGTAGATGCAAAATTTTGATAAGAATTGGGAAGACCGTTGAGAGTAGTTTGCACAAGTGAACTATATAGCAAAATAGCACTCTAACTACTTGCACAAATAAGCAACATGAGCCTCATTTCTTCCTTGATACAAACATACAAGTGTATCCCAAGCACCCTTAGTCGTGTTACATGAGCAAATATATGGAATCATTGTATGTTTAACAAACAATGCAATCAAATTGTGCGCCTCTACATTCCTGACATCCCAACAAATCTTCTTGAGAGTAGGTGGTGGTAGTGCTCTAGCATTAACTAAAGAAAAACCTACAACATCCTCAACAAAATATACTTCAATTATTTCTTCTGTACTTATAGCTAATAGCAATGCCCCTTTTTCCATCGATACATGATGTATCATATAAGCCCAAAGTTGGATAGTTAGTTCCATCCAACTTGTCCTCAACAGCCAACATACAAAATAGATTATTGTTGCCAGCCATGGGCATCAACTATACTTGATGTAAAAAATTTCCTATTTGGAGGAAAATATACACAAAACCAACCTATGCTATGTAGCACAATAGGAAGGAGACTGTAAGGGTTCTTACTTAAAGAATTAATTGATGTCAAATATTCTACAAAAAATGACAAAATAGCCTACATAGTACTGGTAGCAGTGCAAATGGAGGCCAAAATGAACCTGAATCAAAAATTTAACAATGCTTAGATTAAAAGGGCTATGTACAATATATGTTGACCTAAGAATGCTTGTCAAATCTCATCTTAATATGAGAAAATCAAGTAGAGGGTGTTAATGAATCTACCCAAAAGGCCGAGGCTCACTCTAATAATAATTGTTGGTTTTAGAATCACGGGAATGATTGGCTAAAGGGGAAGCTTGAGACAGCACAACTCAAAGTGTATTGAGGGGTGTGGAAGAAGCAGATTTACAAGACTATGTATGCCCTAAAGTGAATAGGCATACATACAAGTATGAGGGGAAAAGAACCTCCTAAAGAGGGAAAAAATCACCGTGGCAATCCTAAGTGTGTTTATATACATCACTATTGAAATATCATAACACCATGAATCATGTACCAAGTTTTAGCTTTTGATACATAAGTTACACCTCCAATCCTCTCTATAAGGTAGCCATTCGGGGCTTAAGCCTCTATCATACAAGAAGATAACCACTAATGGATTAGGATGGGCAAGATATGGAGCTTTAAGATGGACGAGAACATATGGAGTGACCATTGGTCATGTTGATATCATGCCTCCTACAAATAAAGAGCTCAGCCACACATGAAATCATTAGAGCAAAGATGGGGACAACTATAGTGGTTGAGGCCTTACTCAAAGCAATGATTTTCATATGTAGATTATGGGAGCTCCTTTAAAATAGATATTGGTGGCTAGCATTGGCTTCATCTTGATAATTATCAATAGAGGGTGATGAGCATCCTAGGGTGTCACTCATAAATATGTAAGTGTATTATGTGGCTTCAACAAAAGGGATTTTTAAAATATCATTTTTACATACATGAGGATACCATATAAAGGAAATAGAAAAAGGGTGTGTTTTATTAAGGGAAAAATAATGGATAAGTGGTTTTTTTTAATATGCATTGAATGCATGTAATATAGAGGGTTTACATATAGTGAACTCCCTGATGATAGAGCAGACATTGCTAGTGTGCTCACTCAAGTACCTAGACGAGTTTTCATGGTCTAAAGATTGATATATTATCCACCTTTGATCATAGTCTAGATTTCCTTACACTCAACCTCAATTGAAAGTTGAATCATGTGATCAAAGCAAACATATTGAGACTAGATATTGAGAGGAATTGGATTAGAATCATTTTCCCACATGGACATGGCACGAGGATGGAACACTATCACAATCATTTTTGTTAGCTCCTTGAGGATGGTTTCATAACCTCACTGAGCTATATGGATACCCAGTTGCCACATGGGCTACATATAGCTATTAGCTAGATTTGTATCTCAACACATCATGTAAGGCTTGAGATGTATATAAAAAATTATGGAGATAGATCACTTGTACTAACCTTATGAGAGAGAGAGAGAGAGAGAGAGAGAGAGCTAGAAATAAAGGAGCATTACATATGTTATTATATGGTATAATACAACATGTGAGACGAATACCAATCTCTATTTCAAGAGGGTTTTGGCTATTTGTGACAAATGATATAGTTTGAGGATGAGAGGTGTTTCACATTCTTTATTTTAGAGCTTCAAAGGACTAGAGGCATTCTATGATATAAGAGTCCCTCATATCTATGTCCACCCAAACAGAGGGTTGTTATTGATTTTTTCACTACCACAAGATTGATCACCACTACAAACAAATAGCCAATTTTTGATACATCATAAAGAGCTTCATTTTCAAGGCATATTCCCTTGGATATAGTAGTGGCATTTAGTTGAGCAAGACTCCCATGTCCACGTTATTGAAGACCTAGAAATCCTTATCATAGATAGATCAAAGCTATCATTTGAGAAATCACAAGAGATAGATGTTGAGGCATCTCAAACACATAGAGCTACATTTCCACTTGAGGGAGATACTTCACTAAAGCATACCATCCATTTCTAGAAACTTCCCCCTTTTCATCTTCTTGACAAGACCATTTCAAGTATCTCAAGTTTGTTTAGATAAAAGGAGCAAGCCAATGTGTAACGTGCATAAGGGAAAACCCTAGACTTGCATGGTTTAAGGGACACTTGGAGAGTCTTCATGTAACCAACAAGGTCATCAAATTCACACCCAAAAATTTGAGAAAGGCATTGAACAAAGTCTTGAGCGACACAAAAGTTATCATAATGCATGACGCCATTAGAATCCCTTATGATGGAGATTATTCCTATGCTACTCTCCATTCCTACATAAACTTCCCCCTTTTCATCTTCTTGAGAAGACCAACTCGCTTTGTGAAATGACTTGAGAGGTGTAGAATAAGTGGGAGCCTTTGGCGCAAGTGAAATACCACTACTTTTAACGTTATTTTACTTACTCCGTGAGGTGGAGGCAGGGCTTGGCCCCTGCTTCTAGTCTTAAGGCATGCTCGCGTGCCGATCCAGGCGGAAGACATTGTCAAGTGGGGAGTTTGCTTGAACAAAGGGGTAGGCCAACATACTAGCACATGTGAGGGGAAACCCTAGACTTGGATTGTTCAAGGGACACTTGGAGAGTACCCTTATAACCGACAAGACCATCAAATTCACACCAAATTTTGAAGAAAGGTGTTGAACAAAGACTTGAGCAATATAGAAGTTTTCATGATGCATGGCCCCATTAGAATCCATTATGACAAAGATTATTTCTATGCTTCTCTTCGTCTCCATGGCCTAGAAGAAGAAGGGCAAGGTGGTTTCCCCTTAAATGTCAATCTTAGTGTTCAAGTTGGATTTTGAGGCCTCTAGTTGGTCTCTCCCCTAAACTTGATGATAATCCTCAATATCATGTAATAAGCACACGAGAAAGCTATCATTAGCACTAACAAAAAGGGAAGTAAGTACAACATCATGATAGTTGGTAGAAGCATCAACATGCATCCTTTTATATCTAGCTCTTGCCCTGCCATGGCTTTTAAATATTGCAATGATGGCTTCCATGCTTTTGTAGCTTAATTTAAATGGGAGTCCTCATTCAAGAAGGAGACATTAGTTTCAATTGCAATAGACTATAACATGATCCTCAAGGCTAAAGAATTTTGTGTGTCACCTACAAAGGGACATGATCCAAGGTTGTAAGTTCTGTCAATACTCTCACCTTGGATTTGGGAGTAATCCATAATGAGTTACCTCGTTTAGCCTTGCAACTCACCCTATTTCACATTTTTGGTGGTTATTCCACATGTAAGATTGATTTTTAGAGCTTTCAAACATGTGTTGCATGTCCACTAACTCATTAGATAAACATAGGGAATCCCATGAAATCTTCTTCTTCCTGAGCTGTATAGGCTACACGTGATATGTCTAGCTCGCCCCCCTCACCATGTTGAAAGCTCCTATGATTAGGGTAGACGAATGTGAGACTTTCCTTTCAATTATGCTCCACTTCTTAGCTCTATTGTAAGAAGCATTGGGCATGTCTCTTGTAGGAAGCATTGAGCATGTACACATAAATCACTTTGACATCATCTTGTCTAGGTCGAATTGGAATAGTGATCATATGGCTTTCTTTATCCTTCCACCTAAAGAAGGGTCTCTAAGAATCCTTGATTAGCAAAAGCATGCCTCTGCGACCCCTATAGCATGGCACCATGAAGCATCTATAAAAAGGGAAGTTATTCTCATTAATATCACCATCTTGTATTTTCATTTCTTACAAACTCGCTCCCATTGCACACTCATCCCAAAAAATTGGTATCAAAGTTGCGGAGAAAGTATGCACACTTCCCAAGGGACAGTGCGAGTCAGTTCAATAGCCTGCACATGCAAAGGAGTCAGGTCATCACTTTTCAGTCAGTTGAGGAACAACATGCATTTGTTTTGACTAGGCGACAAGGTTTCTGATTAGGTGACAAGTCAAGTTGGTCATGTTGGGGGTAAAGGCGCATGTGCCTAGCCGCCCATGTATTACTACACTGACAGTACCCACACCTACACACTATAGGCGATGGGCGCCCATCACTGTCACTTCATTCTTTATTCTTTTAGTGACATTTGAATAAAGGGAAGGTCAAATTAATATGTCAAGCTTTTACTTCTTCAGTAGGTTGCTATAGATCATCTTCTTCTTGTCCATATAGAGCTTTTTGAGGATTCCAACTCATGAAATTTAGTTTAATAGAGTTACATATTGAAGAAATTATCATATTCTTCTAGTGCCTTGTCACCACCAAGCATTAAAAATGTATTGCAGTCAACTAGTGGGATTCCACTTTTTTATGGTTCTATTTGGTAGCCTTTGTTTGAGTTGGATCCTATCTTCTAGTCTTTGTAATTCAAGTCAAAAAAATTTATGTAAAAACACAATGTGCCCATTCTAGTTAATATGAATTCAAAAATTTATTCATTTGCAAGTATGTAACTTCCCACCTATGCATTGATGCACAATATTCTTACCACTACATTTATAGAAAGCATAGCTATTGTAAGTATTATAAATATATATATGTGGAAACTGGTGAGTGTGGTAAATAAATGATACCTTGAGATAAGTAAAGTTGTATTTAACTAAGGAAATGCCTAAACCATAAAACAATCGTGCTAATACTCTAAGTGTAAGTTACAAAGATAACTAAATTCTAAGACCAAAAGATGCCATTTGTGTGCAACACATACATCCCAATGGGTCAAAAATATGCTCAAAAGAAAGAAGAGGGAAGTTTCTTACAAGGAAAGGGCCCTTCAAAAGTTAATCATTGGATTGATCCCATTGGAGGATAGTCCAATTTGTGCAAGCTAAATGGATTAAGCCACTCTCTAATATGTGCAAGCCTAGTTTTGAACTTGTGGCATCAATGATTAAGAGGATTATCTCATCTCAATAATAGGTGGTGACTAGAGCTATGATAGACAACTAAGGCTGAAAGCTAAGCAAGAAGTTAAATTGTGGAAATGAGCTAGAAGGAGGCACAATCTATAGTCTTAGCATGTTGACATCTTTGAGGATCAACTTGGAGTGGTTTCAAAGGTGTTAAGGAGAGGATTTTTGCTTGAAAAGTAATGCTAGGTGGACATGAGTTAGAAGAAGTAGGCCTTTTCTATGGCAAGTGCCAATGCAAAAGGGGGGAATCAATCTAGCATGTGTTCTAGGATGGTTGTCTTGCTTGGCATGTTCTTCATTCAAGTATACATGGAGAGAATAGAGAGAACATGTTGTTCAGTATATTTGGATTTCTATATGGATTGAGTGTAGTTAATCCTTATGACCTTCAAATTATTTAGATCTTTATCTTCTCAAAGCACTTGATGGCTAGAACTAGAGGGCTTTTTTAGGGCATTAACATAGTAGTAAAATGGGCATTTATTGTATCCAATTCAAATGGCTTTTGAGGATTTTAGACACAAATAGATATTTTGGATTTATAAATATCTGAGATTCCTAAGCCCTCTCATGTCCCAAGTTTGGTAATTCGATAATTGTTTAATACACAATATCTATTTTCACCCAAATACCTTCTTGCAAAAGGCTCTTATTGAAAAATACACCTTCTTAGAAAATTTCAAAGTACTCACTAATATGCCAATACTACCTTCATTGAAATTATGTACACCATATTTTACTATGGCAATGTTTAAATAAAGAAGAAGACAATAGACAACTCCCTACACCTCTACTTTTCCATGAGTCACCTACCAAAAATAACAATGATGAAAAGTGAACAATATGAGGCACATGGACCTTGCACATAATGGCACCCATATGTATGCTATCCATAGTCATAGTCATAATGCCCACCAACATTCTTATTTGAGTTATGGCTATCCAAATTCATAAAGGTAGGGATGTCTCCCTAGTTAAGTAGTAGCTTGAGACTATCACCACTTCTTCACCACACTAAGATTATAACATCAATTTTCTTTTTATTAGCTTAGTGATTCTCTAGCCAATAGCTTATAAGTAGTGCCTAAACATAGTCATTTAATGGAATCATATAAAAAGTCTTTATAACTTTGTGTCCAACTCATATGGTTAAAACAAAGCTAAAATACTCTTGGCAAACCCAATCATCAATATTATTATCGCATGGATGTTAAAGATAAGGGAGATTTGGAATCAAAGATGGATTTGCTTTTAATAGGAAGATCTCGACCTTCCATGTGTCGAGAAGTAAATTAGAAAAGCCTAGTAAAATAGGATGACAAAGTAAACTAGGTTAGCTGGTGAAGGGTGACCACCATTAGAAAAAAATAGAAACGAATTCCAAAAAAACAAACATACAAGAATAAAAAAGTTATCAATAGTGTAATGTCTGGCCCAATGGTTGAATCACTAGTCTATTAATAAGAGATCATGAGTTCAAACCCCTTTCCTAAGCTTAATTTTTTATGTTTTAGTCCCCTTTCAAGCTTATATATGTTTTTTTAATGTTCCTTGTTAAAAATTCTTAAAGATTTTGAATGTGGTAGAAGAATTTTATGTGCATGTCTCATAAGCCCAAAACCCTTCCAAAAAAATAAGGAGAGATTGAAAACTTTTACTCAGCCTAAATTTTTGAAGCATCAAACCACACATTGTGCATGTGTTATGAAAGAAACTTTCAACTTATTTCTACTTATGTTTCCACTTTTCCAAAACTTATTTTCCAATGGCCCTTGTCTATCCACACATCCTAAATTACTTGCGTGACAGGATATCTTAGTGAACTGATCAAGGTTTATTTAAAAGTGAGCCTCATTTTTAGTCGTCGATCCCAACTCTCCCCTAACTTAATTTCCCATGTGATATCATCATGAGTAAACCTAGTATCTAGGGTGATTCAATGGCACTTTAATCAACTAGTCAATTACTTAACAAGTTAGCTAGTTAACTACCTAGCAACATGTTAACCTTAGATGAACAAGGTGGAAAATCTGAAATATTCAAAGCAAAAGACAAGGCCAAGGAAAAAGTGAAATGGAAGACGAAGGCATGCCAAGAAAAATCTATAAACATAAGAAGTGCAAAAAAGTCCTGAATCACGGAGAGAGACACACAAGAAAAAGCACAAGTCGATACTTTTGTAAAAGAGCGCAAGGCACACCATGATTTATTTTGTAAAAGAGCATCATCCCGTACAAATTGTAAATGGTTAGAGGCACGGGTTGAGGCCATGCCAAGAGGAGGAGAAGGGTTGGAGGAATGGGCCAAGCTCGGACCAAAAAGCGGATGACCGCCCAAAGGGAAATAGGGTTAGGGTTTTGTATATAAAGTTGAAAAGTGAATGAGAAGCTCATTCTTGTGTGTGGCCAAAATTAGCTCTCCTCTTCTTCTTCTTCTTCTTCTTATTCTTGCTCGCTGGAGCTTGTGCTTAAGAGAGGGAGTGTGAGAGTGTGAGGGAGTGAGTGTGTGGGGGTGAGGGACTGAGGTGGAGAAGCTCTCCATCTTCTCCTCTCTTCTTCTCCTCTCTTGTCTTGCTCATGGCAATGGAGCTTGGAGCATGGAGCTTGAGGATTGAGCTCGCTTGAAGCTTGCACCTGGATCGTGGAGCTATCGAAGTGCTTGGAAGAGGAGGCAACTCGATCGGGCATGGAGGTAAGCTCACTACACTCATAGAGAGAGATAGTGTGTCGACTATGTGAGAGGTAGCCATTAGTACTCGGCTTGAAACGCTTCAGTTCGTGGGTCGACTATGTGAGAGGTAGCCATTAGTACTCGGCTTGAAACGCTTCGGTCCGTGGGTCTTAGTAGTTGAGCAAGAGCTCCCAACACAGCATTCACTAGATAGCTAGCTTATAAATACCTATCAATGTTGTTGTTATTCTCACACCCATTTCTTATTCTATACTACTAGAAATAGATGGATAATAGCATGGTCTTCATGTATGCTATGCTCATCACATTGGGAATGGGACTTGATCCAATGCTAGCATTCACGATATGCCTTATTCCTAAATTATCCTTTTGAATGGCCTTGTTTAGGGGGGCATATGTGAAACATATACGAGTGTGCTTCAACTCTTGGATGTTTGTAAGGAGCCATGAAGGAGACTTGGCTAATAGATTTTTATGTGCTTGTTGCTTATGACATGAAATAATATTTTCCCCTCAAGACATGGACTCCCTTTGGCATCTATAATAATCTCTTGCAATCACAACTTTGTTCTCTATATCAGAAGATTGAGGATACCCTCAACATGCCCCATTGGAGGGGGCAACAACTAGTAGACATCAAGTTGGGGCATTAAGATCCATGCCATGCCCAAGTCACAAGCTTGACTTGGCATAGTCATAGTTTGCAAAGAGACATGGACATGCCTAGGTCATTAAAGGGAGTTAAAATGTCTATTCAACTAGTTGGAACATTTTTAACATGTATTTTCCCAATTTTTCCTATGCAACTTGTTTGGCTACACAATGCCCAAATCAGCTTTCTTTTGCCCAAATCCATGTTCTATGCCTTGCCCCCATGTGCTTTTGCACCTCTCTCTCACTCACTCCCACACACACACACACACACTCTCTCTCTCTCTCTCTCTCTCTCTCTCTCTCTCTCTCTCTCTCTCTCTCTCTCTCTCTCTCTCTCTCTCTCTCTCTCTCTCTCTCTCTCTCTCTCTCTCTCTCTCTCTCTCTCTCTCTCTATGTGTGTGTGTGTGTGTGTGTGTGTGTGTGTGTGTGTGTGTGTGTGTGTGTGTGTGTGTGTGTGTGTGTGTGTGTGTGTGTGTGTGTGTGTGTGTGTGTGTGTGTGTGTGTGTGTGTGTGTGTGTGTGTGTGCGTGCGTGCAAGCTATCCATGCCTTGTCACAAAACCCACAAATCATGCTCTAGCTCCACTTATTAGCTGAGGATCTCTCTCTCTTCCACCCTCTCTCTATGCAATCAAGTAGTGCTTCCACACTATGTTCGTAGATTTTATCTACATCTCCCCTCCTGTATCTATCAGTCTCTCTCCCAGAATCTACCTCTAGCTATCCTTCATCTATGACCCAGCATGCATTGCATAGATGTATTCAAACATTTTGGATGTGGGTGTTCTATAGTTTCAAAATTTGTTTTAGACTTTGCATTTTCATTGGGCAAAAATGGAAGGCATTTGTTGCAATGGACTCAAATAAAGTTCAAGCTTATGGGGATGAAGGGGGGATTTCAATCACTCTATTCTTTTCCAAACTATTGTGGTGCCATTGATGCAACCCACCTTAAATGGGATCTACCTCCCCTTGAAAATTATCTTGATTGGTACAATCGATATGGATACTATAGCATGATTGTCCAAGGAATTGTGGATACAGGGACGCATTTTCTTAATGTGAACATAAAGTAGCAAGATGTGCTCATGACACAAGAGTGCTTTGTAACACTACTTTCTTCAAGCTCTACCATGGCCAAAGTAGATTGGTAGGTGCTCCATTCAAATTTGGTGATCTCTAAATCAAGGAATACATCTTGGGTGATGGAGGGTATCCTCTTCTTCATGGTTAATAACTCCATTCCAACATGACAAGCTTAGTGACTATTTCAAGCGCAATTACAACTACATGCAGTCCTCCACAAGGATCGTGGTTGAACGTGCTTTTGGCAGCTCAAGTGGTTGTGGATTTATCTTTGCAAAACCATTCAAAACCTTGACTTGTGTTCCTTGCCCAAAATTGTAAGTGTGTGTTGCATCTTACACAATATACTTATAGACATGAGGAGGAGGAAGTGGAAACCCATGAGTAAGTGGATTTGAATGATCCACTTATTGACAATCCCCATCTCTATACACACATTCACTTGGACATGGGTCTTTTGTTTAGAACATGTTTTCACATATTTTGTCTCTAAAAGCTAGCATTTAATATAATATCCATCTCAAGGTCACTTTTCTATTTTTCTAATTCAACTTAAGTGTTTGCAACCAATTTTGGATAGATACATCCGATTTGATTTGATTTCCTTTTCCTCTCTCTTTCCCCACACCATTATGTTACAATTATCATACCATATTGTATATGGCATTGCATTGTAAAATGTCAATCCACCAAATAGATAATATTTCCTCTCTCAATGTTAACCTTAGTGCAAGATAGAGAAAAAGAAAGCAAAAGAAAATTCAAAAATGTAGAGCAAAGCGGAGAAAGGTGGCCCCATAGAAGGATAAGATGAGAAAAGGCCAAAGCACAAGGGCAACCTTAAAAGTCAAAGCAAAGGCAAAGGCACATTTTAAAATGTAAAGGCACCCCCAAATTTTTGTAGAGGGTGAGGGATCGTGGTGGAGAAGCTCTCCATCTTCTCCTCTCTTATTATCTTCTCTTGTCTCACATGTAGCTATGGAGGATGGAGCTTGAAGGTGGAGGATTGAGGTTGCTTGAGCTTGCATCTCAGATCGTGGAGCTACCAGTGTGCTTGAAAGAGGAGGGTACTCAATCGGGCATTGAGGTAAGCTCACTACACTTGTAGGCTTGAGAGTGCGTACGGCTATGTGAGAGGTAGCCATTAGCATTGGGCTTAAAACGCTTGAGCAATAAGTGGTCCATGGGTCTTAGCGGTCGAGTGAAAGCTCTCACATTTTGGTTCTATTGCCGGGACAAACAGATTCGAGCCTTGAGTGCTTGCGTGCTCCAAATCAAGCATTGGAGGGTTTTTCCCAAACCAATGCTTGAGGCAGATAGGTAGGAAGAAAGGGCATTTTATCTTCGTTGCAAGTAAGTGTTTTGGATTTTTTAAGTTTGGATGAGTTGGTTTGATTAGCATTGGTGTTTGCTTGTGATTTGTAGGCATTTAGGTAGGAAAACATAGGGGAAGAGAAAGGAAACCACAGTAGGTTTTTGTGCAACAACAAGCCTAAATCGAAGAAAAAAAGAAGTTGAAATTCGATAAAGGAGAGGAAAAGGCATCCAAGGAGTGCTAAAGAGGGGGCCTAAAATCCTAAGAAAGGGGGAAGAGAGCTCACTTTCAGTTTCTGAGCTTTGAGAGAGAGAGAGAGAGAGAGAGAGAGAGAGAGAGAGAGAGAGAGAGAGAGAGAGAGAGAGAGAGAGAGAGAGAGAGAGAGAGAGAGAGAGTGTGTGTGTGTGTGTGTGTGTGTGTGTGGGAGTTCTAGGGAAAAGACGAGATGGAGCACACCGATTCATAGGTTTTCGACTACTCCAGGTACACACAAACCTTCCTCTATATCTAATCATTAATTCTGGAAGTTCTGAGCACTTGGTATCAACCACGAAGATTAATCGAATCGAAATTGCACCTCGCAGGCTGTTTGCACCGTGCCGGATAGCTATCGTGGAGTCTTATTCATAGAAGTTGAACACTCAAACTCGGACAGTCTGAGTCGGCCCACTCGAACACCTATAGCACTCCCTGTGATTTAACAATGTCGGTCAGTCCGAGTTGAACAAGTTCAAAATCAAACAACCAAACTTGGACCCCACCCGATCGACTTGGAGCGTTCAATACATATAATCACCTCAAACATGAGACTTGGACTTGAACCACCTGATTTTTGTGCAATCGAGCAAGCCTAAAATTGAACAATGTGATTCTGGAAATCAGACACACTAACCAAAACTTGAAAACTGACCAATCCAGCACATCTCAGGCCAAGTAGAGCTTAACCCAAGAAAGACAACACCCCTACAGGCACCCAGACACATCGAATGGCTGATCGAGTCTCCAGACTTCAAGACCATGACTCGGCCACCTAGGAAGCAACCTTGAACAAAAGCCCCACAAACCCCCCCATCCAAAACACTTCAAAGGATCCAACCGAACCTGTTAGAGTGAACACCTAAGGGAGCGGACTAGAAAAGTGTGTTGCATCACATTGTTTTTGTCACAATCATGCACTGCATGAATAAACAATTGAAGTGCACTCAGAAAGAAAAAAGCATGATTTTGCACTGCGCACGAAAAGAAGCACCCATGAACACTTGAGTGCACTTAAATTTGAGGACTGACTGAACTAACAAGGAACTCATATGCAAGATAAGTGACCTAAATGAAACCACTAATAGGAGAAGACCCTCAAATCGCAAATGTGTAGCCAAGGATACAGGTATCAAAAGTAAGCCTTTTGGAGAGCGAGAAGACTGGTGTATGATTAGGGACTCAACCTTACCTGAGTTGATTAATTTGATTGGCAATCTAGTGGCCAAGAGGCTAACAAGATGTCAAGACCAAGCTCCAATCATGAGAATGACCAGCTCAACTTGGGAGAGTTCCTAGTCGATATCCAACAAATGATTAATCAATACAATTTACAAACCAAGATTGAGCATCATGGTAGACCGATTGAGGATATCATAGCTGACCTTGAGGAAGAGCGAAGATTGCCCAAGAAGGCACTGTAGAGCATAGCTACTTACAACCACGAGTAGCAAGCTCAAAGGCTAAGGCAGAAAATAGAAATGTGAGTCAGCAAGTTTTAGTACTTGCCAATCGAAAATAAGACAAGACTCAATTTCGGAGAGGGAGACGGCACTAGAATCCAATCTCGCATTGAGGGAGCTTCTCACTAAGAAACTCATAGACAACATGGCTACTGCAGAGCAAAGTGGAGCGGGCCTAGTAACTTTGTAGCAAGACTGGGAATCGCTTCAAATTCGAGGAGCCCACCGAAGATACCCATGGTTGCCAAGCAACTCAACAAGTTTACCAACCCAATAATGACCCATATAGCTTCGTAGAGCAATTCAAGCAAGTGTGCAAGGTGAATGGCCTAACAGACCCTACTCAACATGTGCAAGCTTTCAGTCTTTGTCTTGGAGATAAAGGACGAATGTGGTATACCAGTCTAGATGATGCCGAATGCAACAACTTTAATGCCCTCAAGAGTCTCTTCATCAAGAGATTCTTTGAGGTAGGATATTCGGATAACCTTATTGTTCGACTTATGAATGTCAATCAAAAGGATAAGGAGGACATTAAAGATTACATCACCCAAGTACGAAGTCTTTTTAAGAGAATCCTAGCCTGTAGAGTGACCTAGTGAGCGAGCAGTCTCTACCATAATCATAAGCAGGATTAAGAGTGAAGAGCTCTACAAGGCCTTGGTGGGCAACTCGAACCTACAAAGGGATGTGCTAGCTAGGATCTTTGAGGAAGTCATACATGTAGACAACCTACTCAAGGAGAGGATCTCAAGAGCCACAAGCCGAGATAGTGCAGCCTCTAAAGCCTCAGAAAGAACTGCCACTACAAGAGAGAGAGATCTAGTCAGAGTAATCAAGAGAAAGGGAAGAGCATTGACCCTAGCCAAGAATTGGCATACGTAAAGCTAGAGCTACCAAGCTCCAAGAAATGATTAGAAGACCTGTGCAACCTCATGTGCAATGGGTCCATTGTGGAAGGAACCACCTCCCGACCGAGTGCACGGATCCTCGATCTAAACCTTGTGCCAACTGCAGTAGGTTCGGTTATCACGATGCTATGCATTGCCAATTATTGAGGAGATTACCATATCCATAGCTTTACAAACAACCATACTACTTAGGGAATAAACCACCACAATTCAAAGGGGAGCTCCATTATCTCTCTCAATGCCTAATAATGCCAAGCCAGCTATCCTTAGAATGGACATCAACCCTACAGGCATACCTAGACCACTTGGACCCTTTGTCACCCATCCACCAAGTGATGCTCTAATACATTACGAAGAGGAGCCGAATGAGAACGAGACATATGTAAACCCTTACATCTCGTACAGTAATGAGAGCAATCCCATCTTAATGGACTTTAGACTAGTACCGGTGATGGCATTTGATTTGGGAAGGGGTAGAGGCCTAGGAGGGCAAAGCCAAGACCCGGACTTGCAACCACCCAAGGGATATCTCATCTCATTGCCCTAAATGAGAGCAAGCTAACTGAGAAAAGGCCAATTTGAGGTGCCTCGAGTGTGGAATCACTCACTTATACACCGAATGTCCCAAGTGAAAATCATCTATGACCTCAGCCATCATACCTTTTGTACCTTTGGGGCTATTTGGAGTCGAAACACTTGATGGTGAGGCCACTCCCATCTTGTTGAAAGTCATGACTAGGACACAAATGAAGCAGACTGGTATTTCATTGTCAAGACCTAGCAATCTAGATGCAACCTCGATAGGAAAAAAGACTTGCAGAAGGAGGAAGAGGAGGGTGGACACCAAACTAACATTAAAAATGGACAATGTGACCACACTAATGAGAGAAAAGCAAGTGGCAAATGCAGAGGCTAAGATTTCAACACCTAAAACTGTGTAGAGAAGGGGAGTGCCAAGGTTGGGAAATACCCTGATCCAAAGCACCAACTAAAAATAGTGAACAAGGTTAAGGAGTGGATGAGAGAAGCCAAAGAGCATCGAGCCCATACTAGAAGACAAGATCAACGAGTTCTCCAATGTAAGCATGTCAGTCTCGCAAGCATGCATGAACTCAAGAGAAGTATCCACACTTCACGCAGAGTCATGAAGACGAGGCTTAGGTGCCACCTGAAAGTAAGCTGCCCAAGACTAGTGGAAAATAGTGAAGGGTAAGATGAAAGGCAAGCAACTGCTACTACTGATGGCCTACTTGCGACATTGCTAGTGACTCCTGTAACATTGCCAATGGGGGATCTGCTTAGGCAAAGCCCTTCATTATGGTGAGAATTGAAGCAATGGGTAGAGGGATCTAATAAGCTAGGAATAGCTGACTTGCATGAGAATGATGCAATCACATAAATACCCAACCTTACGTTGAACTCACTGTCTAAGTCCTTGCATGCGAATGCTTTGTGGGAAAGTATCAAGGTGCATGCAATCCTACTAATGGTAGCATTAGGAGATGTAATGAGAAAGGGGATCGTAGACACAAGAGTAAGAGTCAATGTACTTAGCCATGCAGTTCTGCAGGTTTGGGGTAACCCGCTAATGGAAATTGCAAGGTTTAATGTCACACTAGCTAATGGCATGAAAGTTATGCCATTTAGAGTGTTGAAGGACTAGCCCTTGAAGATAGCAGGTGTCTAGTTCTTGGTGAATTTCATTGTTATGAAGGGAGTAGACTAAGACAACTTGCTAAGCAAGCCGATTGTGGATGAGGAACATGCTAGCAATCAAAGACTAGGGTAATGGCCTCATATTCCTAGGCAACAAATCGGAGGCAGTGAGAGTCGAGATGGACATCTCCACGACCACATTGGTCGACTTAGATGCCATCTCCTCTATCTTGAAAGGAGACACCCAAGCCAGTAACTCGTGTGGACCATTGATGAAGTACATTCTTTGCCGCGAAGACGAGTGGGACTGGATGCACATATTAGCCACCAATGACCTGCCATTTTCAGATGAAGAAGAAGATTATAAGCAAGCTATAAGGGTAGCAAGTGAGTCCCACAAAGCCACCACACCAGAATTTCCAAGGAGCAAGACCCTACCATCAGTGCCACTTTGTATGATGGCCAAAAATCATAGCAGGCAATAAATGCCCACTCCTTTCCATGTCCCGTTTAGCAGGCTTGAACTCTAGAAATTCTTGAGTATCTAACAAGGGAGCTAGCGAATCACTCAGTTGCTAATTTCAAGCCACTCCAAGATCTCATGGATGAACCAAAATGGATGGACCAAAGTGCACAACCTATACCTTAGATACAATTGGGCATTTATCAAATATGAAAGGAGAGCCGAGAATGGAGACTCAAATGATGACAAGCAGTCAGAGAGTAGCAATTCAGATGATAAGTATGAGGATTGCTATTCCTCAAGTGAAAGCAATGAAGAAGAGGTCAAGACGATAGAGTACGATACTGATGGCTGAGTGATCAAACAAATAAAAGTAGAGTCCAAGCTGCAAAGAGCCAATGCAATTACAAATGAAAGACAAGGCCTCAGAACCAAATGTGATCGCACTTGGCTAGATCACTTAGGTGTGATGGACTACAAACAAGCAAGGCTAGTCCAACCAAGTGTCACACCTCTCTTTAGGATGGAGTCAACCTCAGAGTTGCAACCACCAAGGAAAACTCCATCGTCTAGCCAGGGTTGTGAGTTCAACTCAAAACCGGAAGTAAGCTCTGAGAGTAACCTAGAAATACCCTGACCACCTAGAACTAGATGCACCAAAGGGGACTTGCTGGTCCACCATAGGGGCAGATAGTTGGAGAAAAAGAGAGAACAAACCAAAGGGACAGAAATTGAATACCAAAAGAAACCCTAAGACCTACCAAAACGCTTCACTAAATTCAAGAAAGGGGACAGGGTATGGTCTTGTTGGGCACAAAAAGATAAGGACAGACGAGTGAACCAATAGGAGGACCTACTAAAGTCAAGGAAGTTGACTTAGCAAGGGAAGGGGAGAAACCTCGACCCGTGTTCTATACAGCTAATGACCTGACTAAGCAAGAGGAGGCTGATCTTATTGCTCTCTTGCTAGAGTACATAGACATGTTTTCCTAGTCCTTAGACGAGAACTCAAAGGAGTCTATCCTAGGTTCATGGCACATAACATCCCAATGATTCCACGTGCAACGCCAGTAAAACAACAACCTTATCTTATGAATCCAAAGCATGCTCATGCCATGAAGGAAGAGATCGATAGGCTATTGAGGGCGGGATTATGAGATTGAGCACACATACTGGGTGTCGCTCATTGTGATCGTCTTGAAGCAGAACGGAAAAATCTGAGTGTATGTCAACTACAAGAAAGTCAACATTGCAACTAAGAGAGACAATTATCCATTGCTCTATATGGAGCACATGCTCGAGAGAGTACTAGGAAAGGAGGCCTATAGTTTCTTGGATGGCTTCTCAGGTTACAAACAAGTTCAAGTACAATTATCCATTCACCACAGAGTGGGGTGTATTCACATACATAGTCATGTTGTTTGGGCTAATGAACACTCCTGCTACCTTTCAGTATATCTGGCATGATTAGACAAGAGCTAGAAGTATTTGTTGACGATCTATGCATGCAATCTAGCTGGAAGGAACACCTAGATAAGATTTGTGCAGTCTTTGAACGATGTAGGTTCTATAGTCTCTCTTTGAACCCCCTAAAGTGCCAATTTTGGGTGAAACACGGATGCATCTTAGGGCATGTGGTGTCCAAGAAGGGCATTGCCATTGACTTCTTGAAGATCAGGGTTATTGTTGACTTACCACTACCAACCAACTATAAGGGAGTTTAGTGCTTCCTAGGACAGACAAGGTACCATCAATGCTCGGTTCTGAACTACGCATTGATCGCTATACTACTGTACAAGCTGTTGATTATATTCAAGTGGACTAGGGAGTGCCAATGCACTTATGAGAAGTTTAAAAGGGCCCTCGCTACTTCACCAATTTTACAAGCCCTAGACTGGAACAAAACATTCCATATGCATATTGATGCGTCAAAGTTTGTTGTTGGAGTTGATTTGTGCTAGCCTAGGCGAGCATAACCTTGATTATCCACTAAGCTTTGCTAGCAGACAACTCGCAGATACATGGAGATGAACTACTCCACAACAAAGAGGGAAGGTTTGTCCATGGTATTTGCTGTAAAGAAAATTTGACACTACCTTTTGATTATGCCCTTTACCTTCTTTATTGTGCTCTATCTAGTAAACAAACATTGCGCTATGGGACGCATAGCTTGATGGTTACTTCTACATTTAGAGTTCGGCATTTCCGTGGTTGTATGCAAGGGCAAGCAACATTACATGGCAGATCACATGTCCTGCACACCCATAGGAGAGGCTGCTAGACAAGGCATTATAGATAACTTACTCGATGCACACCTTTTTAGCGTGTCTAGCAAGAAGGATTTGTTTAGAGTCGACTTGTTGACAACTTATTGGGCTAATGACATAGTCTAGATCCTAAAGCACGGACTACCAAAGAGACCTATCGAGAAGGCTAGGCTAAGGCACATTATCCTTAAGATTCAACCCTATCAATTGATCGCCGAGCAACTCTATAGGTTAGGGCAAGATAGCCTATTGTAGAGATGTGTGTGTGAGCATGAAATGCATGATGTGCTCATAGAAGCGCATGGTGGAATTGTTGTCACCTTGGAGATACTATGACCCACAAGGTGCTACAATATCAACTATGGTGGCCCACCCTATTTTGCGATGCTGCTAAATTCATAGAACCATGGCTAAGTTCCTTTAGGAGCAAGTGATCTCATGATTCAATTGCCCCATCGAAATAACTAGGAACCAAGGCACTCATTTCATTGATAAAGTCATTGCCCACTTGCTTTCCACGTGCTTGATCACCCATAGGAAATCATCATCCTACTACCCTCAAGCTAACAGTCAGGCAAAGTCCACAAACAAGATCCTAGTGAATGTCCTGACTAAGGTAGTCTTTGCCTCGTGCAGTGACTAGGATAACAACTCATGGCAGCACTATGGGCCTATAGGATAGCCTATAAGATGGTAGTTGGGAAAACACCTTTCAAGCTGACCTACGGAACCAAAGTGATTCTGCCAGTAGAGTTTTTCATCCCTAGTTTGAAAGTAGTAGTACAAGAACAATGGGATGGAAAAGAAGCATGGACGGAATGCTTTTACTAGAGCTAGAGCATCTCTCTGAGAACACAACTCCTAGCTACTCATGTGCTAATCTATGAGAAGGCAAGACACAAGAGTTGGTTTGACAAGCATGTCAAACAACATGACTTCAAGCAAAAGGACCTAGTATTTCTATACTCAATGAAGGGCCATAAGCAGAAGATGAAATTCAAAGAATTAGGGCCTTTCAGATTCTATAATATTAGTCGACCGAGCAGGCAATGTAGAGCTCAAAACCTTATAGGGAGAGGGCATAGGCTTCTTTAACGGCAATCCTCTCAAGAAGTACTACCCTACAACCCATCCATTGCACGAGTCACTCATGTTGCAAGCACCTGTCAATGTGAGAGTAGCCACCATCATCAAAATCGAGGAGATGGTCAAGGAGGCAGTAGCACTTGCTTATCTATAAATCACAGTTGTTGCTCAAAAGATATGCACTTTTGATGCGCTCATTGATGAGGGAGCTGACTTCAACATCCTTACTCACAAGCATTGGACTATCATTGGTCAGCCCCAACTGCAACCCACGAATTGTATGCTCAACCTGTTTGGGGGACAATCCTACCCTCTGCTGGGGAAATGCAAAGTAGTGGTCTCTATCAAGACTGAAAGTTTGCCCATGATTTTCTATGTGCTACCTAACACCAAGGCCCCATGTAAGGAATCGCTACTCTAGGACATGCTTTTAAGAAGCAGACACATTGCAACATCAACTACAACTCACTCTGCATTCACCGCCATTCTCACTATGAGGATAGTAATGGCTTTCAGCAAGGGCAGCGTGGCTCCACCCAAGCCCATATCACCATCGATAGTAATATCAGCACAAAGTCTAAGGAGGGGGGTCATGACTTGTCCCATCCTGCTAGGATGACTAACCAATCACAACCCAAGGAAAACACAACCAAGACCTCTAAACAATAGCTAAAATGGGTACCTAAACGCCAATCACCTCTCATCTAAGAGTGGACCCGCAAGGATCCATAACTTCCAAACATCACGAGGACAACAACTGGGTTTGGGTGCCTACTAAGACCAAGAGTAGCACACGCCCCTCAACCACTTGCTAGTAGCCCATCTCCAAATACGAATGAGCCACCTAAACCTGCTAAACCGCTTGAGTCAAAAACCAAACCCATCGAACCTCAATAGGTCTACCGACCATGGCTCTCCCTAAACTAACTAAACCTAACATTGCTCGCACCTCGACAACTTCACAAACAGCAAGCAGCACAACATCTGAGCCACAAACTACTCCCCTTACACAAATGGCTAGACCACACCCTAAGGATCAGTCGAAGTGACAGACACCACTTTGCTGAGCTCTCCAACCCACTAGCCAAACCCCAACCTCCTATTTCAAGCCTTAAACCCTCTTATGAGAGGATATCTATTCTTATGTTGGCCTCTAATCTAGCTATGAACACGAGGGATGACTTGGTCACATGCATTAGGTGCTTAGATGCTACCTTCACAATGCTCGCTAAAAGCTACAAACGGTTTTGACCTAGGCCTCCTAGACCAGCCTTTAGCGACTAATGTATGCACGATGCCATGCACATGGGAAGAATTCGAGTTCATGTTTATCAAATTTCCCATGGTAGCCAAGGAATTGATCGCTACTGAGATTACTCCCGAGCAAGCTCGTAAATGAAGGCTAATCACCTCTTATAACAAGAGCAAAGTCTCTGCCACCAGCCAAGTGCTAGAAGAACTTAAAAAGCTGGCTATCACTGACTCCTTCTTTCTACATAAATGGTACGCTCTACGTCTTCAATGGGAGCAAGAGGGCTGCCCAATCATGACTAACGTTGAGTAGAGATGCACCATCAAAACCTACGAGTATGACCCTACTTATGTAGCTCCTACCTCCTTTAGAGTATTGGCCATCACTCGCAATTGACCCTTAGAAGATCATAACATAGCCCACCCCTATTTAGATCAAGTCCTTACCAAGGAAGAACTACACATTGCCAGAAGGATCAACTCCAATGACTTCCTAACTGATGTCCTAACCTACATTATGCACGTAGGTATTAGACCTCACGACATGGACCATCATGCTCACTTGGTGTATAACCCACACTTCTATCCCTAGCTAATGCAAAGTGAAGCAGCACAACCCTCTGCTTAATACCCTTAATCCTTCATTCTCCAATCCTAAGAAGGATTCACATCATACCCGGGGGAGGGGGTAAGGTGGAAAATAAAACATGTCTCAAAGCTCAACCAATGTTTAAAGGAACAAAAACCAACTTATGACTGAGGAAAATTGACATAATTTCTTTTGGATTGTGTGGACTGCTTGAAGGAAAAGTCTTTATTCTATACTGAAGCACTCCACCTTTCCATAACTTACATTCATTGTCTGCTTATCAGTTTGCAAAAGTTATCTCAAGAAAACTAATGGTAAGCTATGGCATTGTGAAAGGAATCTACGATGGTAGGCCAGGACAACAAAGGCAAGCTTCCATTCATATAAGAAGAATAGGTAAAGTATGGCCTAATGGTGAAAATCGGGGCCTTCAACTGGTTCAAGTTTAGGAACATCATGAACTTGGATGACATGGTCATGGAAGAACTGGCCATGAAGCAACTTGTCAACTAGTGCAACGTGGGAAAGTACATGGTGAAGGTAGATGTAGACTACAGCATGTGCACAGAGTTCCTATGGACCTTTGATATGCTAATAGGAACCACGACATTGTAACAATGTGACAAGGAGAAGAGTCCCTAGATGAAGTGAATTGGAATGGCTACATGCAAAAAACCATTGAAGCTTTAGCAAAGGCACTAGCCACGGGGACAAGACTGGCGGGCGGGGAGTCTTCGGCTTCCACAATAGGGATAATAAGGAAAAAGTCATCATCAAAACCATTCATTATAGGGTTTGGCGGGGTGCTCACTGCTATAATCCAAGAGGCTGTGGGAGAGGTAGAAGGTGAATAGGAGTGGGGGAGACACTTGAAAGATCACCACCCTAGGAGAGCAGGAGCAATCAAGTGAAAGGACAGTGAGTGAGGGGAGAGAACCGAAGGTACCATCTAGCCAAGGAGGGCCTAGGAGTCCAAAGAGGACAACCCCTCAAAAGCAACAGCAAGCGACCAGGGAAAGAATGACCAAGGAAGAAAAGGCCCAATTGTAGAGAGTGCAAGCAGAGTCAAGGAGGTCTAAAGAAGAGAGAAGGAGGAAAGCAGTAGCACAAATAGAAGAGCTAGATTGGAAGGATGAGGAAGATTTAGCTCAAGCCATCCATATCTCGGTGGAACAGCCCTTGAGGGAGGAGGAGTTAGCCACAATGAGTCCACCAAGGGAAGAAGGCCCAAGCACCAGCACCAAAGTGCGAAAAATCAAACCACTACCAATGGTGTGGCAGAAGGCAAAGGCAAGGGCCTGCTATATCCAATCCCGTCTGCTCTAGTGCCCCAAAGGCGTCATTAGCACAGTGGATGCAAGCAACCTCATGGCCTGGGTGGTGCAATACCTAGTGAATAAGGTGCAAGAAATAGCCCCAGATTTGAGTGGGGGAGCTTCGATGATTGGGATGAAGAGAGCGGCAACTGCAAATATGCTGAATCTAGGCAAGACCTCAAGAAGTAGAGGATCAAGGCTTCTACAACGGCTGTACCTACAGCACTGCCACCATGTCCATGGACTATGATGAGTATGTCAAAGAGCTTCTTGCACAATTAGATAAGGCAAAGGCGGAGAAGAAGACAATTGTAGCTGAATTGGAAGCTCAAAGAGAAGCATTGGCAGCCTTCCAGTTGGAAAGAACTCACCAAATAGTAGGATACCAAAAAGAAATCTACGAGCTAAAGGAAGAGCTCAAGGCTAAGGAGAAGGAAGTAGATAACCGGTAAGGAAGGATCGAAGAAGAATGATAGGAACTGATAGGGCTACAAAGGGAGTACAAGCTCATCCTCGTGCAACATGAAGAATTGAGAGAGCAAATTGAAGAGGATAGAAGAGGCAACTGATAAACTTGAGGCAGCAAATGCAGAAAAAGCTCAGAGAGAGGAAGAGCATCAAAGGGCATGGACCTTAGGTTACTAACAGAGCTGGAAGAGCAGGGAAGGCTACAAAGGGAAATTGAGCACATGAAGAAGGAGAAAGAACAAGAAATCCAAAGGTGGAAAGAGCTGGAGCCGAGGATGGTGGCCTTGGCACAAAGGCAAAATGAAAGCCTAGAGAAGATGAAGTGGAAACCAAAGGAATGGGTCGCCAAAAGCAAGGGAAGAATGAGAGAACTGGCACGCTGTCTAGCCCATGCTGAAGGGAATAGGATGTTGGTAGAGATCACAGCAAAGGCCATATAGACGATCATGAAAGCCCAACAATGTACCTTTCTCAGCATTATTTTAGATGTCATGCATCCAGATTACCCACAGGGCCATAAGGCACATCCTGTGTGTCTAGGTGTACAAAGCAAAAATGAGCCCAAGCCAACGAGAGCAAAAGGAGTACCTGCTAAGGGAAGGACTAACAGTTCAAGAGACACAATGGCTATGGTATATGGAGGAGCAAGGACCATAAGAGCCAGTGAGAGAAGAAGAGCAGCAAATACCACTCCCTAAAGTAGGGTAGGATTTTGAAGGAAGGCAACAAGACAGGGAACAAGTTCCCCAACCACCCTCCTCCCATCTTTTTGCATGGCCCTACTAGAGGACATGAACGACAGCCGATTTGCTAGGTATAATCATCCATTTTTGTTAACAACCCCTCTAAATGTACGTATTAATCTAAAGGACTATATGCAGGGTAGGAACTTCCTTAGTAAATCACTTAAGCCCCCAGCCTCCTGCTCTCACGACCATGAACATGAGGACTAGTTCCTCGTGCACATTCAAAAAAGTAAACAAACAAAAATAGAAAAAGCAAAAAATGAAAGAAATAGAAAATAAGAAAATCAAATAGGAATCGGGAAAACACACCTCACTTGATGAGTGCCACAATCATTGCACCTCTAGGGGTCCTCAAGTTAGGCACGTTTGGTGGCCATGGTCAGCCAGTTCCATTCCTAACCCCCTAGCCCCTTTTCCCCCATTTCACACTTAGGGAATATTAAGGAGGGCAGGACACACCTAGGGAGGTTACACTCGTCTATGGTTAGACATGTCTCCCTAAGCTACACCCAAAGCACTTTTCCCATACACGAACTGGGTCCTCAAGTGTGGGACAACACCCCGGTTTGACTTAGCTTCTAGTTCCACTAGCACATGGACACAATGCATGACACGGTGAGGTAGGCACACTCCCCAAGTAGTGCACTCTCTTTTCTTTTTCAAGTGAATCTAACAACCTGCACCTAACCATCAACTTTGGAGGCCCCTATCACCCACTCAATATACCCTCAGTCTCCATAGCCTCAACCATTTTGACGTGCTTCTCTCCCATGTCCAATCCCCACAAAGGCCCCATCATCAACTCACCTAACCACCCTTCAATCATCCCAACCCTCATTGAACAAAGTCCCGCAAATGCCATGGATCTGGCACGACTAAGAGGGGGATAATATTAACCCCAATGAAATAGAGAAAAATAAAGCAAAATCAAGAAAATTCAAAAATGTGGAGCAAAGTGAAAAAACACGGCCCGACAAAAGGATAAGAGGAGAAAGGGCAAAAGTGCAAGGGAAACCTTAACAGTCAAGGCAAAGGTAAATTCACATTTTAAAATGTAAAGGCATCCCCAAAATTTTGTGAAAGAGTGCCAAACTCCCTCTTGTGCAAGTTGTAAAGAGTAGACATGTATGGGTGAAGGCATAATGTAAATAGAAGGGAGTAGGAAAAGAGGACCTTAGCAAGATGGCTGGTCATGTAAAAAAGGGGATGGATGCCCAAAGGAATGAGGGTGTGTATAAAAGCCAAAAAGTGAATAGAGAAGCTCATTCTTGGTATGTGGAAAAAGTGGCCCTTTTCTTCTTCTCCTTCCTCTTCTTCTTCTTCTTACTTGCTTGTGCTTGTGATTGAGAGAGGGAGTGTGAGAGTGTGAGGGTAAGGGTGAGGAATCGTGATGGAGAAGCTCTCCATCTTCTCCTCTCTTCTTCTCTTCACTTATCTCACACACGGCTATGGAGGATGGAGCTTGAAGGTCTTCTATTCTTTTCCTTCCTCTTTTTCCCTTCTTCTCCTCCTCTTCCCTTATTTTCCTCTTCTCCTACTTTCCACTTCCCCCTCCTTCTTCTCACTATCTTCTCCTCTCTATCTCCATCTTTCTTTCTCTTTGTCCCTCTTCTCCACCCTCTCTCTCTCTCTCTCTCTCTCTCTCTCTCTCTCTCTCTCATCTTGGTGGTTGCATGGAGGGGAGACACATGGTGGATTGGGTACTATGTACAATGCTTAGGGAGGGTAAAGCTCATGACATGGCATCATTGACTATCTTAGCGACTTGATGATGGTGGCAACACTGATGTAGAGCTCAAGAGGATGGTGGTAGGATGACTAGTATTGATGGCGACTGGAGGTGACTAAGGTAGCTTTTTATCCTCTCTTTTTTTAAAACTAAAGGCTTTTTACCCTTTAAAGATTCCCCCCTCCCAAGCCTTAATTCACACGTGGGTAGAGGGCCAAGACACTACATCCTCTCCCCCTTAGAGGAATCAAGATGTTGTCATCTCAAAGCTAGGGACTAAGTTAGATCATAGGGCTTGTGGATTAGGATCCACCATGTTCTCATTGCACTACTCAAACCAGGCATGAGTATGCGACTCCAAGATAACTCAATGGAGTCAAAGAAACATTTATTGCAACATGTTATAACTCAACTATTATTGCAATAGTAGGGAGTCATTACAAATTTAGGGCTTATTACATCTCAAAATCTTTCTAGGACTTCTAATTATCTTCAAGTATTTTTGGGAATTCTAGGCATTCAACATTATCTAACTCATGAGGGAAGCTGAAGGTTGAGCTTGTGTGAGCTTCACTTAATTGCCAATTCCTCTTCTTCTTGATCTGATTCAAGGTAATCGGCTTGGATATATCCTAGCTTATTACAAAGGAAGCATGGATGATTGGGGCATCTCCTTTGAAATTTCTCTATCCCATCTCACTCATGGCACTTCTTTCCTTGGTCCTTTAAATTATCAGTCTTCTTTAGGGTTCGCTACTAGGAAGTAGTCATCTTTAAGAAGTTGATCTTCGTTAGGCCCAATCAAAGTGTTGGCTCGTATGAGAGGTCTTGCAAGTTGGTCAGCCTTAGGGATTCTAGATTTGTGTCTAGCAATGGATTCAGTCCATGGTAGAATTTGGCCACCTATTGGGTAATATCCATTGGTGGCACACATTTTTGAAGTGTTGCAAACTAGAAATGACAAGCTTCTAGGCTTAACCCTAGCTAGCCCAAGGAGAAGAACTTGTTCATCTTGATGGTACAATAGGAAAGTGGCAAGTATCTCTATATTATGGCATTCTTGATATCCTTCTAGCTTACAAGTGTTTCAATGGTACCACTACTTCCACCATAAGTGTGCCTCACCTACCAGCTTTAGCTTAGCAATCATGGCCTTGTTAGCTTCACTTTTTAAAATGAAAATATTTTGCTAAGATATAACTCTGTTTAATATTTATTGTCACAAGAGGTTTAGCTTTATCTGCATATCTAATAGCACTAATGACCTCCACCATGTGAAACATATGAATATATATCTACAACCAACCCCTTCTCCATCAAGCATCTTTGGAGCTACATGAGGGAGTTGCCTTTGTTCCATTGGGAGTAGAAGTTGTTATTGTGATGCTATGATGAAGAAAAAACTCTCTCTCTTCGAGAATATGAAAGATTTTCAGTGTGGGAATAATTGAGGCAAGGGTTTCCTTACTCTAGTGATCATGGCTTTGGAGTGCCTATACCTTACCATAGCTAATCCTTATCATCATCAAGGTTTTCTTTCACTAATAAGTTTGGAAATTTGTGGTTTGAGTAGTGGTTCTTTTTCGACAAGGTTCACAAGGATGCTTCATGTTTTAGTGTGGAGGAAAGTAATGATACCCAAAGAAGCACAAAAATATCCATGCATACAACATCTTTCCATTTTTTTATAGAGAGAATAATAATCACATTATTATAAATTTACTAAAATGAGACCATAGACAAGGGAGCCATATCCATCAAAGTTAGTGGTATGCATAAATGTACAAATGTGTGCATTTGTAAGAGCTAAAAAGAATCAAAATTTAAAGGCCAAAAGCATTATAAAATTGAAATGTATCAAAAATTTTAAAAAACTTTGAAAATATGAAGAGGTGTTGCTATCTTTTGGAAAAAAGATTAGGTGGAGTGTAGAATGGGTTTTTTGTCTCTTTCTCTTTTCTTCCAATACTCACATATTCTCTTTTGTATGATGTTTAAAAAATTCTCTCTCTTCTTCTATGCGCATAAAGTTCTCTTTCTTTGTTTCCTCTTTTCTTTTGTGCAATGGAGGTGGATGTGTCTAATGAAGCTGATGAAGATGATGAATTTATTCATTATTAATAGAGATATGTGGTTCCTATAAGTTGTGAGATCAATGGCATGGTCATACACATAGGCTTTTTGTATTGCTTCCTGGGTTTCGCATTCATTTTTTGTTGTGGAAGAGTTGCTTTCAAGAAATATAGCCTACTTTGCAGGTACAAAACTATGTCATGTTCATTATCAACGTCCATCAAGGTTATGTGTAAATAGTTGGGTGTGTTCGGTGTATTGTGTATATGTGTGTGTATGAGTATGTGAGTGTGTTTGTGAAAGGTGGAAAGGGTGAGCAAGAATGAGAACACAAGTAGAAGAAAGAGTTATAGAGGTTAAAGCAAGATCATATGTGGGAACTCTAATAATCACAATGTGTGACATACCTTCCCTTTAATATTCAATAGTAAAGAATAAAAGATAAAGATAACAATAATGGGTGAATGCTACATGCAATGTACAAGTGTGCAAGTAATAACTAAAGGATAAACATAGGCAGCCAAGCACAGGTGACCTTTAACCCCTTAACAACCTCCCATTTAAAGGCAAACATACCAAGAGTGAGAATAAAGAAAATAGAAAATGTATATATGAGGACAAGTGGATAAGAAAAGACTTCATATCATCTTTCGCCCACCATCATCCTAAGGAAGGTATAAGGTTATATTGGGAGACTTTTAATGAGCAAATCAACATGATTCTTGTCTATAGAGATCTTGAAAAAGCTCTATATATATGTCCCTCAAATCACCTCTTTGATGAAGTGATAATGGGCCTTAATGTGCTCAATCTTTGTATGAAAGATTGGATTAAGGGATAGTTGGAGAAAAATATTAAAGATGATTCCCCCTCTTGCCAAACATGTAATCCTTGGCAAGGTCACACTTTGAGCTTTTCAACTAGCAAGTTTTCTTTCGACCCATTGTTGTAGTCTATTAAGTAAGCCTTGAATCATGGATATGAAAAATCAAAAGAAGATGATGTAATTGTAAGCTAGCAACCTCAAAACGTTGTTTGGTAGAAGAATTAAAGGTCAATGGGAGGTCAATAAGGCAAGATAGCTATTATACTTGAACCTTGATAGAGATAAGAAGGAACATGGTTGAGCATCCTCCCAATTGGATAGCAGCCATAGAGTCCCCAATGCAGTGTAGGAGTCATAGAATAGGGCCTCCTTGTAAGCCTCAATGTGGTTACAATGTAGTCAACCTCGGCAATAGACAAGGCAATGCATTTCTACATCCTAGATATCTAAGAAACATCTCTAGCAAAAGTGAAGATATTGCCAAAAGTGGACTTTCTACTATCTACATGTCCTACATAATTTTAGTCAATGTAGCCCACAATTCTAGTATCCTAGCTACCATGCAAAGACACAAGTTTGCAGTGTCCTTAAGGTATCTCATGATACCCTTCATGGTGTCCAAATGTCACCTATGAGGTGTCACCATATAACAAGCCACAACTTCCACTGCAAATGCTATGTTAGGTCAAGTGGCTATCATGGCATGCATCGAGTTGCCCACTATGAAAACAAATGGAAACTTGTCCATCTCAACCCTCTCATCATCTAACTAGGGACAACAATCTGCTTGACTAGCCTTCACATGGGAAGGCAAAATGGTGCCAATGGGCTTACCACCTTACATATAAAACCACTCAAGTACCATGTGAATATACTCCTTTTGTGATAAGTAGAGGAGTCCCTTAGAGTGATTATGTGTTATACACATGCCAAATATGTGTGAAGCATACCCCCCCTTCATCTCAAAATTCTTCTTGAGTCGAGTCTTCAAAGCGTCCAGTTTATCATGAGTGATCACGAAAATCAACATTAATACCAAAATGATAAGGCTACCATCATAGGTCTTCTTCGTGTAAAGACAAGGATCCATAGCATTATAGGTATAGGATTGCGAATGCATGAAGGTATCAAACTTATGATACAATCCCTTAAGGGCCTGCTTAAGTCCATAAAGATTCTCTCTCAACTTGCACACTAGATGTTCTAGTCCTTTTCCACAAAGCCCCTAAGCTACTACATTTAGATGTCCTCATGCAGATCCCTATGTAAGAAAGCCATCTTAACATGCATCTAGTATAAGTCCAAATCCAACTATGCAACCAAGTCCAAAACCAAGCGAAGGATAGTCATCTTGACTATAGGGAAGAATATCTTATCAAAGTCAACTCCCTTCTCCTATTTAAAAACCTTGGTAACCAATTTAGGCCTTATATGGTGGCTTATGGCAACCAAGGGTGCTCTTCAGCTTATACACCCACTTGCATGGCAATGCATGTTTTCCATTAGGCAAGGAAGCCAAAACCTAAGAGTCATTCTTTTGCAGTGAATCAAACTTAGACTGCATAGCTATTTCCTAAGAGGAATTATCACCTTTATGCATAGCCTCTTCATAAGTAAGAGACTCGTCAAAATATATCACCATGACACAATGCATAGTAGACTTATAGCAATTAGGAGGACACAAGGCTCTAGTAGAAAGTTGCAAGATTGGTTGTGAAGCCAATGCATCATATCCTCTCTATCCATCATCAACACAGTCCTACATAACAAATTGATCCTAGGCCATTTGAGCATCAATAACAACTACAAATTTTCTAATAAGAGTTGATTGCATAGTAATAGGAGGCTTCTCATGAAAGGTCACCCTATGTACCTCAATCACATGCTCAGATTGCTTATACAAATTGTCCTCATAAAACACTACATTCATAGATACGAATAACTTTCCTAGTGTGTGGATCCCAAAGACAATAGCCTCATCTTACCTTCATAACCATATCCAAGAAAAATGCATTTAACAAACTTTGAATACAGCTTGTTGCATTTATCTTTGGAAATACGATAAAATACCTCATATCCAAAGACTCACAAGTGAGCATACGAGCGAGGTATACCAGACCATACCTCCTCTACAACTTTACCATCAATAATAGTGCATGGGATCTATTAATCAAGTGAATTGTAGTAATAACTTCCTTAGCCCAAAATGTATGTGGTAAATCTGTCTAACTAAGCAAACTACAAACTCTTTCTTATAGTCATGTTCATGCGCCTTGTAATACCATTTTGGAGTGGGTGTAAAGGGCATTCAAGTGATGCTTAATACCTCTCTCATCATAAAAATACTCAAAAGCACACGAGATATATTCATCCCCATAGCCATATCTTAGGCGTTTCAACCTATAGCCAAGTTGATTCTCAACCAAGGTAACAAAGTGCTGAAATGTAGCTAAAACCTTTGACTTTTGCTTTATAGGATAGGCCCATATTTTATGAAAAAAGTTGTCAATGAATGTAATAAAGTACTTAGCACCACCCAAGGATGACCCTCAAACATCCGAATGAACAAGAGCTAGGGGCTCACCCATGTGCATAGAACCAGACTTCTTATGCATATTACGTGTTTACCTACTATATAAACAATGGTCATAAGAATCAAAACATAAGTAATCCAAGGGTGGGTGATACTGCAAACATGTAAACTTTCATTTCTTTGAGTGACAGATACCCATGGCAGCAATGCCACAGAGATACACAAGGGAGCTTAGTAAAAATAGCCAATATATGATTATTGGAGCCAAAGACAAGCAAATGATAAATACTACCAATCTTAGCACTTTTATAAAAAATGAGGTTGCCACAAGTGATTTTCCATACATAACCATATGATACCTAGAATTGGTCAATTGTCCTAAGGAGATAAGGCTTGTGATTAAAAACGATACATGATGTACATCATGAAGAGTAAAGGAAGTACTAGTAGAAAACCACAAATATACATCACCAATGCCAGCAATATCACAGACATGGTCAACCCCCATGTATACTAAACCGAAAATATTATGTGAAGTATAGAACCAACTACGATTGAGGGTCACATGAAAGGAAGCACCCGAATTGAGTAACCAACACTAAGAGAAACATCAATTAACTGCATATAGCACCAAGTGAAGAAGGAATCAAAATATATTTATCCAAACTGTCCTCTAGCATATTAGTCTCCTCGATCATTATAGTGGGCATATTATCGCATTAGTCTTCTCAATCTTTATAGTGGACTTAATAATATGCATATCATTAGATGTCTTAGCATTATCATACACGTTTTCCTTACCCTTATCCTGTCTATCTCGGTGCATTTTATGGCACTACGATTGAATACGACTCTTTTGTCCGCAATAATGAAATGTAAGAGATGACTTGGGAGGACCATGGGATTTACTATGACCCTACTCGTGAGATTGAGACTTTAACCTATCCTACTATGCATCTTTGCTGTGGCGGTCATTACCATATCTACCATCATTACGGCCTCTAACAATAAGTGCATGAGAGGCACTTGCTACATCAACATTCTTTATGTTTACTTTCTTAGTAAAGCAAGGCTCCCTGTACATCTTTGTGTTTAAAACTATATGTAGGAGCATTAGTGCTTATGGCAATGCGAAAGGTATCCCATGACTTAAGGAGAGTGACAAGCAAGAACATAGCCTTGATATTCTCCTCAAAGATAATCCCTTGTTAAATAAGCTAGTTGGAAATAGAATGAAATTCATTTAAATAAGAAGACATAGTAGGAAGATCCATGAGCTTCTTATGCTAATACAATTGCCAAGCAGGGGTTTGCTTATCATATAGATTACATATATTTTTCCATAATTGTCAAGCATCATCCTTAGTCTCAATGACATTAAAGTAAAATTGCATTGATAAAGATAAAATGATAATGGACTTGCTTAACTTATCAAGATTAGCCCAAGCTTCTATATCATACTCTTTAAGCTTTACCTCTTTAGTTTCCAACAAGCTATTTTGCTATTTTGAACCAAAACTCGCCATATTTGGGTCTTCCAATAGTTTAAGTCTTTGCCATCCAACTTGTCATTGTTAAAAATGGCACTATCCTCAAAAGCACTTGAAGTAGATGCCAATATGACTGCCAAGCAAAGAGAAAATGGGCTGCTGTAATAATAGTAAAGCAACCCCAAAACTAAATGGAAGAGATGTGGTGCAATAAATGTATGGGTATCCATAAAATGAATGCACTAAAGTGCTCAAACTAAGCGTTTGCTGTCAATGATACGACTCAAAATAGACTTTCAACATTGCTTACCATAAAACTACAATAAAAGAGTATGCGAGTGTAGATACGAGTCTAAAATGACAAG
Source organism: Lygodium microphyllum (assembly GCF_053477565.2). Classification (NCBI taxonomy): domain Eukaryota; kingdom Viridiplantae; phylum Streptophyta; class Polypodiopsida; order Schizaeales; family Lygodiaceae; genus Lygodium; species Lygodium microphyllum. Next base: position 172,348,930 of record NC_141138.1, on the reverse strand, counting down.
CTCCCATTGCTAGGGAATCTCCATAGCAATTGGGATATATAATGCAACTAGTAGTGTCAAGAGAGAGCATAAACCACCAAGTACCAACTATTGTCAAATATCCAAAGGTATCAGATACATAAATGCATACTAAAGTACTTAATATGCATGTATCCACAATGGACAAGCCATTGACATAAATAAGTACCAAGTATCCAAAGCAAAAGTATATTAGTCCACATTAGGGAATGTTTGCAAAGACTGTGTATATATAAACCAACTACGCATGCACATAAACAAGAGACTCCCATTATCTCTAATGAGCTAAGCTCTACAAGGAAATGCCAAAGTACTCCCACTAAAGCAAATCTGGAATGACAAAGTAAGCTCACTACATAAAGCTCATAGCATTAGAAGCCCAAATATATCAAGTGTACATCTAGGATCATATACATACAATAACTCTTTAAGCCCATGATTGAAAAACCAATGAACCAAGTAGCTACTACAAGTAGGTATGTAATCGAGCTTAAAACCAAAGCTCAAAGCTCAATAGAGAGCATAATGCATCCATATGTCCATGTAGCATCCCTAGGTAGCATGGTATTATAGAAATAAGACTTCTAATGGCTAAGCAAAGTCATTTATAATTGATCCATAAAGTCTTCTTTAGCATTAGTATATCATCTTAGCATTGAATATTTAGTGCATTAGCATAAAAGAAGCATTAATCTTCAAGGGTTTGTAGTTCCAAACTGTGAATAGTAGGTCTATCCACAATATTAAGTAGATGACTAATCACCTCTACCCGAAATGATGTTCAAGAGATGAAGTGCAAAGTGCTGAGAAGAACCCTTAAGTGTTGGACAATGATCAATAGGAGCCAATGGCTAAGGTAGGGGATGCGTGGAATTGCCCCTAAATTTACACTGAAAAATACAGTTGTTCCTTAGGGTGTTGCTTTGTTGTGTTTGATCTCAATGATCATTGGACAGTGATCAAAATTCCCTTCGGGAGTTGGGAAAGAAGTTGAAGAAGAATGGGAGCTTATGTGTACCTCAAGCAGAAGAAGACATGGTTGCCATGGTAGCTTGATTGAAGCTCTCTTTCTTGGGTCGAAGAATAATAGATGAAGCTCCACACATGTCCGCTCTTGATACCATTTGAAAGGTGGAATGGGTGAGTAAGAATGATAATACAAGTGGAAGCAAGAAGAAAGAGCTATGCGGATTGGAGCAAGACAAGAGAGCAAGACCATATGTGGGAACTCCAACTGTTACAATGTGTAACTTGCCTTACCTTTCTTATCCCATAGTGAAGAATAAGAATAAACATGATAGTGATGGGTGGCTATCACCTACATTGTACAAGTGTGTAAGTAGTAAATATAAGATAGACATAAGTAGCTAGGCATAGATAACCTTTAACCCCTAATATTTTGTGTGTAAATAGATGCATGTGTATGGAGATATGGATGTGTGTGTGAGGAGTATGTGTGTTGTGTATGAAAGGGTGTGTATGAAGAAAGTTTGTGAAAGAGTGAGTAATAAGAAACTTCATTGACACGAGATTTTTGAACACCCATAATGCCAATGCGATGTTGATAATGCCAATGCTAGCTATAGGAGGTGAGGTGCCTTCCCCACCAGTCCTCCCAAATGCCAACTATTAGACAAAACATCAACCTCAACGGGTTGAAACACTAACCCCAATCCCAAACACTAACTGTTTGCCACAAACACATATCGTAAGCCACAAATATTAGCTGTGATGCAAAATGCCAAAGCGCCAACATAATCAGTAGCCCTGCCACCCTAAATGATAGGCACAAATGCTAGACTTGCCATTTCTTCAAAATACCTTGGTTCAACAATGCAGTAAAGCCCATTGCATTTCTCTATCTGACACCTCTTCCTTCTTTACTTTCTTATTAAATCTCTTTTCAATTTTTCCTAAGGTTATTTCGCTCCCAAGGTTCCTTCACCCTTCACCTTCTTCTCATCTTCCTTAGCCCTAGCCTTACCCTTTCCACTGTTCTTGATAGAAGGAGGATGTTTGAGTTTGTATTTTCAGGGTATTTTTTGTTTTTTAAAACTTGTGTAATTTCTTTCCTTTCCTTAGTACGCATCATTCATGCTAAGCCATGATTTATCGAAAAGCCTTGACATTGCTATGTACATGTCCTTAAGTAAGGAAAGATGAGTTGCATATTTTGCATTTTTGTATTTGGTGTTTGTGTGCATATATGTGAATTTTTTTTTGGTTTTTGTTTGATTTTCTTTGTTAATCCTAACAAGTTTATTTTTTTTTTTGGTCCTTCTTCTCTACTTCATCCAAGCTCACTTCTCTTTCTCCTTATCACCTTTTCCACCTTCCTACCTAGCCATGTACACTTTGGACTGTGCTAGATGCAAATATAATCAATCAACCCCCCCAATTGATCCTTACTACACTTGACACCAAGCCTTCTAGTCCATTGTGCAATAGGAGTGTGAGAAGGCGGTTGTACCATCTTTTGGATTTGCATTGGTGATAATCTTTTACTTTATCTTCTTGACAATCCATTTTAACGAACAATGTATCCTCCTCTCTAAACCAAGAAAGCAAGAATACAAGACTAGCTTCGAGGTGTAGTGAACTCACTAACTTACCTTCCCCATATTGTGGTCAAAAATCTTGAAGACTCAAAGATGATTTCATGACTCAGACAACACGATTTGATACCATTGCTCCTTTAGGTCTACCACCAAGTATGCAAACAATAAGAGAAGCTAATAATAATAAGCTCATGTAGAGCTTTTTTGATCTAGTTCTTTGCTCAAACACACACACACACACACACACACACACACACACACACACACATAATGGAGATAAGGTGATAGAATAGAAGGAGTAAATGGTTGCTCAATAGTGCATTGGTAGAGCTTTTGCATTATAGATGCACCAAAAGGGTAAATATGAATGAGACCCCCCATCTTTATATAGACCAATATTAGGGTCAAGGTTAGGTTCCTCGTCTAGGGTGACACCTCAATTGCGTTTTAGGGTTTGTATCTCTTTTCTGTTTTACGGGTTCCACCACTATAAATTAGGGTTTACATCCTTTGTTAGGCTTCCCACCCACTTTGTGGACCCTTGGTTGGGCATTGCTTAATGCGTGTTTGTGCCTTAGCCTAATTAGACCTCACTTATGCTATTGCAATTACATATTTATGTACATGATCCACACAAGAGTTGCAAGTGCAATAAATACAATTATAGGAGATAATACAATGTGCATATGTGTAGTGAGCTTGGGCTTTATAAAATAATACAATCATGATAATGATATGTTTGTGAAATGATACAAATGCCCAATAATAATACATTGAAACTCTCCAAAATTAATATTCTTCCAAACATAATGTGTAGCTCTTATGCTTTGCTTTGACCTTCTTTGACTTTGCCTTTCCCATTTCCTCTTAATAAAGGGATACTCCCTATTTGCTTCCACCAAACTTAAGGCTCTTAGATCTTGAGCTCCTCTTACTTCTAAATAAACTTTTGAATGTTTTGAAGAAGAGTTGAAAGGATTCATTCCCAAGGAATAGCAAGCATAGCATGAAGAAGATCATTCTGGAGAGTAACTACATCTAAGTTTATTCAAATTGGAAAATGAAAAAAGAGTGAAAAGCCATAAAGAATATGAAAATTAGTCATCGAATGGAGCCACAAACGCATTTTAATCCATAGATGCCTTCTCTCATGACTGATGTTCGGAGCACAGTACATGCTCACATCAATGCCCACAAAAGAGATTTCGATGGCAAGTAAGATATCATTCTCATTGGAGAACAGACAAGAAGGATTGAGCCAAATTTTGCAAAATATGATGGTATCCTTGTACCGTGGAAAGGGACATCAGAAAAACCTGGAAAATCATTCATTTAAATATATGCCATGGTTATCACCTAGCTTACTAAATTCCTAAAGCGCAATCATATCATGCCTATGTTGGGCTAGAATTTGCACATCCGGACCCCTCTTCTTGAGATTAGCACACACACCTTGCATGTTCCAATCTGTGATTTTGATTTTCGTGATTGTGATGGAAAATTTAAGTGCTAGCTTCCAAGAACTCCTCCGGATGGGGCACAAAGAGTAGTAAATTTGTGATTCTTGGCCATATTTGCTCTTTTTTTTTTTGTTGGGTTTGGGCCATCCGCTTGGACCGCAATGCTTTGGGGAGAGGACCAAAAAAAGACTCAAGTGGGCATCGGCTCGGGCTGATGAAAAATGTGGACGTGAGAGCTGAATAAAGGTGGCGCGGCGTGCAAAGCGGTCTGACTTGAGAGGGGGCGACCTTTTTGTTTTTGCTTGCCTGAAAATGAAAGCGGGCCCGTCGGCGATCCGGAATCCTCACAAAACAACACACACACACACACACACACACATCCTATTAACTACATATGTATAGGTAGCCACCGGGAGATATTTTTTGCTCCCAATCGCCACAACCCGTCCCCATCATCGCCTACGTCCTTAAGCCTTATACTCTCTCTCTCTCTCTCTCATATTCTCATATCTTCATCGCCTACCTACATCCTCACTCACACACACTCTCTCTCATTATCATTTTCCATTCTCATTCTCATTCTGAGTGTAGCAACAGCAGGTGGCCATGGCCGCCGCCGCTTCGTCCCTTGTTGCCTCTCCCCTCTCTTCTCAGTACTCCCACAACCTCTCAAATCAGCAACCATGCCCGCAAGGTGCGGCCGACGCAATGCGCAGCGGCGCCTCCAGTCTATGCTCTCTTCTGCGCCGGCGATGCAACGATCCCAGCGGCAGCATCATCGGCGAATCCCTCAGGCTCCACCTCTTCCCTCTGCGATCTCCCCACCTTTCCCGCCGCCATTCCTCGTCGTCCGCAGCCATTCGTGCCGTTACAAGTGAACCGCGGCCAAAGCAAGCTCTTCAAAACGGTGCGTGAACATGCACTCGCCCGTACCACGTCCACTTGCTAAGCACGGTTTTCCTTTTACTTACGTACGTACACACACACACACACACGCGAACGCGCTCGGATGTAAATCACAAACTCTTAGAAACTCTTACACCTCCGTGATGATTTTCTGTTTCGCCCATTCTTTTGGCATTGTGCAGGATCGCCTTCTGTCCCAGGTCTTGCCTCTCCGGATGCCATTGCCTCCAGTATCACTCATCATGCCAAGTACACCTCTCCCTTTTCTCCCTTCAAGTTTGAGTTGAAGCAGGCATACGTTGCAACAGCTCAGAGCCTACGAGACACTTTGATTGAAAGATGGAACGAGACATACAAACATTTTGAGAAGGAGAACCCCAAGCAGGCATATTACCTTTCAATGGAGTTTTTGCAGGTAAATGGTATCGGTATCTCTTCACTTGACACCCATGTGTTCGTCATGTACCTAGTCACATTTTCTCAAATGTGACATGCTTGCTTGGATTTTAGAGTTGGAGGTTAGATTTCAGGTTGCAAGCTATGATACTGTTCCCTTCCTAGTAAACTGGTGCTCAGTACCTGTCAGTGTGCCCCGCCCTTGGAGATCAAATCAGTCACCTTACCTTAAAAAATGCTGACGTGCACCATTTTGCCACATGCATGCACTCATTGAAACATAAGCAACTTCAGAAAATTATTGTTCTGTTACAACCTCCCCTACTTGCAAATGAGTTGGTCCGACCCTATGATTGATGCCATTGTTAATACAACCACCATGTCCTCTAGTAGTCAGCTATCTATCTAGAGGCAGCTTTAGAAGGTGGAATGATTACTCAAATGGCAAAAAGAGAATATCATGTGTAGGGAATGGACAATAACACTAAGGAATGCTAGACCAAGCACAAGATTGCTCATGGTAAGAGGCTTTCATTTTGATTTAAGTCACCATTGTAGTGGTTGATCTTTGAGATGATTGCAAGGCTATTGTGAATGTGTCACCCATGACATAAATCATTTTCACATATTATGAACCTCTTGCTTCAATTGCTAGCCAAGGGTATCCTAGTTGGATATGCATGAGAGAGAGAGAGAGAGAGAGAGAGAGAGAGAGAGAGAGAGAGAGAGAGAGAGAGAATGATATATTAACATCTACAAAAGGCCAAAATGACCTTTGAGACTATGAGTTACTATCATGTGCATGATGGTACAGCTGGCTGGGCAAAATATGTAGGACAAAGCAAAATAAGAAAGGAAACTAACTATGGCTATCTTTAAAACATAGAGCTCTATCTAGTAACAATGAGCTCGAGATGGTACAATCTCATGTGGCTATGGAGGGCCTAGCTCTAGCCCGAGCAAAAATCCCTTGTATCTGCCTATGAAGGCGTCATTGGTGTCAGTGTCGAGGCTTAGGACGTTTGGACCTTGGCTAAGGTGAATGGCCCGATCAATCAGTTCTCCTTGTTTGTGTGTGGATTATGGCAGTGAGAGTCTCTCTTGTGTAGATTGGGGTTGTAATTGTATTGAAGTCTGCTGAGTCTCCTTTGCAAAGATGTCTATGAGTTGCATTTGCAAAGGGCCTTGGTGTCTTGGAGCAGTTGTACTCTTGAGATGCATGTCATGAAGCCTTCGTATTTCAAGGAGAAAGAGGCCAACCCATCGCTAATCGGTAAAATCCGTGACTTAAGATAGTGATCCAAATCCATTTCTAAAGAGATAGTGGAAATGGCCACGGATCTCATGATACGCTGGGCAGTAGTTGTAGATATAGTGTTCCTCTGCCTTTGGCTCTAACTGACATATCTGGCATATGCGCTCCTTCGGTGGGATGAATCTATATCTGCTAGTCTCAATCTCTAGCTGATGTGAGGGGGTGCACAAATGGCCAATAGTACATCTGATGGGAAAGGTGGGTGTCCATGTATCTCGGGCGAAGAATAAATCCATCGTTTGTAGTATGAAGGGAATGCTCATGGTAGGAAGCCATCTTTGTTCCTAGCTCTTGCCTTGGTATCAACCATGTTTGCTTGATATCCAACTAGGTAAGACCCATCCTAATGATCATGTGAATCTCTAATCTACTCAAATCAAGAGATGGTGCATCAAGGGAGTAATGGAAGGGGGGTAACTTGTTTATGCTAAAGCCATGTAGCTCAAACCAGGCTGACATTCGTATATACCAACATGAAGTATCATCCTCTTTGGCAAGCTATGTGGAGGACTCAAGAGCCAACCGTGCATATCTGTGTCTGGGTAAGACCTGTAAGCTATGTATGTGTGCAACTGATTGGGTGAGAGCCTCAACCACAATTAGTGTAGTTGCTAGCTTAACTCTGATGATCTCATGTGGAACCAAGGCCTTACATTTGATCATCCTAGATATCATGGACACTAGGGGTTTCTCCATTGACCTCCAACTATCATAAGTGTGTCCTGATAGATCTGCTATGGTGGTCAAGATTGGGCCGCCATATTTGTACTCCATAGAATAGTCTGGATGTGACTAGTGTATCAAAGAGCCATAGCTTGGTGCGGGGTTCCTGGAACTGCACTTGTGAGCACATTCTCTCTAAACCACCCCCATGATGTTTTTGAAGGGCTGTTGCCCATTACTTTTGGTGATTCAGCTGGAGCTTCAGAAAATGAACCTAATGTTCAGCCAGCTGCTCCTATGGAAAGGGTAGAAATTCAGCCATTGGCTGATCGGAATATTCAGCATCATGCTGAAACTGAAATTCAGCAAGAGCTTGCACACAATCAGGATGCTAGACAGTTACCTAGATGGTATTTGCAGACTATGCAAGATAGTCCTTTGGATGCATCCATGGCTGGTCGTACTAGAAGGCAAACTCGTTTACATGATTCAGCACATACCATGGAGTTTGTTATGGCAGCAAGTACTTTTGATAATGAAGAGCCTGAATGTTATGAGGATGCACAACACAGTGTGCATTGGATGGCAGCAATGCAAGCTGAATTAGATTCTATTACTAAGAATCAAACTTGGGATCTGGTGTCCTTGCCATTTGGGAAGAAAGCCATTGGAACGAAATGGGTCTACAAACTGAAAAGGAAAGCAGATGGATCCATTGATAAATACAAGGCATGGCTTGTAGCTAAAGCCTATGCACAGAAAAAGGGCATAGATTATGAGGAGACATTTGCTCCTACTTCCCGTATGACGACTATCAGGTCTATGATTTCTTTGGCTGCACATTATGGTTGGACAGTGCATCAGCTAGATATCAAGACTGCATTTTTACATGGGGAACTTCAGGAGGAAGTTTACGTACAGCAGCCCATTGGTTTTGCAGTTGAAGGCTCAGAACATTTGGTATGCAAGCTCAAAAAGGCACTATATGGTTTGAAACAAGCTCCTAGAGCTTGTGCAAAAATAGATGCTTTCTTGCTTGGTTAGGGGTTTCTAAACAGCTCATCTGACTCCTGAGTCTACCCTTTACGTATGTAAAGAAGGGGGGATCTATGTTGATTATATGTCTTTATGTTGATGACCTTTTGCTCACTGGAACACATGCTGATCAGATTTCAGCATTCAAACAAAATTTGCAGCAAACTTTTGACATGTCTGACTTGGGAGTTTTGCATTACTACTTGGGCATCCAGTTCATACATGATGCTCGAGGTATTGGGCTATCACAGTCAAGGTATATTGGGCAGCTTCTTGAGAAGTTTGGCTTATAGGATTGCAAGCCAGTTTGTACTCCCATGGAACCTGGACTGAATCTGTCATTACATGATGACAGTGATTTGTTTGATATACATACATATGCTCCTGCAGTTGGATGTCTTATCTATCTATGCAACACTAGGCCGGACATACAGTTTGCAGTTTCAGCTTTGAGCAGGTATATGCATCAGCCACGTATGTCACATTGGCGAGCTGTCAAGCATGTTTTTTGCTACTTGCAGGGTACTCGATCTCTTGGGTTGTTTTATGCCAAGGGGAGACCACTACAGTTACATGCTTACAGTGATTCTGATTGGGCTGGTGATTATGATACACGTCACTCCACTAGTGGCAATTGTTTCTTTCTTGGCTCTTCTTGCATTTCTTGGCTTAGCAAGAAACAATCCACTGTTGCCACATCGTCATGTGAAGCTGAATACAAGGGAGCTTTCACTACCACAGTTGAATGCGTATGGCTTAGACACTTGCTAGCTGATTTGGATGTATCTGTTACGGAGCCTACTCCTTTGTCCACTGACAATTAGAGTGCCATTGTAGTGGCACAGAACCTAGTGTTTCATGCTCGCACGAAACACATTGAGATCCATTATCACTTTGTCAGAGAGAGGCTATATGTAGGTGATATCAGCCTTGTCTATTGTCCTACCACCAGTAATGTGGCAGACATCTTCACCAAAGCTCTTCCTCGTGACAAATTTGAAGCATTTCGCGATGCTTTAAATTTGATATCCTTTGGAGGCGGATGATCCTTGTACTCTTGATCACTCTTCACTTTAGGGGGGTTTGTTGGGTATTTGACTCACGCCTCACTTACGCCTATGCTCATATGGGAGTGTCGGTGATCAGTAGGACACTGGGGCACTTTTTACTCTCGGTAGGAGAGGTTTTTTCCCCCAGACTTATAGTCTTATTGTTGTATGTGCTTATGCGCTTATGTTACACACTTATGGGCACTTGGTGTGTGTCGGGTGTGAACACCCCCTACAACCCTAAGTTTAAGGGTTGTACTTTGTACTTTCTGGACACACTCTTTCAATCTATTCTCTTGGGTGTCGTGCTTCACTCTGTCTCTCACTCTCACACTGTCTACTGAATCTCAGTTGCACCTCGATCCTTCCATCTCACAGGTTGATCTGTAATTTCTGCAGTAAACCCTAATTACAACAGAAATTAGGGTTTAGCAGTCACATTGGGATCCGTGCCAGAGATTGAAGACTTTAGAGACTGAAATCAGCAGCTGATAATTGAAGATTATCAACGGATTTCAGGAGCCAGCCCATCCCAAATTGATTTGGGGCAGCATTTGGCCAGCCAAGGATCAAATTGGAGAAGTCCTGGGTGAATCAAGGGGCAAATGACCCAAAAGGCTTGCTGGTCATTTATGATAGCAAGAGCAATTGGTTAGCAGGAGGAGATTGAAGAATCTCAAGTCGTACTCCTTTCAATTGAATGAAAGCTAAAGAAATACCGCAAGGGGCGCCAGTTTTGGGGCCAGCAGGGTGTCTACTGTCCAAGAATGTTATGGTAAAGTGTGTATTTCATTGTATGTGCATTTATTTATTGCTGTAATTAACTCTTAAATCAGGTTATCACCACCCATTCCAAGAAGGAAGGCTGGTTCCACGGTTCCATTACCGGTATACATCAAATCTCTTGATTTGGTGGGCCCGAGGCACCTGATTGCAAGCCAAAGCTTTGTGCTAGTGCTAATCTTTGTGCTTAGCTGAGACATTACCGTAAGATGTCTTCATACAATGGGATGCAATCAAGTAGTAACGATGCCTCTCATGATGCACATTCACATGGGGAAGAAGGAAATGCAATGCTTGATCTTGGACAAGGCACGAATCATGGACAACATGCTGAAAATGTGGCTGAAGGCCAAGATGTTGGACCCTCAATGCAGAAAGAGGATGATGATCAATAAGGGGAAATGGAACTCGATGATGCATTCAAGAATCGAATGAGAGCAGCAGCCAATATCTTTGCTGAATTGGCAAAAGATCCTCAATTTACTCGGTTTTTGAACACTCCTACGAAGGACAACAAGGGCAAGAAGAGAAAATCCTCTTCTAGAACTTCGGGACAGCAAGATGCGCCAAAGAACAAGCCAAAGCCTTCTCAAGATGCTCCTAAAGATGCTCATGGTGAAAAGCAGTTGGTGCTAGTTGGGCAAGAAATGCAAATGCAAGTTCATGATGTAAATGCTAATCTTATGGTTTTTGGACAGCAAGGTTTGCATGAGAATTTGGGGCAGCCAGCTTACTTTGGTGATAGCACAATTTTTCATGCTATGGTGGGTGAGCGACCGAATGTGGGAATGTATGGCACACCTTCCCATAACTTTCAGCAACCAATGCATGGCTTGCATAACCCAATGTACTCGAGTATGGCTCATGGAATGCATAATCCGATATATGGCGGCATCGGTATGATGCCTGGTGTGTAAAATCACGCATATAGGCAAGCATCGGTACCGTGTTGTGCTTTTGGGGCTCAAGGAATAAGTGCTGGTCATGCAAATGCTCCGTTTAATGCTGGCTATCATGGAAATTGCCTCTACACTAGTGGGTACACTATGCCTTTCATGTGAGCTTGTTGAGGCCTTTTTATGCTGATGTGCTTAGGGATATATCTGCTGAAATTCAGTCCAATGTAGAGGAGCTGAATGAGATATTGGTATGTGAGCAGATTTTGGCACATAAAGAGAAAAGGTCAAAGGTAAAGCTTCCATAAGCTATTGGGTGAAGTTTCACAACTGTTCACCAATGGATGCTAAATGGATGACTTGGCAGACCATCCTCAGTTGTTGCAGCTTTACCTTGATGCCTTTTAGTTAGAGCCGACTTTGGATCGGGCTCTTTCAGGTTTAGCAGGGCAAGGGTTCAGAGAACCACCTGATACTCAAGGGGGAGGTAGCACTTCCACTCCTCCAGGAATGGACTGCTCTTGTGTATAGTGGATCTCGGATGTATTTAGCATGTATCCAAGGTATTGTGCTAACAGTATGTTTGCCATGGGGTCACTATTCAATGTACTAGTCACTGTGTTATGTATGCAGATGGGTATGGTTTTCACTGCAGCTCTGAAACTGTACATTTGCATCAAGTTATGATCATGAGAGATTGATTGCCGAGTGCTAGTTTTCAGTGTATGATCATTATTTTCAGTGGTATTCAGCTGGTTCTTTGGACAACAGCATGTGTACTGAATGCCATTAACAATTCAGCCATGGTTTCGGCTTGGTTTATGCTTTACTATGGTTGTGTAGTCAGCACTGTTGAGAAATAAGAGTTTGGGATGCATCTGATGAGTTTTTGGCAACAGTTCTGGACTATTGTTGAGCTTTATGCTATGTTTATGCTGGCTGGAAATTTTCAGCAAATGGTGGGCATAAGAGATAGTTAGCCAATAGTGGCCAATGTTGTGTTGACTATGATGCCTTGTGAAAATTCCAGTGCAAAATTGTTTGCTTTGACACATTATAGTGCAATCGAGGACAATTGCAAGGATTTCAAGGGGGTGGTCTGGCATGAGGACGTGAAAATTTGATGCTTTGCTTATGTTTAATTGACATTTGATTAAAGGATTAATCAAATGTGCAATCAAAAGATGCACATGTGTTGCACATGTGAGGTGCAAGCTACTTTTTCACAGTTGAAGGCTGAAGGACCCTGTGAAAAAGATGGGTGTCAAAGGCAAAAGTTGTAACAAGTTACACTTGTTAGATTCTAGGTGAATTTTGGTGTCAGCTTGCCCCTAGGACCATTAATTGGCCATTAAGTGTCAGTGGTGACACTAGGGACTAGGCATTAATTAATGGATTAATGCTTGTCCAAGGGTCAATTAATGCATGGGGCCACTTTGGGTTGTAAATGGCCTAGCCAATTAATTTTTGGATGGGCAAGGTCAATTTTTTGGGCATGGATTAAGGGTTGAATTAATTTTCACAATTAATTAATTCTGAAAATTAATTAAATGGCTGGAAATTGCTGAAAATGGATTAAGAAAGCTGCCACTTGGCAAAATTTTCCCATGCAAGTGGTGGAAAGGCTAAATAGGGCTGAAGGGAGAGGGAAATCTCGTTTTTTCATTTTGGAGCTGTTGGAAAGAGGTTTTGGATTGTTGCTACCAGCTTTTGGGGCCATTTCCCAGCCATTGGAGACCATTTTGGTGGTGGAGATTGCATATTCTTGACCTTGGGAAGCTGGCAATTGCGGCTGATGCACTTTCTCCTGAAGATCACAGTCTCTGATGCTCCTATTGTTGTTGGTGCATCCATTTGGGGCTAGTATAGCAGGGCAGCAGCTGATTTTGATCAGTTCTTCGCGACAAATCTCAAAATTTTCTCTCTCTACAGCATTCTCTCATCTCCTTCAGCCTATGCTCAGTCATTCTCAGCAATCCTCAGCCATTTGGAGGAGATCTCAGCCATTTTTGGTGGGCTGATCTGTAATTTCTGCAGTAAATCCTAATTTACAGCAGAAATTAGGGTTTAGCAGCCACGTTGGGATCCGTGCCAGAGATTGAAGGCTCAAGGGACTGAAATCAGTAGTTGATAATTTAAGATTATCAAGGGATTTCAGGAGCCAGCCCATCCCAAATTGATTTGGGGCAACATTTGGCCAGCCAAGGGTCAAATTGGAGAAGTCGTGGGTGAATCAAGGGGCAAATGACCCAAAAGGCTTGATGGTCATTGCCCATCCCAAATTGATTTGGGGCAGCATTTGGCCAGCCAAGGGTCAAATGGGAAAAGTCCTGGGTGAATCAAGGGGCAAATGACCCAAAAGGCTTGTTGGTCATTTATGACAGCAAGAGCAATTGGTTAGCAGGAGGAGATTGAAGAATCTCAAGTCGTACTCCTTCCAATTGAATGAAAGCTAAAGAAATACCGCAAGGGGCACCAGTTTTGGGGCCAACAAGGTGTCTACTGTCCAAGAATGTTATGGTAAAGTGTGTATTTCATTTTATGTGCATTTATTTGTTGCTGTAATTAACTCTTAAATCAGGTTATTACGACCCATTCCAAGAAGGAAGGCTGGTTCCACGGTTCCGTTGCCGGGATACATCAAATCTCTTGATTTGGTGGGCCCGAGGCACTTGATTGCAAGCCAAATCTTTGTGCTAGTGCTAATCTTTGTGCTCAGCTGAGAAATTACCATAAGATGTCTTCATATAGTGGGATGCAATCAAGTAGTAATGATGCCTCTCATGATGCACATTCACATGGGGAAGAAGGAAATGCAATGCCTGATCTTGGACAAGGCACGAATCATGGACAACATGCTGAAAATGTGGCTGAAGGCCAAGATGTTGGACTCTCAATGCAGAAAGAGGATGATGATCAACAAGGGGAAATGGAACTCGATGATGCATTCAAGAATCGAATGAGAGCAGCAGCCAATATCTTTGCTGAATTGGCAAAAGATCCTCAATTTACTCGGTTTTTGAACACTCCTACGAAGGACAACAAGGGCAAGAAGAGAAAATCCTCTTCTAGAACTTCGGGACAGCAAGATGCGCCAAAGAACAAGCCAAAGCCTTCTCAAGATGCTCCTAAAGATGCTCATGGTGAAAAGCAGTTGGTGCCAGTTGGGCAAGAAATACAAATGCAAGTTCATAATGTAAATGCTAATCCTATGGTTTTTGGACAGCAAGGTTTGCATGAGAATTTGGGGCAGCCAGCTTACTTTGGTGGTAGCACAATTTTTCATGCTATGGTGGGTGAGCGACCGAATGTGGGAATGTATGGCACTCTTTCCCATAACTTTCAGCAACCAATGCATGGCTTGCATAACCCAATGTACTCGGGTATGGCTCATGGAATGCATAATCCGATGTATGGCGGCATCGGTATGATGCCTGGTGTGCAAAATCACGCATATAGGCAAGCATCGGTACCGCGTCGTGCTTTTGGGGCTCAAGGAATAAGTGCTGGTCATGCAAATGCTCTGTTTAATGCTGGCTATCATGGAAATTGCCTTTACACTAGCGGGTACACTATGCCTTTCATGTGAGCTCGTTGAGGCCTTTTTATGCTGATGTGCTTAGGGATGTATCTGCTGAAATTCAGTCCAATGTAGAGGAGCTGAATGAGATATTGGTATGTGAGCAGATTTTGGCACATAAAGAGAAAAGGGCAAAGGTAAAGCTTCCATAAGCTATTGGGTGAAGTTTCACAACTGTTCACCAATGGATGCTAAATGGATGACTTGGCAGACCATCCTCAGTTGTTGCAGCTTTACCTTGATGCCTTTCAGTTAGAGCCGACTTTGGATCGGGCTCTTTCAGGTTTAGCAGGGCAAGGGTTCAGAGTACCACCTGATACTCAAGGGGGAGGTAGCACTTCCACTCCTCCAGGAATGGACTGCTCTTGTGTATAGTGGATCTCGGATGTATTTAGCATGCATCCAAGGTACTGTGCTGACAGTATTTTTTCCATGAGGTCACTATTCAGTGTACTAGTTACTGTGGTATGTATGTAGATGGGTATGGTTTTCACTGCAGCTCTGAAACTGTACATTTGCATCAAGTTATGATCATGAGAGATTGATTACTGAGTGCTAGTTTTCAGTGTATGATCATTAGTTTCAGTGGTATTCAGCTGGTTCTATGGACAGCAGCATGTGTACTGAATGCCATTGACAATTCAGCCATGGTTTCGGCTTGGTTTATGCTTTACTATGGTTGTGTAGTTAGCATTGTTGAGGAGATTTATGATGGGCCCAATGGGTTTTTTAAGGTGCTTTTTCATACTTTAGACACTTGTGCTCAGATCATGCAGGAAATTCCATATCCAACTAGTATACCCATATCCATACTTTAGACCCAAATGGGACAAGCTTGCCCAAGAATATCTTGGAATTCCCCCATGGGCCATATCTAGGACACCTCTCTCTCTCTCTCTCTCTCCATACTTTAAGAACTTGGAATTTCATATCCGTACTAGTTCATGTTGTTCCATATCCATACTTTAGATCCAAATGGGACAAGCTTGCCTAAGAATATCTTGGAATTTCTCCATGGGCCATCGTGGAACAACATGAATTAGTTTGGGGTTCAGGGTCATGTTGGCTAGTCACTCTTCATTGTAGCCATCATTACTTCATGAAGATGCTTGAGGTGCATCTCGAGATCATTGTTTAGCTTTGGGAGGACCCATAGTGTCTCTCTATGGCCCATCAAGGGTTTGTGATGGGTGACTTCAAGACTTGCAAGCATTTAGTGCAAGTAACTTTGCCTCATTTTATGATGGATGGCCTTGAGCGCCAGGGCTGGGATGCTTTGGTAGCTTCCTCATTGAAACAAGATATGTGGTCTTGGCTCCATCCTTTTGAGTGTGGATTTACATGCCATTCTCTTCAACATCTCAATAGTTGGGCTAGATTGGATAGGATGTATATTTGGAAGGGTGACTCTTTCCTTCTTGTAGTTCTGAATATGTGGGTAGAGAGACAACATGTCCTTTCAGATCATTACCCTTTGGTCTTAGAAATGGTCCATTAGCTAGTGGATGCTAGTGATTTACCTTTGTGACTCAATCAGCCTATTTTGTTGCATGATCAGTTCTCATAGCATATGCTATGATTGATTGCTTTGTTTGGTAGGCAGTCCCCCTCTAAGGGTGTGGATGCATGGTTGATTTTTTGGGAGAACGTACATGGGACACCCATTTTTAGAGCCGAATTGTAGTAGTTTCAATCTTTGTTGGAGCATTGTGTGACCTTGCAATAGGATGGGGATAATTCTAATGACTTGGCCACTCGTTGGAAGTGGTTGTATTGTAGAATTCATGCCTTTTTCAAGATGATTAGTATGCAAACTATAAACTACTTGCTTAATTAGATGCTTTGCATGACAACAATTGGCTTGCCTCCATCAAAAACATGCACACAAAAAGTTTGTGTGCCAGTTGGATACTCAAGAGACTATGGTTAAGGAGCCTCAAAATATCATCCAGATGTGCCCAGATTACTATAAAACTTTGTTGGGTTTATTGGAACCTCTCACTAATGTTATTAATGCTACTCATCATTATATTATGGAGTGAGACCAAGTAATTCTTGAATGGGCAAATTTTATGGAGGTAGATATCACTGAGGTAGAGCTGGAAGAAGTCTTGTCACATTTTGTGCACGGGAGGTGCCGTGGATGGGATGAATGGATGATTCTTAGCTTATATTGATAAGCTCAAGGACCAATTGGCTTGACTTTGTCAGTAAGTTTGGAGAATAGGCTAGATGCCAGCTGATTGGAAGATTGGAGTGCTTTGGTTGCTACTAAAGGTTCCTTCCCCTAGGGCTTTGCTGTAGTAGTGGAGACCCTCTGTTATGGGATTGCTGCATAAAATCTTCTCCAAGATCATTGCTTACAAGCTTTAGAAAGTTTTTCATAGTTGATTCAGTAGTGGCAATATGGTTTCATTAAGGGTAGAATATTATACATAATATTTTGAATGTTCAATTGGGGATAGATTATTTGAAATCTTCAGGTTAGCAAGTTGTTATCATTCCACTGGATGTTGAAAAAGCTTTTGATAATGTTAGTCCTTTCTTTGACAATTAATGTCTTCCATGGGTTTTGGCCTTTTGAATGACTTCTCTTGGTGATATATGTGATGGAGTGGCACGCAAGGCTCAATGGGCTCAATGTTTTGAAACAATTAGCTTATTAGGTTTATCATAAAATGATTGAGGATAAGAGATGGGTGACTACAAAAGCAAATAAAGTTCAGTGTACTTGGGATAGTGAAGCTCAATTGCTTGATTAGTTGCTTCAATTGTGGAGGTCTAAGCTTCTTTACTAGGAGAAAGTTTTGATAAAGAGGCTTCTTATTTTATTGGGGGTCTTCCCACAAGGGATATGATGCATGGTTGCAAGATCTCCACTCATAGATGTGTCTTTTGTACCACGTGATGAGAATCTTGTTCATCTTTCTCTTGCCCAGTTGCTAGACATGCTTGGGGTGACATGTCAATGTACAATCATCTGTTCTTGGGTTTTGGCCAAGGTGAAGCCCATGGCCACCTTACAACCACAACATCCCTGTCTTTCTATGCTCGGGGGATGTTGGCATAGCTAGGTCATCTGGAATGCCTTCATTTTTGACTCCCATTCAGGTATTCAAAGTCACATTGCTCAATTGAAAGGCCCTCTTTAGTGGTAGCTTGATATGGTGCAGCATGCAGGACTTCTCCCCCGGGAGGATTTGGTCTTATGGCATACGACAATTTCCTTTGTTACATACATATATATATGTGTGTGTGTGCGGAGAGAGAGAGAGAGAGAGAGAGAGAGAGAGAGAGAGAGAGAGATGTTATGAGTTATGAGTTGTGTGACTGCTGTTCTGCACTGTGCAAATGGATGTCTGCTGTTCCAGGGCTTGTGGGCCCTGTTTTAACTGTGCCACAATGTGGCTTTGATGTGGCTGTGTGCTTCTTCCTGGGACAGGCTTATCTCTTTACTGTGTGGTGTTATTCAGATTGTTGTAGGTTCTTTTGTTCAGGATAGTCCCTAAGGAAAGCCTCTTTTGAGTGGTCTTTGGGGTGCCTTTTTCTGTGGCAGTAGACAGCATCATGCACTTGAATTCAAGCTTTACAATGATTTATGGGTTGATTCTGATAGTCTACCTGCAATGCATATCCTGGGTGGCATTGATGTGGAGTCTCTTGACCATCACATTGATGCTGGTATAGAGAAGGACATTGTGGATTTGGACGTCAACTCCTAGCCTACGGATTTTTATGATGATGGGGAAGCAAAAGAACCTGCAAACTCTGCAGGTTGCCAGTCAATCCTTCAGGCTCAAGCATTCTGGAGGCACCTCAATCTAAGGGGGGCCCTCTGCCTCCTCAACAAGAGAGAAATGAGAGGTTTCAATGTATGCTCTCTCAAGCTAATAGCCTGATGAGTGATTATGTTTATACAAATGAAGATAAAGCAACTAGTTTGCTAACAGGAGAATATGCAGTGGCAGTTTTGGGATAGACATTGTGCTGCGGCAAATTGCAGCCTTCTATTTTACAGGCTGAACTCCTTGAGTGCCTGCATCCAGGCATGGTTACTGGCCCTGTTTTGCATAATGATGTTGCTATTGGAGAGTTACAGGCTCCTCTCGTTGAGGAAATTTATGGATCCCAGGGGTTTCTTTGAAGTCTTCTTTCGTACCCAAGAAGCTGGCACCTAGGTCATGTAGCGCAATCCTTATCATTGAAAATGTATGTGTGGTCTTGGCTTCACCTCCAGAGCCTAGATTTACAATGTACATACTTTTCTCTTCAATATCTTGAAACTTGGGCTAGATTGGACAGGATGCATACTTGCTTGAGTAACTCTTTCCTTTCACCAATGCTAGTATGTGGAGCTACGACATGTTCTTTCAGGTCACTACCCTTTGGTATTAGAAATGTTCCATCAGGTGGTGGATGCTTTCAACTCCATTTACTTGCAAGTGAGTCATGCTCTGTCCTCTAGTCCAGTTTTGCAAAACATCCCTGTTTAGCATACTATATTACCGTGTCGATTGCTCAAAAGCAGGGATCCCCCTTCTGTGTTGATGAGTCACCTTACCTTCTTCATTTAAGGAAACATGGAGTGGAATGGAATCCCTTAGACGCTTAGACCTAGTCCTACCCTCCTTGATTGATTCTAATCATGGACCATGTGTGAAGTATGCTAAGGGTTTGGATGGAGAAAACACAAAATGTACAAACATGACTATAACACAATAACTCAGACAAAAATGCAAAAATGCAAACAAATAAGAAGGACAACCCTCAAGTAAATGTGTAAATGAGTGAATGTGCGTAGAAGATGCTCAAGTAGTGCTGTCCAATAACCGATGACTCTCATGGAGTGGGCTGGGGGAGTAGTCATAGAGTGACGTCCACCAAAGATGGATCTTCAGGGCTGTAACCACAAATTGGAGCTGAGATGATCCTGAAAATGACAAGGCAGCAGGCTGGAAACCAAAACGCACCAGGCTGGAAGGCTGGAACTGGTAAATGCAGCAGTGTCTTGCTTAAAGAACAGTGCAGCTGGTTACACACAGCAGTATGCAGATGGGTGGGTGATAGCTGGGAGAGTGATGTCGAATGCTAGGCGGCCTACACTACTGCAAAATGCAGCCTAGAAACTGATGTAGGTGATGCTGGACAGCAGGGCAGCTGGCTGAAATAGAAACACAACGGTACGGGAATCGAGTCACCAGTTGATAGAGAGGTCTCTTGACTATGTGAGAGTGGTTGGAGAAGGCTGCAGATAGGGTGTGTGGGGTCAAAGTATTTGTGGCAGCAGTCAGGCGAAGACTAGAAAGCCACAAGATGAAGGAGATTGATAGCTCAAATAAATAGGATGGCAAGTGGATAAGCAGGCCATCTATTTATAGATGAGGAACCAACCAAACTAGGAAAGTTTGCTTATGGGACGTAGAAACTCTTTTTAGAGCTAAAGTTTGAGTTTTGGGGCTGTTTTAATGAGCCAATTAAGGTTTAACAAGAAATGCTCCTTTTTTACCTTAGCACCCCCTCTTAGGCCCAAGTTTGGAAGCAGAAAGAGATTGCAAGCATAGTACACTTCATGTTTGCCTTGAGACATCCCAGCCTAAAGTGGCCAGGGCATTGGTCAATGGATACACATTGGCTGTCTAAGAATCTAGCAAGACTTTAGAGGCGATAGTGATCTTACCCTGAGAGTCCAAAGGGTAATGCCAGAGATGCCAAGGCCTCAAACAAAGGGTGCTTGTTGACTGCCTAGTGACCTACCAAGACTTGCAAAGGTGATGTTAAACCACTTGGAATTCCTTTTCTTGTGGTGGGTTTGAAGTAATTGTGCCCATGGGGGGAGGTGAAGGGATGGTTGGCTCACAAATTACCACAACAAATAATATGTATTTAACCACCCATGAGAGTGTTGATGATGAAGGGAGGGGTGTAGAGGTATATACTGCTGGTGGACACAACTTAGGATCCGCTCAAGGTGCATAGAAGAATGCTACATGATGAGAACGCGCATGCAACAAGATGCCACTTGGATAGTGTCCCTCCTGGGGAAAATTGTTCACTTGCCCAAGTACCCTTTTACAAAGATGATGATTATGCAATGCAAAGGGTGAGTACATAGGGAAGGGAGACAAATGTTGAAGACGAATGCCGGAACCTTTAGGTACTAAGTGAAGGGTAGGAAACCCCTCTCAACCATGGATGTCGATGGTGAAGGAGAAAGAGAAACTTGATGTTGGCTTTTATGTGGTGCCGAGAACCATGGAGAAGGATGATGATGAAGCACTCTAGTTGAAAGAGCTAGGGACAAGTAGCCATTGTGGTAGCAGTGAGTGAAGCATTCCAATTGAAAAAGCTAGGGAGAAGTAGCCACTATGGTATTTGTTGAGAAATCACATCATTTCTTTCAGTTTCTCTTCTTCATCTCTTTTTTGGTTTTAATTTTGTATCAGATTCACTTCATTATTTCATTCATTCATCTGAGTTTCTCTTTTCGCCTCCTCTCAGCCGTACACACTATGTTTCTCCTTGCAAACCCTACTATCTCTTTGGTTGCTCAAGTCATTTCTTGACATGGTATCAGAGCTAGAAGCGCTCGGTGAGCTGTGAAGATCCTTTGCATCAGTGAAGGTATCCACATTTGATTTCCTTACTACTTCCATTGCGTCACTAGGAGATATCCTTCTTCTCCCTTCCACCCTCCCTTTTATTGGCTCTACGGTATCATGGTATCTCCGTTGCCAGATTGCTTGTCTACTGGGTTCTTCTACTACGGCTAGAACGGTCACACCTTTGAAGATTGTTGACATTGACCTTTGCTCCCTACCCCATCGGAGTATATGCGTCTTCCACCAAGCACTCCTTGTGCTACCTATGCTTTTTGGGCCATAGAGATTGTTGTGCATCTGCTCTTAGCTTAGTGTGCTTAAGCCAATAAGTCGTGTTCGACACACACACTAAGTCCTCACGAACAAACAAAGGCTTTAAGACCTCTTGAGGCAATAGGTTCTCCTAGAGACCACCACATTGCGTGGAGGTTTCCCCCATCCATTTTCGGGTTAAATGGCTACCACGGCTCGCATCTCCTCCACAGTCCACTTCATTGAGAGCCCACGATTGTTCCCCATCCTTGGCTCCCCTCGAGCCTCCTTCTACCCCACCCTCTTCTCCTTAGGTTCAAGAAGACACCTTTGGTGGGTGCTCTTCAGCTTTTGCTCCTTCCAGCCCATATACTTTCTTTGGCACAATCTATGGTACTTCCTTCATCATCAGATTACTTCGGAGTTTGTGATCCATGAGTTGGAGTCCCTATCTCTCTTAGTGAGGGCTCCAAAGGGGGATCTTTTTCCTTTGCCCTCAAAGGGGGCATCTCCTTTTTCTTCAGCTTTAGAGTGGGCTCCTACTTCTCTAGTTTTAGAGCGGAACCGTACTACTCTCATAGTTCCTTTGAGGAGTGGCTTTCTTTTGAGCAATCCTTTCCTCTACTTCTTCCTAATCTTTAAAGGATCTATCTTTGATTAGGGCACTTGGATTTTCAGCTGCAACTTTGTGACTAGGCCTTCGTATTCCTTTCAACATGGTGTAATGGAGCTTGTGGCTTCTCACCCGAGGTTGTGTTTGAAGTTCTACTGCTCATCTAGTCTCCTAACTATCTTCTAGGTTTCCTCTCAGGTGGCATTCTGGGATTTTAGGGTGGTCCACATAGTTGTCTCCGTATGTCGCACGGCACATATCCATATGGATTCATATGTTGAAACAGGTCCTTTTTGGCCACCTCATCTGCGCGTCCCAAGACCCGCGTTCCGCTTGCCTTTAATCCGGTGCGTTCCGCTTGCCTTTGTGGCACTTTTTGGGGTGGGAAGCCTTGGATACCTCATCCCACCCCTTTTCTAGCTATGCGCTCTCTTTGACTGGCAGCCCTCTTTGATTGTTGATCCCTCTTTGATTGTTTGAACTTTGACCCTTCTCTCATCTACAAAAGGTGCTCCTCTCCTCCATACTTCCACACTAATTCAGCAAGCATTTACCATTCTCATCTTCCTCTCTTGGATGTTGAATGGAGTTGTGATTTATCATTCTCATCTCCCATCCTCTCTTTCCTGCACCCTATCAAAGCATTTGCCATTCTCAAATCTCATCTCCCATCCCCACTCTCTTACTCTTGCTTTCAACTTTACCCCAACCCTCGGGCCTCTTGAGTCTCCCTCTGTTACAACTTTCAAGACTAGTTTTAGGGGTCGAGACTCAAGCATCTCTCTCTCTCTCTCTCTCTCTCTCTCTCTCTCTCTCTCTCTCGCCTCTTTATCCGTCATCGACACCATGACTCATGAGAAGCACGAGGCCTTCAATTTGCATGCGATCCATGTGGAGAGGGACACAAAGAAGTCCCACTTCCACCATTGGACATGCGAGTATTGTAGGAAGCGCTATACAAGCGGTGCAACTCAGCTTCTCCAATATCTTTCCAAGATGGGAGAGTAAGTTGCTCCATGCAAGGAGATCCCTCAAAACATCCTGGAGGAGTTTCTCGCTAAGATGAGAGGCTGATCTACAAGAGGAGGAAGCGGCCTATCGGCACCAACTCCTATACCTACTAACAAGGAAGCATTGAATGTGGGCATATCTTCAACCGATGCGGAAGAGGCTTTTACCATTGATAGTGGGGGCTCCACATCCGCATCCAGCTTCAGTAGAAGACAAAGAGTGGAGGCTCATGCGGTGTTGGAGCTCTCTCTCTCTCTCTCTCTCTCAAGCTCCCAGTCGTGTGTGGATCGGTTGCCTTTCTTAGAGAAAGACAACAACTTGCGGACATTGAAATTGCATGTACGGTGATTGAGTGCAATCTTGCATTCGATGTTCTAAAGCAAGAGCAATGGAAGAAGATGGTAAAAGCCATTGCCAACGTGGGTCCATGTGAAGGATAAACCGGTGTCACATATGATGACACGAGGACGAAAAAGATTGATGAAGAGAAGGAGAGGATTGATAGAGCCCTTGATCCTATTTTGGCCATATGGATAAAATATGGTTGCTCCATTCTCATCGATGGATGGAGTGATCATAAGAAACAGGGCTTCATCGACATACTCGTCTCATGTCTACTCGGTAGTTACTTTTAGCGGGCCGTAGATATCGGCGAGAGGGGGAGGAAAACGAGGGGCGCATCCATCTACCGCCACATTTGACAAGTTATCATTGAGGTATACATTGCCTTTTAAGTTTGTATTATTAGCTCGACACCCCCTCTCAAGCCCAAAATTGCAACCAAGAAGGGTCTGTCAAGATAGATTAAGCCCATGATTTTGACTCCATGGCATCCCACCCCAAAGCAGCTGGGGCAACAGGCAAAGGGTGCTTGTTGGCTGCCCAACGATCTACGAAGACTATAGAGGTAATGGTTACCTTACCAAGGGAGCCCAAGTGATCACCTAGAGAGGCCAAGGCACCACACAAAGGATACTTGTTAGTTGTCTAGTGGTTGCAGATTATTGGCACTTGTCTATCTGCCATCCATATCCTGCATATGGAGGATATTTCAGTTAGAGCTGCTGCGTTTGCTGCTGTCACCCTGTTTTCAGCATGTGTTTGACCCTCTTCAGTTGTTGCGTACTATTGTTTGCTCTAGATCAGCTACATCTTATGTCATCATCATATGTGCATTTGTTGTCTAGGTTGCCATATCAGCTTGATTCTTGGCATAGTGCCTCTAGATGGTTACCCCAAAGGAGGTGACTGACTTGGGGATTGTCCACATGCCAAAAGGGTGCATTACGGCCCACTAGGTATGTTCATGTTGGCAAACTGTGTGGTCCATCTGGGAGATGGGAGAATATGGTGGGGTTGAGATGTGTGGATGGGATACTTGTGTGTATAGGTCCCTGTGGATGGTTGGTTTGAGATATAAGGCTCCACCACTAAGGCATCTCCACGTATAAAGGCAAAAGACCTAAAGGGACAGGATGTGCCTATGTTTGAAGATCCCTCCTATGTGGCGTGTGGTTGTATAGGTGGAATGGTGAATGGTGATATGGAAAATGGTGTGAATGTAGTTGTGGGTGCAGTGGAGAAGGGTGGGATTGGAAATTGAGATGTTGAAGGAAGGGAAGTGAATGGAAATTCATTTTTAGGAGGGAATTTAAAATTAGATGATGATGTTTCATTTTGACTTTGAAAAAAAATTTCAAGGAAAGAAGGGAGAAGGAAAACTTACAAAATGGTTCACTAATTTTTTCTTATACACACCTCTTTTGGTGTTAACATATAGAAATTAGTCCTCTTTAGGGCACCAACAGCGAACACAACCAAATCACCAATTGCCAGCTGTAGGGGAGTGTTTGGAAGTAGGCACCAGCAGTAGACATCAGCTCAAACTGAAATATCCTCTGTATAGGGGGTGTGGATAGCAAAGATAGGTGCCAACAATCTACAAAAGAGGAGGGAGTTTGAGTGGTGGGCAGTCTGTTTATTTATAGATGGATGGGTCCTCCCAAATTATGGTTAGGCTTATTGGACACAAACAAGGATGCATGTCTTTTTAATGAAAATTTGCTAATTTGACGTTGGGAATTATTGTAAAGAGCCAAAATGCATTTTTAGCTCAACAACCATGCCTTTCTCTAGGTAGTCTAGCTAGATCCTTAGGCTATACCAACTACTTAGGCAATCATAAGCTAAGTGTTACCTTCAGCACTCTTTATTTGTCTTATGTTGCATAATCATTCACTTACTCTGCTACACATACACTCACTCAAATCTTTTTTTAGCTTTAGCAAAGTACCAAAAGCATCTCAATATGAAAACAAACGGTATCCGATTTTTGGTTCCTCTTTTGGTTCTTACATGCTTGATTTTGAGTAAGGACCTCACATTGCAAGTATTTACTGGTCTTGATTGGGTGGAAGGCATGGCTTTTTTGTCTTTGCCTTGGTGAGTGTCTCCATATCCTTGATCCACTTGGAAATGGAGATGGTGTCTTCCATCCTTCCACTTATCATGGAAGGCATCTTTCTTCATTGTTCTTTCAGCTAAGGCATTTTTATCATTTGACATGAATTACTACTCCACTAGCTTGTTTATTTTCATGTTAGGTGAACCTCTATCTTGGTGCTTGTGCCTTTACATTCTTGACTAGCATAGGAGCCATCTCTTGAGGTTAAGTTTTAGGCATGCCTATTGTAACGCCCACCTAGGATCCAACCTGCACACGAGACCTAACACGAGCTATATCCATGAATATAAAGTGATTGGACATCAGACTTACGTTCAGCCATAGAGTGAAATGGGCTCACCCCTAAGCCTAGGAGCTAGCAACACTTTGGGTCACGACCACGTTCCAAGAAATGGCGTCCCATACCACTAGTCCACACCATCTTGGTGTACATATACATCAATCAACAAGCCAAGAGTCCAAGAGTGGTGATCTTATAATGATATGCACAATAGGGCCTTGAATCTTGTAAATAGGACTTGGCTGTCCCAACCGCGAACTGTCTTTAGTGCAAGTGGGCTAAATCACTTCATGACCAGTGTGACCAATGCTAGTAGCACCCATCCAGATGTTGCAGGATATAACCAATTGAGAGTCCAAGAGCGTTGATCACATAATGATATGCACAATAGGGCCTTGAGTCCTATAAATAGGATTGGGCTAACCTTAAAGTGTCTTTAGTTCATTCTCACTAAATCACTTCATGACCACTGTGATCAATGCTACTAGCGCCCATCTGGATGTCCAAGGATATAACACCTACAACACTTTGTCGGCACTGGTGTCATCTCTTGCGATCTAGTATGGGCATGTCCTATACTAGATGGGAAGCGTGAGGTTTTCCTTCTTCATCCACCATGTTCATTTTTATGGTGGACTCCTATCTTGGTGATTCTTGATTGTCCCTCAAGCCATCTACCAAGGTCAGGTTTTGGGCTCACCTATGCCACTTGGTTAGTATTGGATCCATCTTGTGAGATCTACTAGGAGTGAGTACCCAAATGGCCGATTCTCTTTCCAGCTCTTCCAATTGAGGGGTGTTAGGCCTACCCTCTACATCATCAAGCGACACTAGCCTTCACCATTTGATGAGGTTCTCGTCACCACAAGATTGGCATTAGCTCCTCCTCTACCTTTGACATTATCATCCATGATATAGCCACTTGATCATTATAGGATTCATATTATAGGATGTGCTAGAGGATATGGTTGATGAGATGTATGCATAGGCGGAGAAACTTGATGAGATCCTACTTCTAGAATAGATATTACCACACAAGGAAATGAAAATTTGAAGTATAGTTTCTTGTTCCTATTTGGTGAAGTTTCAAAATTATTGAGCAATGGATGCAAAGTGGATGAAGAGCAATTTAGAAGATTCACTTGCAGCTTTGTCTAGGGGCTCTTCAATTAAAACAATCTTTGGTAATGCCTCCTTGAGGCTTATCAATCACTTGATGACACAGTCTCACCCAATGTACTGCACATTGACTATGTATGTACTGCACATTGACTATGTATCTACTTGGGGATTTCTATGATCAACGTAGTAGTCACTTGAGTTCCTGGACTCGTGTATGGGTTGGCTTACTTAGGCTCATAGTACTATTTAGGCAACTCTAGTTTGCAAACATGTTGGGACATACATAGGCAGCAACAATTACAAATGCTGCTTGGATTAGTTATGTTACATTTACTTGGTTATATATGTGGATCCTATCTGAATGCAATTGGGGTGGTTTGCCATTTTCCAGGGGAGTATGTCACCAACTTTTTGATTTTCTCACAGCTATGAGCATGATGGGCATTGCAGTAGGGCCTTTGGAATTCTTAATCAGCAAAGGCTAGAAGCGAAAATTTCATTCAATGGAACATCAAATTGAAGGTTTGTTTGGCCAGCTGCTTAAAATCTAAATGTCTGGGCAGCCCAAGGATATCTGACTATCAGAAGTAATCCTTCCAGGAATAACACTTACTCCATTGATCCCTTTGATTTGTGATGTCATTGACTCATGCACACCATAGCTGTGGACCTTGAGTCATGGAGGATGCAGTTTCTTCTACCTTTGCTTCAAGTTTTCACTTCAGCTCCAGCTGTATTCCTAATGGTTGAGCATTGTTTCTCTCATTGATTCATTAAGGTCACTCTCGTTTCATTCCATTCTTTGAGCATTCTTTTGTTAGTCGTGCCAATTCATACAATTGTGCACTCTTTTAGCCCCAGGTTTTTCACTTTGGGTGCTATGATTTTATAGACTTGAAAGTTTATTTCCTCATGGAAAGTCAAGCACCTGTCCATCATCATCAAACACATTGTTAATACTAATATCTGATATCCAATTTAAAGATGATAAGATTTGACAGGCTCTTGGACTGCCAAGGGTTCTTCAAAGTGTGCCCCATTTATGCTATCATTGTGTATGTTGTTATCTTGTGATGGGTCAGCGAGACCATAGGATGTGGAATAATACCCTCGTCCAGTCTTGTATTAGTTGATCCAAAATATGGACAAATGATGTTTTCCCTTCAAAAATACCCAAAAAATACTTCCAAGTGATCTATAGTCCAATTTCCACTTGTACCCATATTTTCAGTGTATGTAATGCAACTGATATGATAGGCTGCTTTTGGTCAAAGAAAATGCCCAGTAAGGTAGCGTTCCTTGCCAGCACATGATACTGAATATTTAATGTTTGAGGCCCCATGCATCTTTTTAGTGCAGATCAAGTCTACCTTTAGAAATCTTAAACATTTTCCAATTTGTTTGAGTGGTCCATAAAAGCTCCATTGCTTGGGACATACATGCATGGATGTGTGTTTTGATCGAGGTCAAAAGAGGCAAGTAAAGTTGGGCATAAGCCTCAAAAAATTGATTGGACTATACAGACACGTAATGGCCAAGTTGATAGTTTCCAAGACTCTAATTTTTATATTGATTTTTGTGACAACCAATCCATTTGTCACCCGACATTGACTTTCCATCCAATAGGATAACAAAGTTGTAGCGTGCCAATCACAGGACTTTACGTAAAAGCATAGATTTTTCACAAAATCAATCTGCAGCCCTGCTGGCAATCGCAATGCAGTTAATGTATCCATAAGTATTTTTGATGGCATGAAAAAAATAGTTGTTAGCATAAGCTTAAGTTAATAATGTTTTTGTGCTAGATAATCGAAGCGTGTAAGAATCAATTCTGCACATGTATAATAACAATGGGGCATAGCAATCGCATCTAATAAGGCGCTCAATGAGCAGCCCTGCCTTAAAGACTTCTCTAAAGTCTAGGTGTTGAGAGATCCATACCAATGATGCATTGAGTAGTTGCATTTGAATGCAAGTGGTAACCCAATTTCCGACCGAGACCTAATTTCATCACATTCCTAGATACAAAATTGTACTTGATTGTATCAGACACTTTTGTCACATCTACTTGCATAATCAACATATTGTGCTGAATATATTTTGCATATTCTTAATGCTGTTTGCTATGTTAGTTATTTGATATGTAGGAACAAAGCCATATTGCCTTAGATGCATAATACATTTAATTTTATGAACTGACCAACATTATGACAAGGAGTTTGTATATTACAGAAATGTGTACTTGGCTGGAGTCATTGACATTTCATGCAACTGTCTCTTTGGGGGAAGCTTCGGAAATCAAATTTTATTATTGACTTTCACTGATCTCAATACACACACTTTGCTATCTTTTGTTTCGAGTATTTGGAAATCACACATTATCCTTTTTTATGTTTTATCCTTAAAAGTTTCCTAAAATTAAGACAAGCCTTAGTGCAGACATTCAAAATTTCCCTTGTCTATATTCTAATTGCAGGCTTGTGTGATTAGATCACCTTGCTCTTTGTAATAAACTCGTTGGTGGTCTTATGAACTTAGGCACATCCCGGCATTCTAAATACTCCCAATGCAGTCATTATTTTATGAAATACGGCATGATGATGATTTTAGTCATGGTCTTCTTAGTCTATCATCTTGCTGTTTTTGTCAGAACATTCTAACCACTTTGCACTTTACAGGGAAGGGCTCTTCTCAATGCTATTGGAAACCTTGGTGTGAAAGATTCTTATGCAGAGGCATTGCTTAGTCTTGGTCACAGTTTGGAGGATGTGTCTGAACAGGTTTCACAAACAGTGAAAACTTTATCTGAGGTCTAAAAACTCTTCTCTAGCGCATATTTTAACAGAGCATGTGATGTTGACAGGAGCCTGATGCAGCTTTGGGAAATGGAGGTTTGGGGAGACTTGCTTCCTGTTTTCTAGATTCTTTAGCAACATTAAATTACCCTGCTTGGGGTTATGGACTTAGATACAAATATGGATTGTTTCAGCAGAAGATAACAAAAGAGGGTCAACAAGAAGTAGCTGAAAATTGGCTTGAGGTAATTAGCAAGCCCCAATAACCATACTTTGGCTTGAGACATTCCAGATCACAACTTCTTCTATCATTTGCCTTTGCAGATGGGGAATCCATGGGAGATTCCAAGACTTGATGTGTCGTACCCTATAAAGTTTTTTGGTGAAGTCATTGAGGGTTCTAATGGCAGGAAACAATGGGTACACGGTGAAGATATAAAAGCTGTTGCATATGACGTGCCTATTCCTGGCTATAAGACAAAGAATACCATCAACTTGAGACTGTGGTCCACTACAGTGCCAGCTGAAAGCTTTGATCTTAAGGCTTATAATTCTGGGCATCATGATGAAGCTGCCAGGGCGCATGCTGATGCTGCAAAGGTATCTTCGACATTACTGTAGAACATTATAGCATGATTTATTTATCTGTGGTAAAGCTTTCACCTCTTTTTATGACATTTCAGATTTGTTACATTCTTTATCCTGGTGATGAAACAACTGAGGGGAAAATACTGCGGCTGAAGCAACAGTATACACTGTGCTCAGCTTCTCTCCAAGATATAATTTCTCACTTCAAAAAACGATCTGGAGACAACCCTGACTGGCTGGAATTTCCTAGCAAAGTTGCAGTCCAAATGAATGATACTCATCCAACTTTGTCAGTGCCAGAGCTCATGCGAATTCTTATTGATATTGAGGGATTGTCATGGGACGATGCATGGAACATCACGTGCAAGTGAGTGGGTTTTCTCTTGGAGGACTTTCAATCAGCACAATGGACATAAAGATTGTTGCAAGTGTAAAAGTGACCCTGTACTTGCTTTCATAACTGAGTTTGGCCTTGACTGATTTAACCATCTTATTTCTTTGCATTGATACAGAAAATCAGAACTGAGGGAACTTGTTAGTTCTCTAACCGTGTCCATGTGTGCATGAACTTGTGCTTGTGTGTGTGACTTCACCACTGCATTTGTTTTTCCTAGGAAATTACTTTATCAGGAAGTCTTTTCTAAGTGTATCTTTATGAGATAATGAACAGCCGTTTCACCAAAAGGAAAATGGCCATGTGTGCGTTTTTTGTGTTTTGTGTGTGTGAGATAGGCACGAGAGAATGCGAGCTGCTGCCTGCATGGAGAACCTTCTTGCAAACTGGCCTTCTAGGTTTTTGGGCCTGAGGTCTACAGTTTCGACATTGCTGTGGCCTGCCTCAGCCTGTTTTGGGCTTCATTTTGACTGTCAACCTGATCTTCAGCCTTGTGTGATCTGCTGTGACAAACTCTGCTGCCTTGTTGCAACCTCTCTTCAGCCTCATTACTGCATCTGCTCTGACTTCATCAACTACATCGTCTTCATCTTTCTGCCTTTGCTTTGGATTTGGCTTCACCATCTGTTGTGGATAGTCAGCCCTCCAGTTTCAGCCTACCGATTTTGGTTTCAATTCTGTACAGGTGTTTTGTGTGTGGGTTTCCATGAGAGTGTGTGATTCTCTACTTCGATTATACTCTTGGTTTTGGCTTTGCTTTCAGGCTCTGTGATCTCAGATTTCACAGGTTTTTTCTTACATCACTTCACAAAATGATACCTTTGCTTATGGTTTCTGTGATAGATCAATGGAATCAAAGCAAAGATAGATGGAAGAAAGGGTTGTCACACGAATGAACACTCCTGATGTTCAAGGTGTGTTTACAATTTGACACTCTTAATGTGAGGAATTTCAACAGAATTGATCGGCTTGGAGCAAACCTGTCCTTGTTAGATATAAATGAAACCGTGTGCTCTTATACACCTGACAGAAACTTGTCACAAACAACTGTGGTAATCTTTTCCCTTGGCAAAGTTCCTTCTGCAATTGATGTGACATAGGTGTGCTGTGTACAGTCGTATTTTGTCCACTTTTCTTTGGTCCCAGTGGTGCCTACAAATGGACCATCTGGGCATCGAATTCTCATGTTAGAAGGATATCTCCAAGGCTAGAGAATTTCATGATGTCAGTGTAGAGAGGTATGTATGGTGAGTCTCTTTGTATAGCACATCATGAGGTGGTTGGTGCAAAGGAGCATGCTTCTAGGTAGATGTCTCCACGGCTGAATCTAGATTCATATAAATCTTACCTCCCGATCTCGCTTAACAACTTGGACTAAATGTTATAGCTCCTCTCTGCATAGAATGGCAACTCCTCTTGGCCTTGTGCATCCCTTGCTAAAGGTGGTTGGTGCTAGTGCATTGACTCTTGTTTGTATCCCCGCACCTTTGGTAGTCTACTACCTTGGCATTAGTGTGTCTCCATGTAATGTGTAATATCTTTCCCTCTAAATGAATCCTCAAAGAGCTTTGCATTCGTTCATAGTGATCCATTATAATTCTATGCTATTATCTCTAGTCAGGTCTCATAGGTTATGCACCATCGTTGGATCATTGGGTGTGCCTTTTTTGTGCTATGACTTTACCATCTGTATATACTGCCTCATGCCCTCCTTTCTAGCATGGAGAATCTATGGTGTACACTCCTTTTGATGTGCTACTTGTGCAATCGTGAGATCATGCTCTTGGTAGCTCACTGCTCCTTTGAGGGCTCTCTTGTTGGCAAGGAAAGCTTTCCTCATCTCTAAATCTGCATATCTAAGAATGGGTGCCTCCTCCTTCTTAGTATCTTTCCTAAGTCTCCACACTCCCATGAAGGCTGATTGCATCTCATTTTAGTTTGTAGTGTCGCCGCATCTTCCATTGGATATTTCTCTTCTTTCTCGAACATTCCTTCTTTTCTCCCCTTCTAGTGGGCGTATACCAATTCATCTTTGCTTGGAACCTTCTTCACTACTTCAATCCATTTT
Source organism: Lygodium microphyllum (assembly GCF_053477565.2). NCBI lineage: Eukaryota > Viridiplantae > Streptophyta > Polypodiopsida > Schizaeales > Lygodiaceae > Lygodium > Lygodium microphyllum. The sequence goes on along the minus strand of NC_141138.1, from coordinate 172,316,085 downwards.
TAATTCTGTTCCACTCCTTCGCACTTTCTTTGCTATTGTTGCCCAAGATTCTCCATGTGTGTGTTTATCTCTGAATTTCATTTTTATTGTCTCGAGCATGGTCTTCATGATTTCCCTTACATCTTTTTTGAGGAGATAAGCTGATTTTTTAACATTGCCACTTCCTTTCCCAATTCTTCAATTACTATGTTTCTTTGTCAAAGCGCGCGTCAATGTTAGCTTCCATGAGGTGAAACACAATCATGTCTCATTGTACACCTCTTTTCATGCTTGCATGTGTATGAGCATTTCTTCCCTCAATGCATTGCCTCATCACATAGGGCATGCGTGATTTCTTCATGTTGTTGATTTCTTGGTCTTGGATTTTACAAATAACTTGAATTGCCTCCATGATTTTTTAAATGTGGCAGCCTTTGATTTTGTTGATGCTACTCCATATTATGGAGTACTTCTTGCTTGTCTCTGCACATGTGTGACTTTGGGTGGTTATGCCTTGCAGTTTTTGGTTGATGATCTTGCCTTTTTTTTGGATGGAGAGAGAGAGAGAGAGAGAGAGAGAGAGAGAGAGAGAGAGAGAGAGAGAGAGAGCAAGGAATACTTTGCAAACCTTTTGGGTTTGGGACATATATCTTCTTTGTAGGTTGCGCAAGCCCGTGCACCCTTTTATGCTTTGGTCACAAAACAAGTTTCCCATGACATGCAATATTTCTTGGAAGCTGATATCTGTAAGAGCAAAGCTGTGGATGTCTTATTGCTCCTGCCAAATGATAAAAGCCTTGGTTGGGATGGCATCACTGATGAATTCTTTGGCACCTACACATCTCTTTTGGTAAAACCTTTGGCTGTTGTGTGCTAATAGATTTGGGCATTAGGCAACATGCCTTTATCATGGAAAGAAGGGCTCATCAAGATGATTCCCAAAGTCCCCTCCCATCCAAACTTACCCAATGGAGACCCATTTCATTGAGTGGCTTTATGTATAAGATCACATTTGATATAGGCCCATGAGAGGATTCAAACAAATCATGGTTCTAGAGGGGGGGTTTCCACAAAACAAACAATCCCCCCAACCCCCCCCCCCCCCCCCCCCCAAACAAGGTGATGCAAGAAGATGAGACTTAGGAAGAGAAAAAGAGAATGCGAAATAAGAAAGGTGATCGATTTGCTATTGTGAAGATAATGGTTACATATATAAATGATATCATGACTTTTGAACTCCCTTGTTTTCATGGCCACTCACATCCTTGAATATGACCTTTCACCTTGGGGTAGGTTTTTTTTTTTCTTGGGGGGGCGGGGGGGAAGAAGGTCACTTATAAAGCTAATATTCTTCATAATATCTCAATGCATAGATGGTCATAGACTATGCAGGGCACATGTAGCAAGAAGTGGTTTTGGTGCAATTGGATTTTGAAAAGGCCTTTGACTTCTTTAAATGGTCTTTGGTTGTAGATCTCATGGAAGTTATGGGTTATGGACATCTATGCATATTTGCTGGAATGGGGTTCTAGGGTTGCAAACTTCAATTCATTTTGAGGTTCCAGGGTTGCAAACGTTGGTTTATGAGCTGAAATGGGGCACATTTGTTGGACACTATTTTAGATGTGGCCAATTGGGCCATTTCATTTTAGAATGTGATAGAAGCCTTGAGGTGTTGCAGGGTTCTATGGATCCTGACATGGATATGCAAGAGCATCAGTTCATGGACATGATGATGGAAAGAAAAATGCTTCCCAAGCTCGTATTGAGCATGTATCTCTTTCGGTTGGTTGGAATTTGCCTCCTCAGGATAATTCTTGGGTCACTGTGGTTAGACGTAATGCTAGACAGGAGTCTCATTCCACCCACCTTTGTATCCTATCACTTAGACTTTTCAACGCAGAGGTAGGGGGTTCTACATAAAACCTCAATCTTTACGTGTTTCTACAGTTGGTGCGGATGATAAAAGGGCTTTTGATATTGCTTTGCACTTTGACGCACGTGGGAGGCAACCATCTTTGGTTTCTCAGCACCCTTGCGGCAGATTTTTGATTTTGGAAATTCTATATGAGGGAGAGGTTTTGTGGTTAGTGAGTGTGTATGCTACTTCTACTACTCGTGAACGTTGTCAGCTTTGGGATGACTTGCATTGCCTTACCATGGGCCATCAAGGATTTGTTATGCGTAATTTTAATGCATGTGTATCTGTGGATTAGGCGACTTCATCGCACTCGGTCATGGATGGTCTTGAGCGATAGGATTGGGATGCTCCGGCACAGGACATGTGGTCTTGGATGCATCCTTCTCAGTTTGGATATACTTATCATTCTCTTCAGCATAGAAACACTTGGGCTAGACTAGATAGGATCTACATATGTTAGAGTGATTCTTTTCTTCCTGCAATCATTGATATGTGGGTGGAGCGATAGCATGTATTGTCAGACCACTATCCTTCGGCCTTGGATTTGACCCACAGACCCGTTCATGCCTTTAAGGCTCTCCTTGCCCGTTTGCCTCTTTGTTTCAACCAATCCTTTTTGCTGCAAAATCAGTTTTTGGAATGTATTCAGCATCTGATTGCTTCTTTTAGCTCCAGGGTCCTATTTGGAGGGATGGAAGCATGGGCTGTTTTAAGGGATAATGTATGATCGTTATTCCAATTGTACGGTATTCAACATGCTTCCTCTTTATGAGCTGAATTGCAGCATGCGCAATCTTTGTTGGTCCACTCGTTGTCTCTGTGTCATTCAAGGGATACCACTGATGACTTGCTCACGTGCATTGAATAGTTGAAATGCAGAGTTCAATCCCTTCAAGAAGAGGAATATGCTAAATACAAATTGTTGGCTAGAGCGGAAGCTTTACACGATAAGAATCGCCAATCTCATCAATTCTTTTCTCGTTTACACTAGAAATATGCTTGTGAAAATATTGAGCATTTGCTTCCATCATTCAGATGTGTGTTGACTTTATAAATCATTGTTGGGCCCACAAGAGATCCTTTTTGATGCTATTCACTTTGCTCGTCGACACATGTGCGATTTGGTTGGTAACCAAGTTAAGCCAGAATGGGTTGATTTGATGGAGGTTGATATTTTGGAGAATGAAGTGGAAGAGGTGTAAAGAAAATTCCCTAACACAGAAGCATAAACAGAAACCGTACGATAAAGCACAGACTGATAAAGAACACAGTTAGGGTTGGGGTTAGGGTAACTCAGAGACAACGAACATAGTTAATAAATGAAATGATATGACTACTAATAATACGATGCTCATGCAGCAAACACACTATGCAGTGAATGAATACTGAACCTCGAACTCTTGTATCTCAAGGATCAAAGGCAGGGGTAATGAGCAGGAGAGTTTGTTGTACTCCGAACAGATCCCGAATCGCAGCAAGGCAGCCTCTGGATGTCAAACACCAGCAAACGCAGTAGTGAGAAGCTGGATCTGATGCAGACAGCATGAGAGAGAAAGACTAAAAGCGCATGCAGCAGGTGAGGAGAGAGAAAGAATAAAAACGCAGACAGGACAGCTTGTAGGAGAGAGAAAGACTAAAAACACAGGCAGGACAGCTTGCAGGGGAGAGAAAAAACTGCAGCGACTGCAGCAGGAGAGAGAAAACTGTTAGGGCGGCAGCTGGGGCCTGCAAATGCAGCAGTTTGCTGATGTGGCAGGCTATATGACAGCAGTGCAGATGATCAGCAGTCAGTCGCCAGGCAAAAACAGCAGCAATCAGCGTGTGGAGGGCTGGAAACAGGCGCCAGGCTGTAGGGAACAGTGATGGACAGCAAGGGCTAAGATGTTCTCCGCGAATGGGGTGTGGGCAGCAAGCTGGTAACACCTGAAACCTGCAAAAACGAGATTCAGAAAAGAGTGGAGGGTTGGCTGCCAATTTATAGAAAATTAGGGTTCTAGATTCTCTTCCACTTAACTCTCTCGATCCGCTCCCCATTTTAGGGCTTTGGCTAAAACAAGCCTAAAATAAACATGTTTTGGGGTTGTTTAAGTAGCTAAGAACAATTCTTAGCACAACACCCCCTCTTAGGCCCAAAATAGGGTGAGAAAAGTAGACCAGCCTAAATTTTGATTTACCCCAAGGCGTCCCACCCCAAAGCAGCTAGGGCATCGAACAAAGGATGCACGTCGGCTGCCCAGTGGTCTACCAAGACTACAAAGGCCATGGTTATCTTACCAAGGGAGCCCAAGTGATCACCCCAAAGAGGGCCAGGGGATCGGACCAAGGGTGCTCGGCGGCTGCCCAAGGGCCTACCAAGTCTTACAAAGACGGATGGAATTAATATATATATATATTTTTTGAAATGTTTTGAAAATATATAAGTAATATAAGGGCAGCAGCTGATTAAGTGACAGAGAGGAAAAGATAAAGAGAGTTTTAAACCCAAGTCAAGCACAAAACTAGCAGATCAATCCCTCGCATTGACTAGGATAAGTGCCTAAGGATGAGAACAAGTGTGTGTATGTGCCAATCATCTGGTGAATATGTGGAAAGGCAAAAAAGAGGATGGTGGGCTTAGCAAGGCAAGCAAAACAAGTAAGCAAGCAAGGATAGGGAAATTGCTATTAGGAGAACTGCCATGTGTTATGTTACGAATATGGTGGATCCTAGAGTCGAGCACTTCAAAAGACCGAAAAGGGATAAATGCGCACAGATGCATGTTTACCTGAACAGAATGTCAATGCATAGGGTAATGCAAAGGGAGATGCAAGATGTCATGCTTATGCAATATGCTATGCAACGATCCCAATGGGATAGTGTCCTCGCAGGGAAATTATTCACTTGTCCAAGTGCCCTTTTACAATTAGGTCATCCTGACGGTGCGGATGAAGTTACAAATGCCCATAATACAATATGAAAGAATAAGTGAATGTAATGTCTAAAAACTGTAAGCATTATCATTGTCACGATCAAGAGTAGAAGCCGTCCCCTCTCAAACTGGAAGGGAAAGCAAGAGGGAAGCACCCTCTTCCTTTCAAGTTGAAGAAGTAGGGGTGGGTGTATCCAAGCTGATCCTGGGTAGCAGGTATTAAAGAACCGGCCGCTTGACTACTTTGGTCAAGATATCTGCAAAATAATCTGATTTAGGCACAAACTCTATTCGAATAGTGTCTAGCTCAACCCACTCTTTGGAAAAGTGGAAGTGGACTCCCTAATACCATGTCCGTGGTGTGATGATCGGATTGCCCGTAAGGGCAATGGCACTCTGGTTGTAGATAACTGTGAGAGAGTCACATGGAAAATGAAGTGCCGCCAGTAAACTTCTCAGATAGATGGCCTTGGTGGTGCCATCGAAGAGAGCCCGGTACTCAGCCTCGGCCATGGAAGCCGCCAGTCTCTTGCTTATGGCTGGACCAAGAAACGGGAGCCGTGCCCATGGTAAAGAGGTAGCCGCCATGGGAACGCCGGGTGTTAGGATCTCTTGCTCGATCAGAATCAGTGTACCCCTGCAAACATAAAACGGAACCATATGTCAAGCCATTAAAAAAAGTACACTGCAAATAACACAACACATGAAGACATGCAATCCAATGTGACATCCTAGGTGCTGTGAAATACTGACTGAGTATGCTAATTGAGTAAGCTAAATCTGGCCTAGTGTGAATTAACCAAATAAGTTTTGCTACAACAAAACGATAGGTGTGTGTATCGAAGGGCTGTCCTAGGGTTTCCTTCGACAAGTGGACACTAGGATCAAGAGGTGTGGCCACTGGCCATGTCTAATTCGAAGTGGTAAGCTTACCTATCTTGTCATCAGGCGTGTGTGTGTACGCACGATACTCGAAGACTTTGAAATGGGAAATAATGGACCGAGAGCCAAAAAAGCCTCATACAGGGTCTTCTGAGGAAGAGCGGCAGTCGGGCACCGGTTGACGATGTACATCGAAGTGTTAACAGCCTCGACCCAAAGGCGCTTAGGAAGCTCTGTTGCGAACAGAATAGAGCGTGTCACTTCCATAATTGTGCAGTTCCTACGCTCTACGACTCCATTCTGAGAGGGGGAGTTGGTAGAGGTGAGCTGGCGAGAAATGCCATGCTTTTATAGAAACTCTGAAAACTCGTGGGAAATAAACTCACCACCACTATCACTTCTCATGCATCCGAAACGACGACCAGTTTGGTTATGAACCAGCAACACCCAAGCAAAAAAATATGTGAAAGCATTTGACTTATGCTTGAGGAAGTACACCCACATGTATCGAGAATGATCATCCACTATCAAAAAGAAGTATAGCCCGTCGTTCAAAGCGGCAGTGGATGTCGGCCAACAAAGAGCAATGTGAATCAATCTAAGAGGCTCCTCAGCTCTATTTGTAGACTACCGAGGAAATGGGGTACGGGGTTGCTTCCCGAGCTGACAGGATGTCCTCAACTAGCGCGTGACAACTCATAAAGTGAGTCATAACCAAGATGCCCTAAGCGAAAATGCCAAAGATGCTCATTGTGCGTAGGCTCTCGAGATGTGGCTAAGGCTTGGAAGCTATGGAACACGGAGCACTCTGCAGTCGGCTCGGTGAGAAAACGAGTCATTTGGTATAGGCCATTAGGCTGTGCCTCACCGCGAGCAATCACTAAACCAATTTGAGAGTCAAGGATCTCGACTGTGGTCGCTGTAAAGAAAATTGCTTGTCCCAACTGGCAACGTTGCTGAACAGATAACAAGTTTACCCCAAGCTGAGGGACATGATATACATTGTCCAGCGAAGCCAGATCCGGACGCTTGTCAGTGGCAAAATTGGCGCAACCTTGAGCCTGAATCTTGACCGAGGAGTTGTTTCCTACATGAACCTGTCCAACTGCAAGGGCTCGGGTACGGAAAATGTCCTCTATAGAAGTCATGTGATGTGTAGCTCCACTGTCCACAATTCAAATTGAAGCTAAAGTGCTCGGCTGTGATGAGTAGGCCTCTGCAGTATCCTCGTCAGGAGGCAACTCACAGATGTGAACGAGACTCACATCGGATGTCTCTATAAAGACGATGTGGGCCTCTGCAAACCAGTCAAACAAGCCCTCTGGAGTTGAGAACGTTGTCAACTGAGATGGTTGTGCGGTGGCAGTGTGAGTTTGATCTTTAAACTGTCCCTTGCCATCGCCTTGCCTCCCCTGCTGGAGATTGTCCGATTGAGGGGCGGGGGCTTGAGACTTAGGTTTTGGTGCTGTGCCTTGTGCCTTTGATCGACACTCGTCATCAAAATGGCTAGTCTTTTGACAATGTTGACAATACCTATTCTTTTTAGGTACATTCTGCCACCCTGGTTTAAGTTGTGACTGGGAGTTTTCTTGAGAATCCCTAGATTGATTTAGCTTTTGAGTTTGATTTTGATTTTGAGTGGAGGGTTTGTTTGGTTTGCCCTTCCCTTGTTGCCCTTTCTAAGAATGAGCAAAAAGAGCCCCCTCTGAAGAGGAATTCGTACGAAATTGATCGAATAATCGTGTGTAACGCAACAACTGACACTCAAATTCATAGAATGTAGGCATGGTAGGCTTTGAAACTATTCCTTCCACAAAATTGAAGTATTTCTTGGGGTGTTTATTTAGGAACAATGTGACTTGATCGTCAGAGGACTTGGGAGTCCCCGTAGTGGAGAATTCAGTGAGGAGACGCCGATACTTAGCCAACTTGACTTTCAAGTCATCCCGGTCAGTGATTTTGAAAAGTTGAAGCTCATGGTTAAGATTAATAGGACGGGTCCTATCCCGAGCCGTTTAGCGGTCAGTCAAGTGTGCCCATCGCTCTGATGCGAAGTCAAAATGTTGAAGCTGAGAATGAAACTCAGGCAATAAGCCCTGCATTAGCTCAACAATAGCGGAGGTATTTCTAGCCTTTCATGAGCGGACGACCTCGTATGGAAGAAATGCGGGATCGGGTTGGGGTTCCAACCCTTTCACAAGATCCCATAGGTTCTGTGAGTCAAGGATATGTCTCATCAAATTTGACCAAGTAGTAAAGTTTGACCCGTTAAAACGAGTCTTGTCATTAAATGCATTCTTGGCAGAAGATGAGCTAGAACCATGAGGTGTCGGGTAGGTGGTATAAGATGATGGTGGGAAAGATGATGGAAGTGGGTGTGTTTGATAAGAGTAAGAGGGAGGGGAAAGAGGTGGGTAGGCAGAAGTAGGTTGTGAGTATCCAATGAGTGCCGATTGATACGAAGGCACCGGAACATGAATGTTTCCATAAGGTGCCAGTGTAGGTGGAGGCTTTGGGACACAATAGCCTTGTCCAAAGTGAGACTAGGACACAACAAGATGCCCAGAAGGTCCACTAGGCAATGCCATGGAGGCAAACTATGGAGGAAACTAATCCACACTCAGGAGAGACTGAGTGGGATACCTAGGCTGCAATGATCCCGAAAGTGTGTATGAGGTAGGTGAAACACTACCCGGCTGAGGGAAGGATGAGGTCCTAGAGGATGTGCCTATGTTTTCATAACCCCCTGGTGTGATGTGCGGTGCGACATGAGGTGTCTGAAATGGAAATGTAAATGGTGTAAATGGAAGTGGTGAAGCAGCAAAAGAATGCGGTGGGATGGGTGGGTTTTGAAAGTGGGATGTATGAGGTGCAGATTCATTTTGTTCATTTTTATCATTTAAAGATTGAAAATGAAACTGTGAAGATGATGGTGCATCATATAATGAAGTGAAGGGAACACCAAATTCATTCTGATTATGTGAAGTAGACGGAAAAGAAGGAAGGGCAGAAGAAGAGGTACCTGACTTTTTCTTATAATCCCCTCGATGTGTGTTAACATATAAGAATTAGTCCTCAAGAGGACCTTTTCCGTAGTCAAGAGACTGGACTCTTTCTTCCACATGATCTCTACCAGTATATTGCAAAACAGAAGAGGTAAAAGAAGGCACAAAAGATGAATCAAGAGTACCTTGCACCGGAGAGGACGGAATAGTTTGAAAAATGGAAAATACTCCGGATCTTGCTCTCCAAGAGGGGGGCCCATCCCTGGTGGAGGTCTTGACGGCCATGCAACATCATTAGACTTACGTGCAACATCTGAAGAGTGAAAATCATGCATACCTTCATTCAGAAGCTTTTCTTGAAGGGCAATCCTTTGGTCGAGCTCCTCAATCTTCTTTCATCGATAGGCTATGATCAGTTTATATTCTTCAGAGGTCAGCTTGTCTATCTTTCCTTCTATGTACTCAGATGTGTCTTCCACCATGTCGGAACTTTGTGGAGCAAGCTGATCGGCCCACTCTCTCTTGGTTCTCGACATAGGTTGTTCTGGAGACAGAATCGGTGATACCATGTAAAGAAAATACGCTAACAGAGAAGCATAAACAGAAATTGTACAACAAAGCACAGACTGATAGAAGAACACAATTAGGGTGAGGGTTAGGGTAACTCAGAGACAATGAATACAGTTAATAAATGAAATGATATGACTACTAATAATACGATGCTAATGCAGTAAACACACTTTGCAGTGAATGGATACTGAACTTTGAACTCGTGTATCTCAAGGATCAGGGCAGGGGTAATGAGCAGGAGAGTGTATCGTGCTCGAACGGATTCCGAATCGCAGCAAGGCAGCCTCCGGATGTCAAACACCATTAAACGCAACAGTGAGAAGCTGGATCTGATGCAGACAGCAGTGAGGAGAGAGAAAGACTAAAAACGCAAGCAGGACAGCGTGCAGGAGAGAGAAAGACTAAAAACGCAGGCAACAGGTGAGAGAAAGACAAAACGTAGACAGGACAGCCTGCAGTAGAGAGAAAGACTAAAAACGCAAGCAAGACAGCTAGCAGGAGAGAAAAAACTGCAGTGATTGCAGCAGGAGAGAAAACTGTCAGGGCGGCAGCTGGAGCGTGCAAACGCAGCAGTTTGCTGATGTGGCAGGCTGTACGACAGCAGTGCAGATGAGCAGCAGTCAGTCGCCAGGCAGAAACAGCAGCAATCGGCGTGTGGAGGGCCGGAAACAGGCGCCAGACTGTAGGGAACACTGATGGACAGCAAGGCCTGAGATGTCCTCCGCAAACGGGGTATGGGCAGCAAGCTGGTAACACCTGAAACCTGCAAAAACGAGATTCAGAAAAGAGTGGAGGGCTAGCTGCCAATTTATAGAAAATTAGGGTTCTAGATTCTCTCCCACGTAACTCCCTGGATCCGCTCCCCGTTTTGAGCAGCTTAAGGACCCACTAACTCGCATGTGTCAGCAAGTGTGGAATTGTGGTGTGATGCCTTCAGATTGGAAGATTGCTGTCATTCGGTTATCGCCAAAGGTTCCCTCTCTAACAATTTTGAAACAATGGAGACCCATTTTTGCTATGGGTTCTTTATATAAAATCTTCTCTTAAATCATTGCCAACAGATTGTAGAAAGCATTTCCCCACTTGGTTCATCCACGTCAATACGGTTTCATTAAGGGCCGGAAAATAACGCACAACATTTTGAATGTTCAATTGGGAATTGACTATGCTAAAGCTTCAGGCTAGCAGGTTGTTATGTTTCAGCTTGATATTGAAAAGGCATTTGATCATGTTAGTTGGTCTTTTTTGCGGCAGCTTATGTCCACCATGGGATTTGGTCCTGGCATGATTTCTCTTGTTGATACCATTAGTTAGGGTGCTATGGCCCGTACTGCACTTAATGGAGGAATCACAGATGAAATTGCCTTATCTTGGTCTCTTGGGCAAGGCTGCCTTCTCAGCCCTTTGGTGTTTGCTTTAGTCAGTCACCCGATGTTCTCATTGTTGGATAAGCTGGTTGCGCAAGTTGAGATTGTTGGTTTGTCTCTTTCCAGTGGGGCCCAACTTGTGGGTCAATATTTGGTAGATGATTCCTTTATGTTCCTTAAGACTGATCGCTCGAATGCTAATTGGGCAATGGTTGCATGGAGTCTTTTTGCTTTGGCATCTCGACTTCATATTAATGCTTAGAAATCCACACTGCTCTCTTGTACGGAGAATGATTTGTAGGCCTTGGGGTAGCATGGAATTGTGATTTCTGAGGGAAATATATCTAGACACTTGGGTTATCCTATTGGTGTGGATGTAGGTCCCTGTCCCTTGCTGGATTGGATGTCATCCTGCATTCATGATTGGTTCATGTACTAGAAATCTCAAGGTTGGCTTCTTCATGTGAGACTTAAAGTTGCTCAAGGCATCATGATCAATATGATTTCGTTTTTTCTGCCATTGCTTTCTTGGACTAAGGAGTCTGAGAGAGAGAGAGAGAGAGAGAGAGAGAGAGAGAGAGAGAGAGAGAGAGAGAGAGATTAGTGTCTTCAAAAGGCCAAATTGGCTTATGAGACCAGAATGTTACATTTGAAAATTTAGGAAATTTCCTATGTCCCAAAAATAGTTGACTTCTAATGCTATGACTATCTAAATAGAAAACAAATAGTGAACAATACATAGTTGATGAGTACAAAATGATATCTAAACTAGATACAGTGTGAAGCTACTCAAGAAGCACTATTGTCTTAGGATATCTCTCATGGGTCTGTCCAGCATAGAGAGGCGGAAGCGGCGAGGTAGGGTCCCCTTGTGACGGTGTAGTATCCTTTGTTTCTATAGATGATACCTCTTGCAAGGGTGTGGACCAGTTAGACATGGGCGGTGGGCTTAGCATCTCTTTGTGGCCGTGTCTAAGGTGGTCCCTCGCGGTGGGGCCATCAGTCGGACCAAGGAGGGTTCTATGGTGGAGTAGTTGATGCTCTACAGAACTTCGTGAGTGCATGTTGGTGTGTGGCTCCGTGTCTCTACTAGTGGGTCCATAAGAGATGCTCTTTGTGGGAGTGTAGCTCTAGCAGGAAGAACCCAAGACATCTTTGATTTGGAAAATCCAAAACCCTAGATAGTGGCCAAATCCGTCTCAGAACAGGCAATGGAAGCACCCTCTGACCTTGTAATACATTAGGCTTCTGGATAAGTAGTACTCCTTTGTCTTTGGATCGAGTTGATAAAGCTGGGAAATCATGTCCTCCGGGGGGAGGGAGTTTGCGTTATATTTGCTAGTCTCAATTTGGAGTTGGTGTGAGGATGTATGGAGCTGCGATGGCATATCATACACCATGAGATAGGTGTGCATCCATGTATCTTAGGTGGACAACAAATCCATCAGGGTACATGGGGAGAAGATGTTTCGTGTATAAAGCCATTTTCATCCTCAAATCCTCAGTAGGTGTCATCCATGCCCTAGTTGTGTGTATTTGAATAATGTTCATCTTGATGATGTGGTTCATCTGCTCTCGGTTGAGCTCCAAGTGGGGGCAATCCAAGTTGTACTATAGTTGTGGGAGATGGTCCATGTGTAATCCATGTAACTGTAGCCATGCCTCTGTCCAAGCATACCAGCACTTAGTATCCCCTTGTAATGTAGTTGTCTAGATTACTTCAGTGTGAGCCGAGAGTATCTCTATCTCGGTAAGGTCCAAAGTCTATGCTGGAAAGTCACTATTTGGAAGAGGGCCTTTGTCACTAGAGGTGGTGCTCCCATCTTTGTTCTAATAAAAGTTGTAGAGAGGGCTTACTTCGAATCATCTATGAAATCATCAGTATTAGGGGTCTTTGTCAAAAGATGACGTACCAACGAGACAGTAGGGTTTATGGGGAGGAACACCGAGTGAACTTGACAAACATGGAGAAGACAAGAGAAGAGAGAAGAAACTGTGACGAATGGAATGATGAAGATCTGAATCATGGAGTGAATGTGATACAAGGGAACAAAGGGTGCTGTAGCACAAGGAAGATGATGATGACAACCATGAACCACGAACTGCAATGTCCTCCAGAAGGGGTGTGAGGGTAGTGGAGAGGTTGGAGAGAAGAGGTGACGGATTGAATGAATCAGCCGTAAGGAATGAATGAGAGAGTGGCCTATAAATAGGCACAGTCAGTCTAGGATGGTGCCCCTTAATGGGGCTGCAAACCCTAAACGCAAAACACAGAAACACAAAAAACGTAAACTGCAAGTGAAGAGTTTCTCAACACCCCCTCTTAGGCCCAAAACATGGGAACAAGGGAAGAGTGATGTGGAGATGCAATGCTACATGCTGAAGAATGCTGATGCAACATGTGCCACTTGGACAGTGTCCCTTGTGGGGAAATTGTTCACTTGCCCAAGCACCTTAGTACAAAGATGATGAAAACATGCAATGCATAGGAGGAATGTCAAACTTTGTGTGGTGCTGAGAACCATAAGGATATGCCCGTACTCGATCTCAAGAGTTAGCTTCATGTTGACCAAGTGACCAAGGCAAGAAGAAGAAGAGGAGAAAGAAGATGTAGAGGATCCCTAAGATCCAAGATTTCCACCGGAAAGGGAACTTGCAATAAAGAACAGTAGATAGAGTGAATTGGAGAACCCGAAACTCCATCTCAGGAGAGAAGCCACTAGCTCTGTGCATCCATGCTGGAAGGAATACAAAGGCCTCGTCACCAAGTTGCGGCTGAACCTCCAAGGTCCCGATCTAGGTGGTACCTAAAGATCTTGGATATCAATAGAAGAGATGACTAGTTGAAGACAGCCACCCTAAGAAAGTAGAGGATGGGTGAAGAACTTCATCTTCATGTGGAGTAGGTTTCCCCTCTGAGGTGGGAGGTGAGGTTGAAGACAGCCACTGTCTCTCGAAGGAGCGGACTGACGAGGAGACGGTATCAAACAATCACTGTCTCTTTGTGGAGCGGACTGCAAAGCCGTAGGTTGTGGAAGCCACTGTACCTGAAAATAAGTGGGAGAAGACTACCACTGGCATTGCGACGATCTCCAGGAGGTCGTAGCGCCAATCGATCCTCCATGTGCTGGAAAGGATTTGGTGCGCATCGGATGCGTCTTATTGCCTTGAGCATAGTACTCTAATTGCCGATGCAGAACAATCTCTGTGGCCCAGAAAGGAGAGGTGGCACAAGGAGTGCGTGGTGGAAGATGCATATACTCTAGGGGGTGGGGAGCAAAGGTCGAAGTCGGCAAGCATCAGTGGTGTGTTTGGTGATGCCACAGTAGGAGCACCGAGTAGTCTGGTCATCTGTTGGGGGAGACGCCATGGTACCGGTGTGACAAATTGGAGAAGGGAGGGGTCAGCCTCAAACCACAAGCCACAATGTCTGCCGCTCAAGGGGCTCCGGCAGGGGAAGGGGTGGAAATGGGGTGAACCACTAGTGGTTAGGAAGAACCACCAGCAGCTAAGGTGCAGCCGCCGGTTGTGGGAAAAAAAAAAACGCAAGCTGAGAGACAACAGTGCTAGTTGTGCCACCATTTGACTGGCCGAGCCACCAGCAGCAGCCTGTGCAAATGCAAGGAGATAGGGAGGAACCGCCAGCTGGCTGGGCAGAACCGCCAGTCTGCAGCCAGCGCCGCTAGTTGGCTGGGTGGAACTGCCAGTCTGCTGCCAGCATCGCCAGCAGCCGCTGCTTGAAAAACGCAGGCAGATTGGGTGTAGCCGCCGGCAGCAGGAGCTGAGCCGCTGGGGCAGACAGGAAATAGCTGCCAGGATGCAGGGCGGAGCAGGCCAGTGGCAGAAGACAGCCGCCAAGAGCTGGGTGGAGCCGGCCAGCGGTAGAAAAACAGCCACCAGGAGCTGGGCAGAGAAGGCGGAGGTCAACCAGCTGCAAATGCAAGCTGGGCTGAGCCTTGGGCTGGTTTGGCTGAGCTGCAGGCTGCAAACACAGTTTAGAACAGCCGCCAAAAAAAGTGTTGATGCAGCGGAAGAAGAAGAGAAGTGGATGCCGAACCCGCCACCGGTCTTTGCCTTCATTGGAGTGGAGGATCTTTGCCATTGTTTGAGTAGATCCAGCTCTGATACCATGTCAAAAGATGATGTACCAGCAAGACAGTAGGGTTTGCGGGGAGGAACACGGAGTGAACTTGACAAACATGGAGAAGAGAAGAGAAGAGAGAAGAAATTGTGACGAATGGAATGATGAAGATCTGAATCATGGAGTGAATGTGATACTAGGGAACAAGGGTGCCGTAGCACAAGGAAGATGATGATGACAGCCACGAACCACGAACCGCAATGTCCTCCTGAAGGGGTGTGAGGGTAGTGGAGAGGCTGGAGAGAAGAGGTGACGGAACGAATGAATCAGCCATAAGGAATGAATGAGAGAGTGGCCCATAAATAGGCACAGTCAGTCTAGGATGGTGCCCCTTTTTGGGGCTGCAAAACCTAAACGCAAAACGCAGAAACGCAAAAAACGCAAACTACAGGTGAAGGATTTCTCAACAATCTCTCCATTTGCTCCTACCTCTCCTCTTCCTTGGGTAGTGGCTAATCCTCTATGGCTCTCGTATGGTAGAGGTTCAATCCCCATGTGGGTGCCCCATATAGAAGTGCTGGTGTGACTAGAGTGTTGAAGAGCCAGAGGTTCGTTCGAGGTTCGTAAATCTGTATGTGTGCATATTGGCTCTTCATCGCCCCTAGAGTTGCATAGCTTCGTGTCAATCTATCTTTTGGTGCTCTCCTCAGAGTGAATCTTGTTCCTAAAAATGTAATCCCCAAGTAAACATATCTCTAGACCACCTCCGCTATCTCCTCTCCATATGTGAAATGGGTATTGATTGCTGAATCTAGTGGGAGGAGGAAGTGTCAAACACCATAATCTTGGTTTTCCCAATGTTCATTGCGAGATCCCTGTTTTGGCTGAAGGCCTATAGTGCATTTAGGTGGTGTTGCAATCCCTCCAGTGTGCTAGAGATGAGGACTATGTCATCGGTTTACAATAGTATGGGTATCAAAGCTCCCCCATACGCCAACTCCCTCCCCTCCAAGTCCATAAATCTAGTCGGATATCTAATTGTGTCAAAGGCCTTATGGAAATCCACAAAGCAATAGTATACCTGCCTCACCTGTGCCCTACTCTCCTCAATGATGGCTTAGAGTGTGAGGATATGACAAGAGTGGAGTAACCCCTCCTAAACCTTGCCTGCCAACATACACGATAGTGGTTCTTCTTTGCCCACTTGCTTAGCTTGTGCTCTAGTGTTGATCCATAAAGCTTGACTAGCATGTGGCCATGACTGTCCTATAGTTCGTAGGAACCATGGGGTCTCCGGCTTTCAGGATTGGTACTATAGTATTAGCTGACCAACAAGCAGGGAAGGCTTCACATAGGGCCTTGTTGAACAAGTGGGCCAGAAGGGGTGCTAAGATGTCTCTATCATGTGATAGGTGCTCTGCTACTAGTCCATCATGGTCCTGGGCCGTTTTAGAGTCTACTGATGGCATCACGAACCGTTGCTATGTTGAAGAAGGTAGATGATGTGGGTCTAGCCTTTGGAGGTCAAGGCAATGGGGGCTGCCCATGTACCTGGTATAATGAGGTAGCATATGCATGCCATGTGTTAGGGGAGGTGATGGGTGTATGGGTTTGGGGCACTTGGAATGCTTTCCACACCTCCATGCAATCGTGTCCCAAGAATAGCTCATAAAACTCATGCTCCAATTTGGATAGGAATGCCTTCTTCTTCCGCCACACTAGGAGGCAAAAGATCGAGTGTTTGGCTATGTGTATAGGTCCCTTGTGCTTTGCCTTGCTGGAGATGAAGATGGGTTTCCTTGCGTTCCTTGTCATACCAGCTATTCTGTGGGACATTCTTGCTTGGGGGGGTGGTATGGGTGTGTGCATGGAAAAAACACATAGCAGCTGAGGTGTGAAGTGCTGCTGCAAGCTGTGTTGTAAAATCCTCTAGGGGTATGTGGGGGTCCATCTCTTGCAAGCTCCAATAGAGACGATCTGAGTAAGCACTGGTTGTCAATTTGGTGAAGTGGTATCTGGGGAATCTTGGGTGGCTGTTCACTAGAGGGATCTCTTCATGTCTGCAGGTGATGGTAAACTGTCGTGAAATGTATGCTGAATACAGAAGGTAGTATGTACAAATGGCTGTAAGAATACGGATGGTTGGAACACTCTCTCAATCTGCACAAAACAAAAGATGATCATACCAATGGCAGGCCTGCCCTAAATAGGGCCAAATAATTAAATAAAAGTGATCAGGTTGGCCAGTTAAAACTAACCAACTGCTGCATAAACTGGCCAACAGCACCAAAAACAATAAAATATTGCTGTGAAATCTCCGGCTTGCCATGTTGTAGATCTGTCCCACCTGCCCAGCCTGCCCAACCTGATCTGCCTGTCTGGAAATCTGCCCAAGGTGCTGGCGACTGCAAAACTGCTGCCCAACCTGCTCTTGTACCTGGTGCGACTGCATAAACTGCCCTAAACTGACCTGATCCTGACTGTGCCTGTCGTGGAGGTGATTAAATCTCTAACTGATACATTCTTTGTAATTGATACAATTGCCATATGAGAGAGAGAGAGAGAGAGAGAGAGAGAGAGAGAGAGATATAACAACTATTGATAACTTCCAGAACATGTGCATACACAAATCATACAGTTCTTCCTGAAGCTCTGGAGAAATGGCCTTTAGAAATTATGAGAAAACTTTTGCCAAGGCATGTTCAGATAATAGAAAAGATTGATGAGCAGGTAATCAAATGGTCAGTCTATGAAAATGAACAGGAAATGTGACAAACAGCTGGATCTTTGTTTGGTTACTATTAAAATGATATCTGTCGACTAAGTCTTGGCTTGTCTGGTTACATTTGTCTTTGTGCAGTTTATTTGTTCAGTTGTGGAGGCTGAATCATCAGGTATGAATGATAAGATGGATAGAAATGAACTTGAGCAAAGGCTTCAAAAGATGAGAATACTTGAAAATTTGGCCCTGCCTGCATCTGTACTTCCTTTTTTTAGTACTCCAAAAGAGGAGGAAGTTGTGAATGATCTAGATGAAGTAAATGAGGATGAAGATCAGTCTACAAAGGGTGATGTGAAAGAAGAAGAAAATGTAAAATCTGACACTTCTGTATCCAAAAGTCCTGAGATGGTGCGAATGGCACATTTATGTGTTATTGCGGGCCACACTGTGAATGGTGTTGCAGCTATTCACAGTGATATAGTAAAAGACGAAGTATTCCATGATTTTTACAAGGTGAGAGAATATACCTTGTGTCATGTGTTGCAAGTGGCTTACAATGATTTATTATGGTTTATATATGGTAAGTTTTACTTTTCTTTGAATACGATGATAGAGCGAGTTGATCTATTGCTTGCTGAACAAATGACAGGATCAAGTTGCTAGAAGTAGGGATGTTCACATGAAAGGGTGGTCTTAATGTAATACATCCTTTGTCTTGGTAATAGGGAGGCTGTCAACACAACACATGTTCTGTGGAATGAACAAGGATCCTTGATGCTTTCCTGAACTGGATGTTTCTTCCCTTGTGTTGAGGGTTTGGAGTAGGAAAGCTCTATACTTGCCACTTGGTTCCTTTACCAAGTATTGAACTGTCCTAATCAAAGGTCTATACTTGGTTCCTTAAAACCAGGCTGGCTATTTTTTAAATCGTAAACAAAGTTCCTTGGGACCACTTTGTAATGATGAATGTTGAATAGGCTAGTTAAGGAACCCTCATAATATTGACATTTATACAGAATAGTGCTGGCTCATAAATAATCAACCACATAAAAACAAGACAAAGCAGTGGTCTATTGATCTTGCTGCATAGGTCTTGTTTGGGCCTTAGAAATTTAGTGGTCCTTAATGTGATTTGCACAATTTCACAATCAAGTATCCATCAGCTCTTCCAATGATGAATGTTCTAATATTTTTTTGCAAATAAAGTGTGGCTAATTATATTACTTCAAAAAAAACCCTAAATACAAAGAAGTGCTTATGCTCAATAGACTAGCTGGAGTTGATGCTGAGTCACAGATATATCAAGTATACAAGCCTCTCAAGGCGGTCTAGGGGGTATGGGGGCAAGAAGCCATGGAGAGGGGGGTGTATTGCCATCTGGGGCTCTGCCTGCATGCATCATGAAGAACATATCTTGGCCGCCCCAAGTGCGCATGAAATAAAAACAGAGCTCTTGATGAGCTCGAGACTCGCCCTGCACTTGGCCCCATCGGCTGTGGAGGGAGTGGACGATGGAGGTCCAGAGCTTTGCCAAAGTCGCTTGTACTGAAAGTCTCTCTTTGCCAAAAACCTCCTGACATCGTGCCTTCCCAGTGTGCCATCCAGTTAGACTTTCTATGATCTCCCATACCTCAGAGCGGTCTGCTGTGGGCTCCAGTACCTAGCGGATGGGTAGAGCCTCCAAGCCAACCACTGCGCACGACCTAGCCTCAATGATGAAGATCGTGTCTTGCATCCCAACCTCACACAAAAGGTGACGGCAACCTGGTTGACTGCTTGTTAGTAGAAAGATCCCCATGAGATACATCCAAGGTTGGGTGTTATACGGTGGAGAATGTGGCATGCTCCTCTCCACACGAGCTGCGCCGCCTCATATGACCAAAGGCAGTGCTTTGGAGTTTCGAGAGATTGTTGTGGGCAGCGTTTACAATCTCCATCCCTCTGCATTTGGGCTAACCAACTCCCCACCGCTAGGCCTCCATGTGCTAATAGCCATTAGAAATACGATACTCTCCTTGGTCTCCAGCTGTCCCATAGGCGGCGCCAGAAAAATCCATCGGAAAGTATCTGTAATGTTGTGCTTCACCCAGTACCTGCTACATGAAGGCGTCTAGTCCATGTCCTCCTGCATCAATATGTGTCTGACAATCTTGGCTGTGTACTCTAGGAACCTCGGTGGCTTCTTGGCGACCGCAGTGGCCGTCCATAGCCATTTTCCAGGGTCCCACTCCAGCTCATCAAGTGGCATGCTCTCCCATGTCCAAAGGCGCCACTGCCGGAACTCCTCCTAGAACACATAAGGGTCTAGATGCCATGTCTTCCCCTCAAGGCCAACTACCCAAATCCTCCTCCACGGAAGGACAACTATACCCTCATCCCGTTGTCCTGTGTCAAGAACCAGACACCCCCCCTCCTATACGGTGAAGAAAGTCGCATGTGGGGCACTGCCTACTCTACCTTCCATCTATAGCGGGATACCTGTTGGTGAAAACCTGGCAGCCCATACTTCACTAGGCTGTACCGGCTCTTGTATCGAGGGATCAAGCCACTCCTGAGGTATCACAGTGCCAATCTCCCTTCTCCTCAACTCAACTCCTCTCTGGTAACCTGATGCCCGCTGCAACACCTCCTGGTCCTCCATCTTGTACACCTTCCGCCATAGCAGCCAGAAACGTTTAGAAACGAAACGTCAGAAACATGTTTCGTAAGTTTCTTTCAAGAGGGGGTAAAATAAGAAACGCGGGTTTTTTTATATAGGGATTTTTAATAGTTTTGATTGGGGAAAGAGGTTCTAAACTTCTATGGAACTCTCTCTTAAACTAAATGACTAATTGAGCTTGAGTGATAATAGAGTCAATTGAGAATAATACATTATACGTTACATATCCATGATTCATTATTGACTTGCCACTTATGTCAAAGTTAGTCTTTGGACAAGTTATCCTATGGTTTAGAACTCAAACATTATGATTCATACATAGGACCGAGTCAAGTTTCAACATCATGATTCTCATTTCAAAACAAACTGATAAAATGTCAAAATCGAGAATGAATCGTAATATATCATAAATAACTCATAAATGAGACTAAAGTCATATAATATTCAAATCTCAAGACAAGAATAGATACTAGATTGACAAAGTCTAATAACTAAACAAAATCATAAAAAAATCAGTCTCTCGTTCAAAATCTTGAACCCTCACAAGTCATTACACATCATCATCATCATTTTTAACATTGCCCAATAGTTTTTGTCAAAAAAACCATGTTTGGGTTCCAACTCACCAAAAAAATAAAATAAAATAAAAATGCCCACGTTTTTTACTCTTAGAAACGTTTCGTACTTTAAGAAACGTTTTGTAAGTTTCAAATTCAAAGAAACGTGTTTCTTAGTTGCTATGCCTCCCGACATGTGTTGATGGTATGAGCCGGGCTGGCCTCCCAACCAGCCTATTGGATGTGGGGGTGCTCGCCAATTTGTACCCCCTCTTGATCTTTGATCTGGGGGTTTCAGATCACCGGCTGGCGGTCTATCTCCTCCTGGCAACTTGGGGGGACTCTGAATAAGGGCCTTACGGAGGCCTTGCAGTCAAAAGATGACGTATCAGCGAGACAGTAGGGTTGGCGGGGAGGAACATGGAGCGAACTCGGCAAACATGGATAAGAGAAGAGAAGAGGAAAAAAACTCTGATGAATGGAATGATGAAGTTCCAAATCATGGAGTGAATGTGATACAAGGGAACAAGGATGCCGTAGCACAAGGAAGATGATGAAGACAACCATGAACCATTGAAATTCGATACCTTCAAGACGGGAGTTTGACTCATGCATTTCTTCATCTGCTCAAAAGCTTCCTGTTGTGCACTCCCCCATGTAAAAGAGTGATCTTTTTTGGTGAGGTGGGAGAGGGGGGCAGTGATGAGACTGTAATCCTTGATGAACCTTCGGAAAAATACTGTGAAGCCGAGGAACTCTCGCACTTCTCTTACAGTTTTCAATGCAAGCCATCTTTGGACAACTTCCACTTTCTTAGGATCCACTTTGATGCCAGCTGCTCCTACAATAAAGCCTAAGAATTCCAACTCTTTCACTACAAACTCACATTTTTCATGCAATGTCCTCTTGAAGGGGTGTGAGGGTAGTGGAGAGGCTGGAGAGAAGAGGTGACGGACTGAATGAATCAACTGTAAGGAATGAATGAGAGAGTGGCCTATAAATAGGCAAAGTCAGTCTAGGATGGCGCCCCTTTTTGGGGCTGCAAACCCTAAACGCAAAACACAGAAACGCAAAAAACGTAAAACGCAGAAACGCAAAAAACGCAAAGTGCAGGTGAAGGGTTTCTCAACACCCCCTCTCAAGACCAAAAAGGGGAACAAGAGAAGAGTGAGGTGGAGATGCAATGCTATATGTTGAAGAATGCTCATGCAACAGGTGCCACTTGGACAGTGTCCCTCGTGGGCAAATTGTTCCCTTGCCCAAGTGCCCTAGTACAAAGATGATGAAAACGTGCAATGCATAGGAGGAATGTCGGACTTTGGGTGGTGCCGAAAACCATAAGGATATGCCCGTACTCAAATCTCTGGAGGTGGCTCCATGCTGACCAAGTGACCAAGGCAAGAAGATGTAGAGGACCCCTAAGATCCAAGATTTCCACTAGAAAGGTAACTTGCAGGAAAGAACAGTAGATAGAGTGAACTGGAGAACCCGAAACTCAACCTCGGGAGAGAAGATGCTAGCTCCGTGCATCCATGCTGGAAGGAATACGAAGGCCTCGTCACCAAGTCGCGGCTGAACCTCCGAGGTTCCGATCTAGGTGGTACCCGAAGATCCTGGGTATCAATAGAAGAGATGATTGGTGAAGACAGCCACCCCAAGAAAGTAGAGGATAGGTGAAGAACTTCATGTGGAGTAGGTTCCCCCTCTGAGGTGGGAGGTGGAGGGGCCCCCGTTGAAGTCGAAGAAGTAGATGCCCCCTCTGAGGGCAAAGAAATAACATGCCCTTCTGAATCCCCCTCTGAATTAGATAGGGAATCCAAAAATGCATGGATCACGGACTTCGAAATGTTTGATGATGAAGGAAGTGCCGCCGGTCGCGCCGAAGAAGGTATCTGGGGTGCCAAAGAGCTCCCAGAGGTGGCCTCTTGACCCTGAGTAGGCGAGGGTGGGGCTCAGAGTGAACAAGAGGTGGGCAACAATCGTTGTCTCTCAGTGGAGCGGACTGGGTAGCCGAAGAAGAGGAAGGAGTCGAGCAGCCACTGTCTCTCGAAGGAGCGGACTGATGAGGAGACGGTATCAAACAATCACTGTCTCTCGATGGGGTGGATAGGAGAACCATGGGCCGCGGTAGCCACTGTACCTGAAAACAGGTGGGAGAAGACTGCTGCTGGCATTGCGATGATCTCCAAGAGGTCGTAGCGCCAATCGATCCTCCATTGCTTGAAAGGACTGAGTGCACATTGGATGCATCTTATTGCCTTGAGCATAGTACTTTGATAGCCGATGCAAAACGAGCTCTGTGGCCCAGAAAGGAGAGGTGGCACAAGGAGTGCCTGGTGGAAGGTGCATGTACTCCGGAGGGGTGGGGAGCAAAGGTCGATGTCGACAAGCATCGGTGGTGTGTCCGGTGATGCCACAGTAGGAGCACCTAGTAGTTTGGTCATGTGTTGGTAAAGAAGCCATGGATACCAGTGTGCCTTGTTGAAGAAGGAAGAGGTTAGCCACCATGAACCACGAACCGCAATGTCCGTCTCAAGGGGTGTGAGGGCAGTGTGAAGCACGAACCGCAATGTCCGTCTCAAGGGGTGGGAGGGTAGTGGAAGGGTTGGAAGTGAGCTGCCTTGCAACCAATAGAAAAAATGTAGGTGAGGAGAGAGAAAGACAAAATGCAGTCAGCAGTAGAGAGAAAGACAAAAAACGAAGGCAGGACAGTCTGTAGGAGAGAAAAAGACTAAAAACGCAGGTAGGACAGCTGCAAGAGAGAGTTAAACTAAAAACGCAGGCTGCAGGAGAGAGAAAGACTAAAAACGTAGGTAGGACAGCCTGCAGGAGAGAGAAACTAAAAACGCAGGAAAAAACAGCAGCAGCAGTCAATATGCTGAAATCAGTTCCAAACAGTGTGTGATAGGCTGGAAACAGGCGCCAGATTGTTGTAGACAGCAATAGCCAGCTTGGACTGCGATGTCCTTTGCGTCCGGGGTGTGGGCAGCAAGCTGAAATACCTGAGATTTGCAAAAACGAGATTGTTTTTTGAATGGAGAGTGATCAGCAACAGTTGCTTTGCTGTAAATAGCTGCAAATTGTGGGTGGAAGGCTGGAAACAGGCACCATATTGTAGATGACAGCAAGGGACAGCTGAGACTGCGATGTCCTCTGCGAAAGGGGTGTGGGCAGCAAGCTGAAAACACCTGAAATCTGTAAAAACGAGATATTGATGCAATGGAAAAAGAAGAGAAGTGGATGCCGAACCCGCCACCGGTCTTTGTCTTCACTGGAGTGGAGGATCTTTGCCACTGTTTGAGTAGAACCAACTTTGATACCATGTCAAAAGATGACATACCAACGAGACAGTAGGGTTGGCGGGGAGGAACACGGAGTGAACTCGGCAACTTGGAGAAGAGAAGAGAAGAGAAGAGAGAAGAAACTGTGATGAATGGAATGATGAAGTTCCAAATCATGGAGTGAATGTGATACAAGGGAACAAGGGTGCTGTAGCACAAGGAAGATGATGAAGACAACCACGAACCACGAACCGCAATGTCCTCTTGAAGGGGTGTGAGGGTAGTGGGGAGGTTGGAGAGAAGAGGTGACAGACTGAATGAATCAACCGTAAGGAATGAATGAGAGAGTGGCCTATAAATAGGTACAATCAATCTAGGATGGCGCCCCTTTTTGGGGCTGCAAACCCTAAACGCAAAACACAAAAACGCAAAAAATGCAAACTGCAGGTGAAGGGTTTCTCAACACTTGCCACACATGAAGTAGCCTGCGGAGGAAGGAGGATCTGGGGGGGCGTGATCTGGGCTGTCGTGAAGATCCATCTCAAGGACGGCCTCCAATCACTGCCAAGCCTTGGTCTACACTCTTGGAGGCCCTCTTGCAATAGGACCTTCCATGTTTCCCCTCCTGGTGTGAGACTGCGTACTACTAGCTTGCCCAAAAGGGCCAAGCTCTGATGCTCTGGCTCTATGATCCAAAGCCCTCCCTCTGACCGATGCTGGATGATGGTCGGCCATGTCACCTTGGTTCGAGAGTCCCTGGAACCGTCGGACCCGGTCCAGAGAAAATTCTGCACTAGGCGGTGAAGTTGAACTACATAGGACAAGGAAAAGCACCAACACAAGGCAATGTACCAAGCTGTCGCTAGGAGAACCTGGTTAACCACTAGGGCTTGGCCCGCTAGGGAAAGGCGAGCTGTACTCCAGTAAGTTAGCTTCCGCCGAATAGAGTCGAGGACTCCGAGAAATTGCTGGGCAGGAGTGATGTCGAGTCCCACTTGGAACCCTATGAATGTTCTAATATGCTTTGGAACATTCAAAAGAGTTGAAATCTCAGAATGCTTGGAAGAATATGCTTCCTTTGAAGCAATGATTATTCTGATGGCTCGTCTTACTACATAGGGGAAGCTTTCGCTTAAAAAAAAGCATCATGGTGGCTGCCATCTCTAGAGGACTGCTGTAAAGAGATGTTCAAATCCTTTACTAGATTTCAGAAGATAGATCCCAATATCTCTTTGTTGTGGATGATTATTCGCAAGCATGATTCAAACTGACTTCAACAAGGTGGTCATCCTGTCCACACCTGTTGACAAGTACTCTGGCTTTAATCTAGTTGTCCTCAAATTTCATATACAAACATGGCCATCAAGCACTGTAGCACTGAGAGTCAAACACAGGATTTAGATTTTTATAACCCATGTGGTATGCAGCCTCATAGTCCATGCAAATTCCCTGCACTCTCAGAATACCATACATTTCTCATACTCCGTGCAAGACTAGGCAGTTCTTGTTAGCATGAATGAATGATATAACCTCAAAATTCATTTCACTTTTTGAAGTACGCCTTTGAGCTATTTGTACTTGCATCTGTACACATACGTTAGGTGTATAACAGGTGCAGTATTCCATGCACACTGCATACCCAATGTATCTAATGTTGCAATAGGTGCCATCTTGTGCCCCAAATCGGCAGTCCAGATTTTGACAATTTACCCCAGCATTACCTCACTTTGCCAATACATAAACAAATTTACCCAAACTTGTGTTTTTGGATTTCTTTGGATACTTATTACGATTCACTTTGTAGCTTATTTACTCCCTTTTGATGACACCGGTAATCTCTTAACTCTTCAGTGAAGCACTTTTCCACCATGGTCACCTTTAATGATGGGTGTCTTTTACTTTCCACTTTTCTGAATTCGATTCTTTTTGTTTCATTCAATCCTGTTAATTTTGAGTATAATGATGGTGTTGGGGAAGAGGGAGAGGGAGAGAGAAGGAGGGACACAGATTTTTACCTATTCTCAGCCTCTGTTGCTGGAAATGAACACAGCTATGGCCTGGAAAGTTCCAGAACAAAACAAATGGTGTAACTCCCAGACGTTGGTTAAGCTTCTGCAATCCTGAGTTAAGTAACGTCATAACCAAGTGGGTTGGTTCAGAAGATTGGGTCCTTAATACAGAGAAACTTGCTGATTTACGACAGGTAATATGCTATCTCATTTCTACCTCAATGGTTTTTGAACAGTAAATTGTGAAAAGAGCTTTTGGACTTTCCCTTTTTCTCCATGCACTATGGTTATCCTTCTATCATTTTGTTTTTGATAATGTAAATCCTTGACTGGAAGACTTTGCTTCTTTATCTTGAAAAAAGAATTCTACAACACTAGTACTTGTGTTATTGTGTGTAGAGCTTCTCATATACTTCATGTAGTCTTAAAAAGGAAATTGAACTCAGACGCCGGATGACAAAAAATTCTGTCTTAGGCTATAAAGGATCTTCTTTTACCCAAATGAAAACATTATCTGTTTACGGAGTTTGTCAGAAGTCAGTTTTCATTTTCTGGATGCAAATTTCCCAGTTTGCAGACAATAAAGATCTGCATAAGGAGTGGAGGCAGGCTAAATGGGTGAACAAGTTGAAGCTTGCATCTTACATCAAGGAGAAGACAGGATATACTATTAATCCTGATGCACTTTTTGATATACAAGTAAGGGTGAAGACTCTGGTTTCTTTAGTTTTGCTTGCAAACCTTAGAAGTTTGCGTTTTAAATGCGGGAGCTTAATAGGTGAAACGTATTCACGAGTACAAGAGGCAGCTTTTAAATATTCTGGGTTTAGTCTATCGCTACAAGAAGATGAAAGAGATGTCTCCTGAAGAGCGGAAGTCAAAATACACTCCCCGTGTCTGCATGTTTGGAGGAAAAGCATTTGCAACTTATGTGCAAGCTAAACGAATTGTAAAACTAATTACAGATGTTGGTGCTACAGTAAATAATGATCCTGAAATCGGAGATCTACTTAAGGTGAGCACTTTGATGTTTCCCTCAATATTTTCTTGGTGTAGTTCTCTGAATCTTACTAAAGGAACACCTTGGATATGATTTGCTCTTTCATGATTATGCTAGATTGTATGTTGAATCATGTAGTTTTAGGAAGTGTAGGTATATCAAGCAGCAGATCATTTCTTAGCAGATAAGACTGAGCTTACAGATATGGTCACTTTGTAGGTCATTTTTGTACCAGATTACAATGTGAGTGTTGCAGAGGTTTTGATTCCGGCAAGTGAGCTATCTCAGCACATTAGGTATGTTAAAAGTGTTGGCTACAGGGATTATGTGCATATGCAGGCTTTAGCCTTGTCAGCTTAAACTCCCAGAGAATATGCACTTATCTTGTCTTCTCAGGTAACCGGTGTGCCAACACTCTGTACTGTGTTCTGCTTTGTGTATGCAATCAAAGTGTTCATTGCCTAGTTTCTATTTCCTGAGGATACCTGGAATACAAGACTTTCTTATTATGTTGCAGGAATTTTTTCTTTCATTCTAGATTTGTAAAACTAGCAGTCTGTTTTATCTGTAAGTGATGAGAAGGTAGGAGTTTGTGTTCCAGCATTTATTTGCAAAAAGTCCCGGTTTAGGCTTCCTTGGAGGATCCATGGGCCATTTGAAAACTAACTTTTGTTTAAAGATGGTTAGAGGCCATCATATTTAATGTAGTATGAAACCATGCAAATGATTGTTTGGTCGTGTGCATGCTCCATTTACTATACCGTCCTTCCTAGTCTCTGAGCCAATGCAGAACAGTTGGTATGTTCATTCCATGTTCTTTTTAGATGGGATTAATGAGAGACTATTTCAATTCTCTCTGGCTTATATACTTTCTTTCAACTACTTGCTTTGTGTACACTCTTTTAACTATCTGACTGGTATGAATTCTGTAGCACCGCTGGAATGGAGGCAAGTGGAACAAGCAACATGAAATTTTCCATGAATGGATGTGTCTTGATTGGCACTTTAGATGGTGCAAATGTTGAAATTCGTGAACAAGTGGGTGAAGATAATTTCTTTTTGTTTGGTGCGTATGCCCATGAGATTGCTGGTCTTCGTAAGGAACGGGCAGCAGGAAAGGTATCGCTGCTTTGAAATCCATTTGGTGCTATTGCTGATGTTTCTTTCTACTGCCTTTGGGAGTATTGTGTGCCTAAGTATGTCACACACTTGTCTGCCAATGCAGTTCAAACCAGACCCAAGATTTGAAGAGGCAAAGGAGTTCATTCGAAGCAGGGCATTTGGTGAATATGACTACACAGATCTTTTGGGATCACTTGAGGGGAATGAAGGATTTGGAAAAGGTGATTACTTTTTAGTTGGAAAGGACTTCCCTGCTTATATTGACTGCCAAGATATTGTGGATGAGGCATACAGGGATCAAGAGGTATGATATTGAACTGTACATTTCACCTATGTTAAATTTCCTGCAACATGTGCACGTTTGTGTGTGGCTTGGTACTTGATTTTTTATAAGCAAGCAGACTGTACCCACACACACAGAGACCAAAAACATGAACATGATACAAAAACACAGTCGATAATCTCAATTAGTCTCATAATGAAGTTAATGACTGCAACAGAGATATTTAAGCTAGGGCCTTAAGCTGGGTGCTGATGAGGCAGCAGTTCAAGATGCCATTGATGTATCACCAATCCATCTTGCACCTTCTTAAGCTACTATTTTAACAAGCATGCTGCTGCAAGCGAGCTTAGAAGTATGATGTTGACGATTGTGATCAGTAAGAGTATCCATCCAAACCAGCATTTTATGTCAAACAAATTGCACATCTTGAATTGCAGCCACCTTTCTAATTAACCAATTGTGCAGTGCACTTGTGATGTGATGACAATCCCTGACAGACAGACGGTTTCAAGTGAGAGAGGGCCACAATCTTGTCAAGAGGGTCCCCAGACTATGATACACAAGTGGCCAAACATTTTCAACAATAAGAAATCTAGACGGTTGTTCTAATGGTCACAAAATGAGATTTAATGACTTAGTGACTTGTTTGGCTATCTAAATCCCTTTTCTTTTGAGCAGCCCTGTTTCCTGCATTTTAAGTAGAGCCTCTTTCTGCAAATTAGTTTGCACCCTTGTAAACTAGTAGAACAACTCTCTTTTTCTCAGTTTCCATTAGCAAGCAGCTCCAGTCAATTGCTATTCACATGAGTACTGCTGGTTCTCCTCCAGTTCTCTGCAGCTAGAGCTGTATTTTTCCTCTGGAAAGGTTGCCTAATGTAGACCCATCTCCTTCACATTTGCACTTTGATCAGCCCATTTTGAGTGCCCGAGTCACCATCCAGCTTGTGTTTTGCTATTTTCAGGCTTCATATTGCTGCCCACTTCAATTGCATGTTTCTGGGTGCATTTTAGCATGGATTGCTGGGCTGCTGGTGCATTTGGGATCTGTCCAAGTATGATACTCTTATATTATTCCCTTTTCTGAAAAAGACATCCAGGATCATAGATAAAGGTAGCCATGATAAGGACTGAGAGAAAGCTCCAATCCACACACTACAAATGCATTAGTCATGCGCCTTTAATTAGGCTTCCAGTTACAGCTAATGTGGCCGAGTGGCTCAATGGCTCTCTTGAGGACTTCACTAAATCATCTCCACCTCTCCTAATATTCACTCTACCTTCTTTGTCTTGATAGAGTGCTTATTTATTTGAAACTCTTGGCTGATAACATCATGGTTTAGTAGATGCTGCCATGCTAGAGACTAAG
This sequence comes from Lygodium microphyllum, assembly GCF_053477565.2. NCBI lineage: Eukaryota > Viridiplantae > Streptophyta > Polypodiopsida > Schizaeales > Lygodiaceae > Lygodium > Lygodium microphyllum. Next base: position 172,286,373 of record NC_141138.1, on the reverse strand, counting down.
GTTCTAATGAATCCTAAACATTATCTACCCTTGCATTTTCAACACCCCTCCTCAGGGGTAGGTTGTGGTGGTTCATTTACATTCCACGATTGAGTAGTTTCCTCTTGATCCTAGCCTAACAGCTACAAAATTGATCCATGTGTGAGGATACACTAGGGATTACAAACAAAACACAGAGAGTGTACAGACATGACTAACACAATGAATTCAGGAAAAGCACAAGTGGAGATGAAAGAGATGAATGAATGCTGAATGATGAAACTCAATGAATAACCAAGTATGCGAGTTGTGATTTAAGGAGTGGAGGGCTATCCAATAGCCTTTTCTTGAGTGGGAGTGGGCTGAGGGCAAGTGTTGCCTGTAGAACTGAATGCATGAGAGTTGGTAGACACTAGGTATAACCACTGGTTGTACTAACAGGTACTAGTTACTTGTATTAGTTTCTATCAACTATACTATAAGAGGTAGCTACCAATTGTATTGATAGCTACCAGTATACTTGTACTTGTGCATAGAGAGGTTGGAGAGATGATAATCAAGGAAGAGAGTGGCAAACTGCAATGATAGTGATTCTCTTTTATATGAAATTTTAGAGCCAATTGTCTTGTCAAAGTTCTAGAATCTTGTATATACAAAACAAACCTTTTTCATCTGTTTTGAGAGCCAAAAAAATGCAAACAAATAGAATAAACTTGTAGCAATTTCTAGGTGGTTTAGAACGCCCTCTCAAGCCCAAAAATAGTGATTGAACCGAATGAGAAGTAGACTTGAAGTCTCACACACACACACACACACACACACGCACACGGTAACGGACCTTCAAGGGACTTTTAAGTTATAACTTGTCACGAGGCACATAAATGGCATAGTGGAAAGCCACACAAGATATATCAATATGGAATCCTTTGTATTCATGATATAGAAAGATACAACATTGAGGCACATCTCATAATAATACATTGTTGTTATGCCGCACTTGTGAGGGTTCACTATTGAGCCTAGGGAATCACATGTAGAACCACAAGTAGTAAAGCTCGAGTGATTACTACTCCCTATATAGGTGTTTCTAGTAGCATTGCCATGGTATACCTACGAAGCCCTTACACTCACCTTAGCTTAATGGATTGTTGTTCTCAACAATCTAACACAACTCATTCTATCAAGCTGGTCAGTGTTTGCTGGTCTAGGACTTGATTCATCAATGGGGTTTAATGCAATCTTTTCTATCAAGTTGGTTAGTGTTTGCTCTACTACAACTTGGGGGCTCTTAACATAGCTTTTTCTATCAAGGTGCTTAGGGTTTTGCCCATCTAGACTCAACTTTTATTATTTTTCATTCTAGTCTGCCCTTGACTCAACTACATTTTAGGAGTGGAGGTTTCATAATCCTAACTTTATTTGGCTTGATGCTTATGGCTTTGTATGCCAAGCTTTGTAGGTGCGCCAAGTTGTCATGTTGTTGGAGTCAAGGCATGGTAGCTCGGTTGGTACCATATTGTGCCACACCTTAAGGCAATAGCCCATTGGGTTGCTCCTTGTGCAGTTCCTTCCTTTCTTCTTGCCTTTGCCTTGGGCCTTGGAGACTAGGGTCTCTTGGTTCATTTGCCAAGGTGCTTTGCCCTCATCTCCAAGTCAAGTACTTGAGCTGTTCTCCTGGGCATCTTTGTTGAATCTTTTTTGCTTGCCTTAAAACTTAGACAAGTTGCTTTATTCAGCTTGTCTTTTCGCACGAAAGGTGTGGTCTTGGTGCATGGCACTTGTTTGGGTCTTCTTAGCCTTATTTAGAGTTGAGGTTCTTTGCGGGGCATGGACTTAGTCGTCACACTTAGCTCGGATTCGAGGTTGTGGAACTAGAGGTATCATTGAAGTTCTTGGGGTGATGGCTATGTTTGGAGTGCTTGTTGTATCACGATCCATAGAATCGAGATGACAACTCCTTGCATTCCTTGTGGCTTGAATGTTGAGATCTTAATCTTTACCAGCAATGAGTATGGTTTCAATGGGTTCCATAGTCCAAAGACATTCACCTTTAGAGCAAGTTGGAGAGTTCTTCAAGGCTCAACTAGCAAGGTTCCCTTCCATGGCACTAAGTTACCTTGGTTGCACCATATTGTGAGTACTCTCTCATGCTCTCCCTTCTTTGAGGCTTCATTCTTTGACTCATTTTGTCCAAGCTCATAAGGGTTTACCTCTTTGGGCTCAAAGGCATAGCCAATGACTTCATTGCTGAAGTGCACTTGGTTCCTACTTTGATTCGATTTGGCTGGGATGGGATGTGGCCTTGGATAGGAAGTTGGGTTTGCTTCATCCTTAGCCACGAGTTTAGCTTGGGTTTTTTGGAGGCATCTTTATTCTCATCTCTCATCTTGGCTCTATTGGCTTGCCTTTATTTCTTGACATTTGGTTTGTGTTCTTCTTTTTCTTCTCAGACTCAGTCTCTCTTTTTTCTGTCTTTCCTTCTTTTCAGCCTTGCTCTTTCTCTTTCTTGCCCAAGTCTAACTCATCTTCTATCTTTTCTTCTTTGGCCTTGATCCCTAGGTCTATCTTTTCTTGCTCTTCTTGTTCTAGCCTATCTTCTTCCTTCGGCTTTCTAGCTCCCCGCACTCTTTCTTCTAGCTTGGCTCCTCTCCTTTTTTCTATTTGCTCATTCTTCTTCCTAACTTTCTTCTTATTGTTTTCGTCTACTTGCTTCCTTTCATTTATCTCTCTCTCTCTTCTTTCTCTTCTAGCTTCTTCCTAGCTAACTCTACTTATTCTTCGATCTCTTTTCTACTCTTTTCTTATCTCATCTTTTCCTTGATCTTCTTTATGGTTCTATCTAACAAGTATTTTTCTTCTTCTTTCCTATCATTTTCTTCTATCTCTTCTTGGGTTAGGGTTGTTGGGGTAGAGGTGTTCCAAGATCTAGGCTGTGAGCTCGTCTTCGCTTTTCTTTTTTCCTTTGGGTTGTTGGGGTAGAGGCGTTCCAAGATCTCTCTCCCTTTTCTTCTTCTTTTTCTTTTAACTCTTTCTTTTTCTCTTCTTCTTTTCTGAACTCCTGGATGCCTTGCCCAAGTTGCTTTCACCCTTCTATTTTCATCTTCTAAGCATATATCCTCATCTACTTCCTCATCATCATCTTTATCAAGGACATCTGGTGTCTCAAAGGAGGGTGCCAACTTGGCCTCATTCTCAATCTCAACGGGTGGAGGTGTTCTAAGATGAGGATCAAGCTTATCCTCCCCCTTCTCAAACTGCATTTTTTCTAAGGTTGGTTCTTCTTTCAACGGGGTTGTAACCTATGGGTACAAGGGCTTATCCTTCTAACACGACCATCTATCTTTATCTTCTTTCTTGTATCCTAACTGCACGATATTTTCTACCTTTGAACTAACATCCATTTTCCATCCTTCTCCCTTCACATAATCTTATCTTTTATTCTTCTACTTGACCGCCTTTGGGGTGGCATTCTTAGGATACAACATTGAGACACATCTCACGATTACACCCTTGTGATGCTGCACATGTGAGGGTTCATTGCTGAGCCTAGGGAATCACATGTAGAAGCACAGCCCAAGCATAGCTTGAGTGACTACTACTCTCTGTACATGTGTTTCTAGCAGCAATGCCATGGTATACCCACAAAGCCCTTCCCAAAAAAGTGAAATCAAACCTTTGAACCAAGGGTGCATTGTGTCGTGAAGGACTACCCAAGGGCTGGCCATGATCTTGTATGTGATGGAATGCTCCTGTGGGTTTGTTTAGAAAATAAATAAATAAATATTTGGCTTGGCTCGTTAGTTCACATAAAAGTGAAATGATAATGTACAACTATCATTAAGGGTGTTGATGATGAAGGTACGTTGCAAAGAATGGGGTAGGTGCTTGGGATCTTGGGGTAAGAAAAGAAGCTCACAATTCTATGCTTGATGAGATAAAAGGGGAACATGCTACACAATGCATGGGTTTTTACTTGGAAAGATGCTCACAAACATAGGTTTTCATCTATTAAGGTGTTGAAATTCCTAAACACAAGGCTATGCAGTGGGAATGTAGTAAGCGGTGTGCTCATATAGCAAGGTTTCACTTAGATAGTGTCCTTGTGGGGGTATTGTTCACTTGTTGAAGGGCTCATTTAGAATAGAAGAATGAATGCATGGATACAGAAGAAAAGGAGTGTTGATGTCAAAGATAAGGAAGACAAGTCGAAACTTGAATGCAACATGTGGGCAACCCCTTCTTAAACCTCCTACATGGATACTGAAGGAGGAGCCGAAGTTCACTAAGGTAGTGACAACATCACGTGGGAAATGTAGAAAATGGAGCACCTTTGTGAGGAGCTATGAGGTAGTTGCAAGGTTGGATGAAACTCAAGTTTAGGAGAGGAAACACAAGCTCCCTCTTTGTGTTAATCAATAATGCAAAAGTATGTCCAAAACTCAATCCTAAGAGAGAAAGCATTACCTCTATTCCCTTGCTAACAAAAAATGCAAAGACTCAACCACCAATGAGGGATGAAAATCCATGCCTCTAGTCTAGCTAGGATTTGTACATTCTTGCAATGTTATTCCTTGCTAGAAAACAAAACACAACATATAAGTACCAAAGAATAGTACCAAAAAAATGCACTGGTGCAAATCTAAGATATGTAGCAAAGTTAAAGAGAGGATGTGTAATGGAAAAAGTGAAAGAAGAGGCCTAAAAAAGTGTGCAATGGAAGAAGATTGAATAGACCTTAATAAGAACTTAGCCTAAGGAGTTATAGAATGATTGGCCTATCTTAGCATAAAGATACCTGAAAGGAGATTAGTCCAAAGGTCTACCTAGACTAGCCTAAAGATGGCTTAACTTGGCCTAAAGAGCCTAAGTCTGATTGGCCTAAGAATCCCAAGTCTAGTCTAGGGATCTTAAGTATCTAGCCTAAAGGGGGAGGCTTGAATGAGGAAGATAAGCCATAAGACCCTACTTGAGGGGTTGGAGCGTAGTGCCAATGTGAAGCCCTTGACACATGTATAGGGGATGGAGAAATTGCACCACCACCTTGGGGAGTATTCCCTCTCAACCGCCATGAAGTAGCACTACCATTGTTAGGATGGGGCCAAGATTGGCTTAGGAGAGGAAATCTTAGATTTGGGTAAAACACCCTTGGCACCCTTAGCACCCTTGGCCTTGGAAAGACAATTGTCATTAAAAGTGGCCAAATTTTTGGCAGTAAGGGCAATCCCTATTCGTTTCAGGCATGCACTGCCAAGGAAGTTTCTTTGTATGTCCTTACCACTCTTACCTTTCTTTATGGAGGTATCAATCATGGATCTGCGGACTTTAGATGATTGCATGTCTCTATAATGGTTTGGGTAGGCACTTTAAGGTCTATGTGTACCGGGTTGCAATGTACTGGTGGAGTGCACTCGGTGCACTAGTGTGGTTAATTGCACATGCTACTTGTGTGACAGGTCCTAAGGGTTGGTGTAGATGTGTGGCTTGTGCGTAGTGAGTGCACTAGTGCATGTGTCCATTGGTGTAGGATGTGGGTGGCGCAATTTCTTAGTGTGAAGGGATCCCTAGTCCTTGGGTGCACTAAGTGCACGTGTGTCACTAGATTGCGCATATGAAAATATGTAACAAATGTGAAATCCCTCTCATGAGCATGTCATGCCTAACGGTTCCCTCGTATACAGAAGTATAGGGAGTATAAGGTACCATCATAGGTAAACTTGAAGACAACAAGTTAGATGGAGGCCAGGGGGTGAGACAAGAAAGAGGAGGGCTGGTTGAACAATGACTGAATGGAGGGAGCAGCCAGGCTGCACATAAATAGGGAAACCGAGGCCACAACTGGTATACAAACTGGCTAGGCCCAAACGTGGGTGTCTAGGTCAGCCTGCCCAAATGACCATTGCCCTAGAAACAAAATGCATCGATGTCACCTCCATCTTAAGTGTCTAAAAGACATAAAATAACTGAAACTCAATGTTAGAGCTTCAACTGTCCTTGCCAATCTCTCATAGGCAAGAGATGATCAGACATATGTTGTAGCCATTTGATGAATCGATAGCAAATCACACGAGGTGGAGAATGGTGGATATAGGCCGTAGGGGTGTTGGGTGTAAAGGCCCTTTACGTGCTCTCTCGTGTATATATTACTTCACACATGTGAACCCACCCTAACGGGTGTAAGTGTACCGTACCCTAAGTATAAATACATTTTTTTATTCTTTGTGCACCACATTGGTACACACCTATCTGATGACTCACTCTCACTCCATCACTGTCAAGCTCTTCAGCTCTGGGTCATTGAACTCCTCGATCACTGTGTCTGCTCTTAGCTCATAGCTCTCTCTCTCTCTATCTGCTTCTGCTTCGCCTTTGAAAATCGGTATCGGAGCATATGGCTCATGCAAGCTGTTGAGGAGTAGATGAGCAGGCATCAGGTCGAACGACTAGTCGGGTGCAGGCATAACAGGTGTAACAGTTTGGTGGACTGTTGAGGGGTAGACGATAGGTAAGCGAAGACAGTCGACGGTAGATTGACAACTGATCGACAGGCAGCTGCTACACGAGGTTATAGCGCGACGGGGCCGGAGGCGACGTTGCTGTGCGACGGGGCTGCACGACGACCACTGCGTGACGGGACAGGAAGGCTTCCACTTGACGCGTGACAGGTCATCCTGTCACACGAACGACGGGGAGAAGGTCAACGACACATTTTTTTTCTCTTTAATTTTCTTCACCTTATTTTCCCCTCTTTACTGGGTGTTCACACCTACAAGCACAGAGTGCAAATTTGTGCTAATCTGTGTCTTGAAATTTGGGGCTTTTCCCAAATTTGGTGCATAACACATATTGCAATGACCTTTGGACCATAAATTGCAGACATTGAGTGCACATGCCTTAGAAATTTTTTGGGGATTCTCAAACGCAAGTGAAATTTTTGCTTGGATGAGCCAATTTCTTGGAAATTGTGCACTGTTGGACCTCAAAATTTGGGGCTTTTGTAGAAATCGTGAAATTTCTGCTGCATTAGCCCGCATTTGATGCTCAGGATGATGTATTTATGCAATTGGAGCAGATTCACTGCAGAAATTTTGGGGCTTTTCACATTGGTGATGTATTTTTGAGTCGTTTTGAGACTGGACAGTGAAATTTGCAGCAGATTCACTGCTAAGTGGGAGTCTTTAGAGTTTTGGATGCTTCAAATGTTGAAAAAGGGCAGCTTCTCTTGGTACATGCATTGCTGAATACTCATTATGCAGTGAAACAGTGGTAGATACAGCATTTGGGTCATTGCATTTGGGAATTTTTGTGATGTACTACTGAAGTGGGAGCTATTCTTAATGTAAATGTATCAAATTTGATACGTGCATATGCTGTAATCAGTACTTGAGACTGAAATTTGCAGCTAAACATCTGCTTCTTGGACACTTTAAAAGTACGAAAGTGTGTACTTGTTGTTATAATTCAGAAACCTTGCTATTGGCTGAAAGCACTCAGCCCTTCATTACAGTTGTGTATTGCTGAAGATGGCTGGCAGTGCATCTACATCTGACACAAAGAATCTCTTTGAGATTCGTAGATTTGACGGAAATGGTTTTGATCTTTGGAAAAATAGTATGCAGGGTATACTCTTTCTAAAGGATTGTGATGATGCTTTAGAAGAACATAAGCTTGTTACTTTGTCAGACGAGGATTGGGCTAAAATGAATAAAAAGGCCATTACTTACATTAAAATGGCCATCACAGATGATATCTTGGTTGATATAAAGGGGCTTGATACTGCCTATGTAGTTTGGGAAAAGCTTAAGGCTACTTATGAGAATACAACTCCTGTCAATCACGTACATCTCATGCGGAAGTTGGTCAACTTGAAGCTTAATGAGTCCAAACCTGCCTCAGAGCATCTGAATGCTTTCACTAGTATTTTGAGTCAGTTACAGGATGCAGGTTTGCTAGCTTTTGATCTGAAATTGAGGGCTATCTTCTTGGCCATGACCTTGCTCGATTCATGGGAAGCATTGGTTGTGTCATTGAGCAATAATCCCAACTTGACATTTGATGGTGTGTGTGGTTCTATTCTGAATGAAGAGATTAGGCACAAGGCAAGTGGGGAAAAAGTGGATCAGTCTCTATAATGTAAGAGGAAGACTTGAAAAAAGGTATAATGTTGCAAATAAAAACAAAAATCGTAGCAAAAGCAAGAAAAAACATCAAGGTGTAACTTGTTATCAATGATGTTGCAAAGGGCATAAAAAGCCCGATTGCAGGTACTTTAAGAAGGAACAAGAATGTAAGAAGCAAGCTAATGCAAAATGCAAAAAGAATGATAAGCATGGCAGCTCTACCCCTAAAGAGATAGAAAAAGCAAATGTGGTATCTAGTGTTGTTATTGAGGAGATAGAAGATGATAAAGATGCTGACTTGCTAGTTGCATATCCAGATGTGCTTGCTATGATAGTTGAGGACATGTATATCACTAAAACAGATGTGATAGATGCCTTGTTGTCAGCTCATGATGGTTTTTCACAATCATGGATTGTTGACAACAATGTTTCTTTTCATGTAACTCCATCTTTGGAGTGTCTTTCTACCTATGTAGAAGGTAATCTTGGAAAAGTCTACCTTGGCAACAATCATGCATGTGATATCAAAGGAATGGGCACCATACACTTGGCTCTAGAAAATGGTCAGGAATTGATACTTGATGATATTAGATATGTTCCAGGCATCAAGAAGAGCTTGCTTTCTGTTGGGCAGCTAGACAACAAAGGCTATTTCACTACTTTGGGTGGTGGTATGTGGAAAATAGAGAAAGGATCTATGCTAGTCACTAGAGGTGGTAAAAAGGGGATTGTGTATTATCTCTATTGCAAGGCACTTCCTGGAAGGTTTGTTGTCGTTGTTGAAGTACAGTCACACATGGAGTTGTGGTATAAGTGTCTTGGACATATGAGCCAAAAGGGTTTGCAGGCACTCTCTTCACTTAGAAGAGTTGATGTGAAAAGTTCAAAGCTTGATTTTTGTGATGATTGTATCTTTGGTAAACATGTAAAGAGTTCCTACTCTCATGGAGCCTCTAGGAAGGCATGTATCTTGAATTTAGTCCATTCTCATGTTTGCACCATGCCAATAAAAACTCATAGTGGTTTCCGTTATTTTGTGTCTTTTATTGATGACCATTCTAGGAAGCTATGGGTCTACTTGCTTAAGCAAAAAAGTGAGGCATTGGATACTTTTAAAAGGTTTTATGCATTGTTTAATACTCAAAAAGGCCTAAAGCTAAAATGCATAAGAACAGATGATGGGGGAGAGTATGTATCTGAAGAATTCAATAAGTTTTGTGATGACAACGGGATTAAACGAGAGCTTACAACTCCTTACAATCCATCTTCTAATGGTGTGGCTGAGCGAATGAATCGCACGTTATGTGAGAAGATTCGGTGCATGCTATCCACAGCTAATCTCTTGGAATCTTTTTGGGGAGAGGCACTTAAAACGCGATGTATATTTGCAACCAATCTCCACATTGTGCACTTGATAGTGGCATCCTTGAAGAGGTTTGGTTTGGCAAACCTGCTTTATAAAACCACTTAAGAGTCTTTGGCTGCGAATGCTATGTACATGTACTTTTTGATAGCAGAATCAAACTTGACATGAAATCTCATGGAGGCATCTTCATGGGTTATGGAGATGAACGTGAAATGGGCTATCGAGTTTGGGTTCCAAGCATTAAAAAGGTGCTACGCAGTCGAGATGTGATATTCAATGAGTCAAAGCTGCTGAAAAATGTCACACCTAATAACTCAAACAAAAAAAACGTTAAATTTCAGCATGATTAGTTATTTGAGTAGCCATTAGTCACTGAAAATTCAGCTCCTTTTGATACTGATTGTGACAATCAGTGCATCATCATTGAGCCTGATGAAAATGGGCAGCAAGGGGAGGCTGAACATCAGCTTGAGCACCAAAATTAGCATTCTGAAAATGAATTACAACAGCCTGAAATTGTCTGATAGCAACCCGAACATGCAGTTCAGCAGCCAAACAATGAGGTCATTGGCATTCCCTTGGATGTCGATCCATTACCTGATAACACAGATCATTGGGTAAGAAGGTCTACACGTGTTAGAAGACCTATAGAAAGATTTGATTCTTCTTTGGACTGCATTTTACTCACAGATGAAGGTGAGCCTTTTACTTATAAAGAGGTCTTATTATGTAAGTTAAAGAAAAAGTGGGAGCTAGCTATGCAAGAAGAAATGAAGTCATTGTATCAGAATGATACTTGGGATTTGGTTGCATTGCCCAAGGATAGAAAAGCCATTCCTAACAAATGGGTCTATAAAATCAAATGTGTGGATGGTAAACCCAAATACAAAGCTAGACTTGTGGCTAAGGGCTATACACAAAAGGAGGGCATTGATTTTCAGGAAGTGTTTTTTCTTGTTGTCAAAATGACCACTCTTCGAGTGTTATTTGCCATTGTAGCATCTATGGATCTTGAACTTGATCAGATGGATGTTAGAATTGCATTTCTGCATGGTGATGTGGAAGAAGAGCTGTATATGAAATAGCCCGAAGGCTTTGTTATACATGGAAAGGAGCATTTGGTATGTAAGCTTTAGTGAAGCTTGTATGGTTTGAAACAAGCTCCTAGACAATGGTATAAAAAGTTTGATGCTTTCATGCTCTCACATGGTTTTAATAGAAGTAGTGCAGATCAGTGCTTATATATTAAGAAAGGCTGATGATGGAAGCCTTACTATACTTGTACTTTATGTGGATGATATGCATATTGTTGATAAGCATAAAAGTCAGATTAATGTATTAAAAAAGCAGCTGAATTCAGTCTTTTCTATGAAGGATTTGGATGCAGCTGATCATATTTTGGACATGCGTGTAACACGAGATAGAGAGCAACAACTCTTATTTCTCTCACAAGAAAAGTACATCAGCAAAGTACTTGATCGTTTTTCTATGGCTGATGCTAAGCCTCTTGGTGTACCTTTTCCACCCTATCTTAAGCTTAGCAAAACAGATTGCCCAAAAGATGATAAGGCAACCAATACTATGAAGGGTGTTCCTTATGCTTTAGCTTGTGGTTCACTCATGTATGCTATGGTTGCCACTAGACCTGACATTGCTTATGCAGTGGGAGTTGTAAGTAGGTTCATGTCAAATCCTGGCAAAGCACATTGGGAAGTAGTGAAATGTATCTTACGGTACCTTAAGGGCACACAAAGTTAATGTATTTGCTATGGCAAGGGTACATTGGATCTGCAGGGGTATTGTGATGTAGACATGGCAGGTGGCTTGGATACTCGCAAGTCTACTAGCGGGTATATCTCTACCTTGACGGGTGGCGCGGTTTCTTGTTGCTTTAGATTGCAAAATATAGTAGCACTCTCTACCACTGAGGCTGAATATATTCCAGCCACTGAAGCTTCAAAAGCAGCAGTTTGGCTTAGTCGTTTGGTCAAGGATTTTGGGCTGCCCACCAAAACACCTGTACTTAGATGTGATAGCCAGAGCGCTGTATGCCTGGCTAAGAATTCCACGATTCATGCACGTACCAAACATATTGATGTTGGGTATCATTTTATCAGACAGGTTTTGGATCATGGTCTAGTCACCCTGACTAAGATCATATTATAGGATGACCCTGCAAATGTTCTCACTAAAAGTCTTGCAAAGGCTCAACATGAGCATTGCATTAGACTTGTGGGAGTTGGTTAAAGGTTTGCTTAGGACCTTTAAGTGGGAGGTGGTGTCAAGATTGTGGGAGAGAAGGAAGGAGTCTCACTTGTAGCTTTCTTGCTTGCACAATGGGGGAATACACACAAAGGTGGAGGTTGAAAACAATTTTCATCTTCTTAGTTGTGTAAGCCAAAAAGAACTCAAGTACATAGAAATAGAAGAACCCTATATATGGGTCTCAAACCAAACTCAACTAACTAAGGTGGCATACTAACTGAGCCACGAACTAGAGTAGATAAGGATAGCTGTCATCTAGCTATTATTCATGGGTGGTGTATCAACCGCATGTGCACAACTAACAAGTCGGTGACATAAATGCACAACGGTCACCTTGGCATATCACAAGTGGAGCTCGATATCTCAACACTCCCCCTCGAGCTCAATCCCAATTCCTGTACACCAAGCAGGTCTCTGAACTTGCGCAGCTTCTCTGCGCCCAATGCCTTCGTGAATATGTCAGCTACCTGATCCTCTGTGCTGACATAAACTAGATCAATAAGACCTAGTAAAACCCTCTCCCGCACATAGTGATAATGCACCTCAATGTACTTTGTTCTAGCATGATAGACTGGGTTATTTGCCAAGTGTATACTACTCATGTTGTCACAATAAATGACAACTGGCCCATCTGTAGGCTGATGCATATCATAAAGTAGCTTATGCAACCAAGCTACCTCACATGCAGCAATTGTTGCACCCCTGTACTCAGTCTCTGTGCTTCACAAGGCAACTGTAGGCTGTTTCTTGCTGCTCCAAGTGACTGCAGCACTCCCAAAAGAGAACACATATCCACTGGTAGATCGTCTATCAGAAATACTACTAGCCCAATCAGCATCAGTATATCCATACAACTGTATCTGAACCCCAGTCTCATAAAGTAGTCCATACTGCAATGTGGACTTCACATACCTGAGTATGCGTCTAGCCGCATCCAAATGCGGTTTCCTTGGAGCCTGCATAAACTGACTTACCAATCCAACAGCATAGCTCAAATCTGGCCTGGTAATAGTCATATAAATAAAACTTCTTACTATTCGTGTGTACATAGTAGGGTCTTTCAGAAGCTCACCTGCATCTACGCTCAGCTTCACATTCTGCTCCAAAGGAACTGAAATAGGCTTAACAGCCTGTCATCTCATATTTAGACAGCATGTCCAATCCATACTGCCTCTACAAGAGCCGTATTCCACTTGGTGATCTAATCACCTCAATGCCCAAGAAATAACGCAGCTCTCCCAAATCCTTTATCTCAAACTTTTGCTTCAATAGCATTTTCACATGAAGGATATCTTCATTACTGTCACTTGTCATAATCAAATCATCAACATAAATGATAAGTAGCATAATACATTTCTCTGTTTTTCTCACATAAAGTGAGAAATTGCCTTGGAAATCTGAAAGCCAATAGTAACAAGATACTGTCCTATCTTGTCAGACCATGCTCTAGGTGCTTGCTTCAAGCCATACAAGGCTTTCTTCAACCTGCAAACAAACTCAGGATGAACAGCATGCACATAACTTGGTGGCTGCTCCATATAGACCTCTTCTTGCAAATCACCATGCAAGAAGGCATTCTTTACATCCATCTGATGTAAAGACCATCCCTTTGATGCAGCCATAGCAATGACTGCTCTTACGGTTGCCATCCTTGCAACCGGACTGAATGTTTCTTCATAATCAATGCCATATATTTGTGCATACCCCTTGACTACTAATCTTGCCTTGTATCTATTCACAGAACCATCTACATTGTGTTTCACCTTATAAATCCACTTACAACCAATTGCATTCTTATCTTTAGGCAAAGGTACCAATTCCCATATAGCATTTGCTTCCAAGGCATTCATTTCTTCATCCATGGCTTTATCCCATTTTTCTTTTCCTATGGCTTGCTCAAAAGAAGTGGGTTGTGGTTCCTGTATCACTTTGACCATATATGTATAGTGAATGGCTGTAAATCCATCATATTTCAGCTCATCCATAGGATACCTAGCTCTGGTAGACCTGCGCAAAGTAGGTTCACTCCCAGGTGCTCTCAAAACATCCCTGGTCTTCCTTACTCCACGTGTAGCAATAGAAGGAATACCCAACTCATCATCAATGCTCTGTTCTGAGCCACTTGATTCACCTGCATTGCTTTGAGAAGATTCTCCTGATCTCAATCTGCCTGTCCATGGTGAAGAATGTGAACCACTGCTAGAGGACACTCCAGGTCCACTAATATCTTGTGACTGCTGCTATGAATTCTGTGTAGCATTACCATTTTGTGCATCTACATTATCAATCACATTTACTGGTTTATACCAGCTACTCATCTCATCAAAAACATCTCTGCTCACTGTAAACTTACGAGTAGAAGGGTTATAGCATCTATACCCTTTCTGATGCAAAGAGTAACCAATAAAGATGTACTTCTCAGCTTTTGGATCCAACTTGGATCTCAACTCATCTGGCACATGAACATAGGCAATGTAACAAAAAATTTTCAAATGAGAAATATCTGGTTTCCTACCAGTATACCTCTCCTCTGAAGTCATCCCATGTATTGCTGCAGTAGGAGTCTTGTTCATTATGTAGATTGCTGTAGTAACTGCCTCAGCCTAATAAAAATCTGACAGGTCTTTTTCATTGAGTATGGCACGAGATACCTCTCCAATATGCCTGTTTTTCCTTTTTGCAATTTCATTTTATTGTTGGGTATGACTGCATGAATATTGCTGCTTTATGCCATGCTCCTGCACGAACCTTGCAAACTCATTTGAGAGGTACTCTGTCCCTCCATCTAACCTTAGGCATTTTATTTGCAAGCCTGTTTCTTTTTCAACCATAGCTTTAAGAGTTTTAAAATGCTCAAAAACTTCACTTTTCTTTTTCATAAAATACACCCAAACTTTTCTGCTATAGTCATCAATAAAAGTGACAAAATAATGACAGTCTCCAAGAGATGCATCTTTAGTAGTCCACACCTCAGAGTGGATTAATTCCAATGGCTTCTTACTCTCTTGAACATGTCTAGGAAATGGTTTCCTTGCCTGTTTTCCAAACTGACAGGCTTCACATACCTTATGCATTTTTCCAACCTTGAATTTAGGCAATCTTGCAACAATATTTTAGGTTTGTATTGATTTAAGTCGCTGTACATTAATATGACCAATGCGTTTATGCAAGATATCAATATCTGCAACTACACCGGTCCCATGTGCAAACATTGCTGTACTCAATTCAGGCATGTCTGCATCCAACGTAAACATTCTGTCATTCTTCTTTCCTTTTGCTATCAAGCGACCTTTATTTTTCATATCCCCAACAAAGCATCCATGAGAATTAAATCTGACCTGCAAGCCTTGCTCAACCATTTGATCAACAGAAACTAGGTTCTTGGTGATATTCGGGACATGAAATACATCCGACAGGTATTTCTTTTTCCCATCCAACATAGACAAAGGAATTTTTCCAATCTGCACAATAGGATGTGTACTATCATCACCAGTCTCCACAAATCTTGGTTTTTCCATTTTCCTTGCATCCTGCATCCATTCTGCATGACCTGTCATGTGGTTTAATGCACGTGAGTCAACATACCACACATCATTGCTTTTTTCTGTACTTGTCACAGAATTGGTCATGTGCTGCACCATAAACAAATGCTCATTTTTGTCATCACCCTGTCTACTAGATGCATAATTTTCTTGTTGCAAATTTTCATTCATGATGTCATTCTGCTTTTTATAGCAGTCTTTAGCCATATGACCCATTTTACCACAGTAGTAGCATTCAACATTGTTGTTTGCATTTTGGCCTCTTTGCCATCCACCACGACCTCTTTGGCTCCCCCTGCCTCTAGAGTTACCACGTCCTCCTCCATAGGACTGGTTTTCTTGAGTTTGCTGTATATTCTGATTTCTACCACGGCCTCTAGATCGGCCTCCTCTACCCTTGCCTCAACCTCTTCCAACATTTGAGTAGAAGACAGCTTCTTTTGAAGTTCCTCCTGAAGAAGATGCACCACCATTTCTCTGCTCCTCAGAAATTAGAAGAGCAATGAACTCCTCAAAATCAGGAAATCTTTCACGGACGGAAATGGATGTTCGGAATTGTGCATAATCTTTTTCTAGACCATTCAAGGTCACAGAAACTAAATCATCATCTTCCACTCGCGACCCAATGGAAGCAAGTACATCTGCAATCGTCTTCACCTTCATGTGGTAGTCATTGATGCTCATACTTTCTCTTTACACATTGTGCAACTCTTGCTTGAGCTGCATTTTCCTGGCTTGCGTATTTGTGCTATACATTTTTGACAAAGTATCCCATACCTCCTTTGGCGTACTTGCATCTTGAATATGCACAATCATAGAGTCTGAAATGCTGATAGACAGCCAGTACATAACTTTCCTGGCTCTCTCATGCCATGCTTTAAATGCCTGCATTTGCTGTTGATTGGGAACATCAAGAAGAACTGGTTCTTCTTCATTTCCTGTAACGAATTCCCAATATCCTTTTTCCATAAGGAAATTCGTCATTCTGAACTTCCATGCTTGGAAGTTGTTATTGTCAAGCTTTTCAGTGACAATCAATGAAAGAGAATCAGACGCCATTACAGAACACTGCAAAAAATTTTGTCACTGTAAAGAACACAGCTTCAGCCTCACAAGGGCAAATCTGCAAAACTGACGAAAGCGGTATTTGTCCACACAGTCACTTCCTAGTGGCGATTTTGCATCAACAGGCAACAAGGATGATTCTGTAACTCCCAATGTCTCTGCGCACATGCATACGATGCAATTTCTACAGTAACTTTTCACCGCCCTGTAGATTAGTGGTCGCACAGTAAAAACACGGCCTTTTCGTGAGTGCATACAGAAAACTTCCGCCTCCAAAACAGGCCCCGAAATGGCCTCAAATAAAAAAAACAGAGCAACCAAGGGCTAAAGCCCTTGTCCCGCAGCATATACTGCCCTCTTGCTATACTGCGAAGGGCGTCTCAATCTGAGACAATGCACTCTTGCACTTTCCGGCTGTGCTACCTGCAAAGACTTGCTCCCAAAACAGAAAAATAAAAGCAACACTGGTCCTCTTACCAGAACACCGCGAACTTGGTTTACTTTCTTGAGCTCCTTACCACGAACAAGTCTCTGATACCATGTCAAGATTGTGGGAGAGAAGGAAGGAGTCTCACTTGTAGCTTTCTTGCTTGCACAATGGGGGAATACACACAAAGGTGGAGGCTGAAAACAATTTTCCTCTTCTTAGTTGTGTAAGCCAAAAAGAACTCAAGTACATAGAAATAGAAGAACCCTATATATGGGTCTCAAACCAAACTCAACTAACTAAGGTGGCATACTAATTGAGCCACGAACTAGAGTAGATAAGGATCGCTGTCATCTAGCTATAATTCATGGGCGGTGTACCAACCGCATCTGCACAATTGACAGGTCGGTGACATAAATGCACAACGGTCACCCTGGCATATCACGAGTGAAGCTCGATATCTCAATAGGTGGTTGGGTGTAAAGGCTCTTTATGCACTCTCCCGTGTATATATTACTTCACACATGTGAACCCATCCTAATAGGTGTAAGTGTACCGTACTGTAAGTATAAATACATTCTTTTACTTTTTGTGTGTACGACACTGGTACACCTATCTGACGACTCACTCTCACTCCATCACTGTCAAACACTCTTCAGCTCTTGGTCATTGAACTCCTTGATCACCGTGTCTGCTCTCAGCTCACAGCTCTCTCTCTTTCTATCTGCTTCCGCTGTGCCTTTGGAAGGGGATGTCTTGACGCCTATGCTCAAGATGCATATGTATTGTGCACTACGAATCCCAGGGCTGCAAGGTAACAGTAGCAGTATCTCATAGTTGCACGAAACTCCGTTTCTTGGCCCAAAAAATGCGTTCATTTTTTGACCATCTGGAGAAACAAGAAATGTGTTTATTGCTCGAAGGGTTAAAACCCTAGCTAGCAATGAAGAACATGTTTATTTCGAGAAGGCATGGATCTGTCAGGAGTCACCGTTGATTTTCGAAGTCCATGTCGCGTTGTACTGGAAAGAAGGGCACTCAAAGCGAAGCGGAAAAGAGAGAATGAATGTGTAGAAATATCTTAGTAAGTATTTAAAGTACAGTAAGCTCGCAGGTGACATACATGGAACGCCATTTCCCACAGGTTAACCCTCAATCATGCGTCCTGTAAAACTTCTCATTCATAATTCATGTAGTGACTTTGGATCAGGGACTTAGGAGAGGCCCTTTTGAGAGACAGGAGATCAGTAAACAGTAAACATCTTTGAACTCCCTCGGCCTCTAGAGCTCCCCTCACGACCCACTTTCTTCTTCCGGAACTTTTTATAGGCCTATCTGGCCTAGTGCAAATTTGTTTTCCCCTGTTGTAATGTATTGAAAGATACACAGTCAAGCAAGCACTCATTTGGATTGGTATGAAATTGCTGCAATCATGAGCATCTCACTTCTGTGGAGAGAGAGAGAGAGAGAGAGAGAGAGAGAGAGGGAGGAGTAAACAGTTTCTTCTTCCGGAACTTCCAGAGGTGGACCAGAATGTCTATAATGAATACAGCGGGGTCCTTCAGTTTCAGCAGTGATAGGACCATACATCAATATGCGAATGAGATCTGGGGAATCAAACCCCTTCAAGTTCCATAAATTATACTTTACAGCCTGAAAAACCAGCCTGAGAGTGTAAAGGATAGAGAAGGCAGCAGCATTGCAATGATTCCAGGTTTTGATGAGCTCGTGAGGATTAAAATGCAGCAGCAGAGCAATGATTCCAGATTTTGACCAGGTTGTGAGATCTTGTATATGGAACTTGGAAGTAAAGTTAGTTCAATTGTTCATTTGGTTCTTCTGTTGTAAGTAGATCATGATTTTATCATCCGTTTGTAATCCATGACTCCTTATGTTCGCCTTTCGTCCAAGTTTGAGAAGTTCCAAGAACAAATTCTTCTCTTTGTTAGCATTGCTCTTGAGGGCATATGCTTACACAATGGTGCAGTGACAAGGCGGTGCAGGTCCCAATAAAAAGTACACATTGTTAACTTCAGTTAAGTGGTCCACTTAGTCTTAATTTATGTGCAAATAACTTGATTTTTGAGAAAGAGGAGTTTAGTTTAAGAAAATTAAAGAAAAAAGGTGTGCTCTCTCTCTCTCTCTCTCTCTCTCTCTCAAAAAGGCAATGCTCTTGCACGAGATATTCTCACCATAGGTAATATGGTTTGATTAAGTGGTGGAATGTTGATTCACCCTAGGCAATATGGTTTGATTAAGGGATGGAATGTTCAATCAGGACTTATGATTTTCAATCCCTTGACCATAAGTTGTCAAGTGGGAGTTATGATTTTCAATTGCAGATAGATTATAGCAAAGCTTATACTCGAAAGAACTTTTAATAATGTAGAGTGATCCTTTATTTATTAATTTATGTCTTTTGTGGTTTTTGGCTTTCTAATGACTTAATACAATAAGCTTTAATGGAGTGGCATGCATAGCACTTAATTTGGGTAAGGGGTAACTCAATAGATTGCTCTCACTAAATTGCTTCATTATGGATGTCCCATTCCTTTGCTATTTGTGTTTGTGAATACTCTCCCTATTGATAAGTTGGCTTCTAATCTTGAAATCACTTGCACATGAATAATTCATGTTTTTCAAGGTTGAGAAGTCTAATGTGGATATTGCAATGGCCATTGGGAGATTGTTTGGTTTGGCCATGGAATTTAATATCAATGCATAGAAAACCAATCTCATCAGTTGTACAGAGAGACTTGTATGCTTTGGGTTGACATGGTGAAATTGTCTCTCCAGAGCAAGCTCTTTGTGCATGGCTTGATTGAATGTCTCTGCATTCATGATGAGTTTATGTATCAAAAATCTTAGGGTTGGCCTTTTATGTGCGCCTCAAAGTTTCTTTGTCAAGTAGTTTTGGTTCATGAAAGTGTGACAATGCAAGGCCATTAGAGTGACATTCAAGGATACATCATTTGGAGGTTTAACAAAATCCACTTGACATGGCTCAAATGTGTCATAGTCTCGTGGTTGAAAGTTATATTTCTTTAATACAAAAATGTCATTGAATTGGAGTTAGGGTGCACTTCGTCTTTGGGGGTGTCATTTTATTGGTGTGATGACCTTAGAGAGGTGTTATGTTGAGAGTGAAGACATTAAGTCATACATGGTCGTACTCTATTATAATTGTTTAAAAGAGTGCCTACTTAGGACTCTATGTAGGTGATGCTAAGCGAAATTTCATATTCTTCCATACAACATGACACTATCGTTCATCATGAAATCAAAGGGCTATCTTGTTCATCTCTCTTCATATGACCACTACTACCCCCACAAATTATATTGGTATGTACTATGATGCATCTAAGTATCACCTATATAGAGTCCTAAGTAGGCATGTATCCTTACATCCTTCCATAAAGGAGCGTGCCACATCAGCGTAAACCAAGCACTTCTCACGCGCCTTAGTGTTGGGATTGACCTAACAACATTTCACAAGTAGCCTTTACTAGTGTTATGAACGTATCTCAGTTGTGGCATTTGCGTTGCATTTGGTCCCTTTATTTTACATGTTAAGAGGCTTCATGCTCAACAAAAAGAATCAAAACTAATGCATCCATTCTTTGAATTCCTTTCATGGAATTATTATGTGCAACAGAACAGACACACACAAGTGAGCAAAATAAGATTATGTTATTTAGGTTGGATTACATGAGCGCTATGTTGGTTTAATTACATGTTGGTCACCTTCATGCCAATCAAGCCACATGGTAAGGTCATGAATGTAACAACGCTAACATTCTTTGCCATCGAATTTTCCTTTTCAGGCACATTAATCGATCATAACTTCAAAAATTCTATCTACCTTTTAGCATGAACGTTCTTAGGGCACATTTTGAGGCACATTAATCAATCATAACTCCAAAAATTCTACCTACCTTTTAGCATGAATGTTCTTAGGGCAGCCTTCCTTTCTTTGAACTCTTTTAGGGTGTGATTGCAAGTCAATTTGCAAAAAAGGGTTTGTATGATGGCTTGAGAAAGTAAGAAGCACTTCCCAATCACATGATGGTAGTTAGATGTGCAAATGGTGGATAGGAAGCATATAAAGACATAAGTCTTTAGGACACAATACATCCCAAGGTAATATGAGCCCTCAAAAGGGGGACCTTGCATTCGTTCAATATCAACTCCAATAGGGTTCTTTGAACTCTTGCATATGCAGGGACCACTAAGTTGCTATGTAGTAGCTTTGCATGATACTTGCCATGACAAATTCATTTGCAAGTTAGACTTCACTTGTAAGGATCTCTTCGCTAGGATTTAGAACCATATTGAAACATAATAGGAACATAAAGATGTAAAAGTATGTGCCATCAATTTAGCACTCAAAGAAAATCACTAATCAATTAATATGATCAACACACTTCAAGTGTGCAACAACATTGTGTATAAAATAAACTTATATGGTTATAATGTTAAACTTATAGAGACACAATAGCCAATTACTTATCAAGCATAATCTTTATTATATTTTGTAGATTTAACCAAAAGTTAACAAGAATCAGAGCTATATGGAAATCTAACAATGTGGTTATGGTAGGACTCTCAAGACCATGAGAAAGCAAACTAGATGGAGATCGAATTATGTGGCCACCCTTGAATGACCTTCACGAGAGAGAGAGAGAGAGAGAGAGAGAGAGAGAGAGAGAGAGAGAGAGAGAGAGTATCTAAAATTTATTGTTTTAGCTTCTTGTTTGAAGATCGTGCCTTTGCTATAGGCCTTGTGATAATAACTCATACACCCACATCTAACTCTCATGTTTGAACAAGGCAATAAAGAAGCATAAGCATCTCTTCAATCTAAAATCTATTACAAGTTTTTAATGGTTTAAAACATTAATACAAAAGTCCATATATGTGCATATGCAAAGTAAACTCAATGAACTAAGTTTCTTGGATTTGACTATAATTAATCATATATTGAAAGTTGAGAATTGACTCATATTTGTAGTAGTGGATGCATTTTAATTACTGGAATGAAATATGTGAAAAATGAATCAATTGCATATACTTTTGGGCACACAGCATGGAACTAAATCATCTATGTTGTAAAGAAAATAACTCAATGCAACATGGTTTAGTTGGTGATGAGGGGGATGAACTTGGTCCTCCAATCAAAGAATAGATGTTAGTTATTAGTCAGATTCTTACAAAACCGGTTGAAATTAAAGCTTGTGGTGACGAAAAGTAGGTTAACACGTGCAATTAGATTTAGGTAGTGGTATTGTGTATATATTTTTTCCTAGTCCTTGTTCTATCTTGTTTGAGATTCAAAGTTGAGCATTTGAAATTGTGAATGGCCTATAAAATCATTAAAACCAAATGAAGGGAACATATTCAGTTCATGGATGTTTAAAAATTACTTTCTTTTTCTAGAAGGCCTTAATGAGGCCTTGTGATTTGGTATTTGCATGGAGTGCATTGTTGTTGTGAAATTTACTAGCATAAGAAGATACATTGATTCATAACAAGAGTAATCATTCTATGATAAAAAATGCTCAATAGCATTCTATGATTAAATATGCTCTTATATCCTAATCTGTATGTCCAAAAAAACTACATGATTTTTAAAAATGTTTTGTTGGATTGTAGTTTTATTAGAAGTCTTTGAAGCTTATCAAATTTTATTGCAAACTTGTCATATAGCTTAAGATATGGTGTTCATGAAGAGTATCTTACAAAGCATACAACCCAAAAAAAAAAAAAAAGGTTACTCGGTTAAATAGACATGTTATAGAAGCAGCATGTCGAAGAGTTAGCACAAGTCTCTTTGTTGTTTTATAATTGTAGGGGAAGGTGCGATTCCCACGCCTTTCAAAAATATATGTAATTTTTATTCCTTTTCTTTATGTTCCTTTATTCCTAAACATGAGAAAAAGGAAAAAGGGTAGATTCTAACCTTGTGGAAGATCATACATATGAAGATTGTGGTTGTCCTTGCTAAGGTGGAACCTACAATGATGAGACAATCAGATGAACAAACTACATTAATTTTAAGTATAACAATTATTAGTTTCATATGTTAAAATAATCATAAATTATAAATTGTTTAACCATAAATGACTAAACTATTAGTTTAACTTTAAACTAACTAACTAAATATAATGATGTATGTAATAACTAAATAAATGAGTCTTTGCTCAAATGCAAAACAACACATCATCTTAGAAAGCAAAAACAAATAATTTCCATTTTTCTTGAAATACATCAAAATATCAAGAGATTGTAAAATAGTAGTTGGAATTCAAAAAATTATGCTTTTAAAACAAACTATCCATATTGAAATACATGCAAGAAATATTAACATACTTGATAGACTTATTGATGGAGCTAATAAAAGCTTTAGACAATATAGTGACGTACTAGATGGGCTTATTTAGATTAAGTTTAACAATTCACAGCTAGTGCATGGCAAAAGAGTTGTAAATATGTAATGATACTAGTAGCAACACTTCTAGATCCCAAAATGTAGGACTAAAAATAGCATAAATAATCCATAAAAATTAAGGATTGCCAAAAGCCCCATTCCATTCTTTACAATGAGCCTTGCAGTTCTACTTCTACTCTTTCTACACATGCATTCGAATCCAATGGTTCCACATGCTCTAATGTGTGTGTCATGACTATAAGTGGTTCTACACATGTTTCCTTTGTTGGTGGGAAATGGTCATAACTAGGCTCTAAGGGTGATGATGACCAAAATCCCATTTCTCTCAAGTCTTAGCCATTGTAGCACATGAGATGAAAACGATCCAATAATCTTTCCACGGTAGGCTCACAAGATATGATCTTGAACTCGATGTCGAAAATCACCTTCTCTAGGGCTATGGTGGCAAGACTGAGTTGAGCACTCAACTCCTCCATTGTGTTCTATCTTGGCCATAGAGGTGGTCATGATGGCTTTTTGATATAATTCTTGTTGCAAGGAGATCACATAGATCCACACGATTATTTGTTCCTTGAATTCGCTTTCCTAATATAAGGAATTGACCAGTCCATGGCCATTCTCTAAAGACTTTCTACATGTGCTCCATTATCTCCCTCCTCTACCTTGGTTTCTAATCTTATAAAGCTTGCATCCCAACCTATGAAGGCCATTTGGAGGTGTATTGGCTTGGAAAGTTTCCTCTAGTACTCTTACTAGAGCCGTTGTTTTTGCTTTCTCTTGCTCCATTGGGACCTTGAACTCTCCTACTTGTAGTCGGACTTCCCCACTCTACATTTTGATTGGCTTTATGCCTTGCACCTATCTTCTCACTTCTTCAAGCTCCTTGTTTTTATCCTCTCACCAGACTTGGAGGTCCTAATGTTGCTATGTAAATTGTTGCAAAATCTCTTGATATGCATCTTTTGCTTCATCTAGCCTAAGCTACAATTATTGTCTTCTATGGCCACTTATGCCTCATCTTTTCTAAGCTTCTCACATAGGTTCTCTAGGGTGGTTGAGCCCCCAATTGCAAGTGTCATTTTGTTGACATATTTTTGTGAGTCAATAGCCAAGTTAGTGAGTTGTTGTCAGTCTCCCTATCAGGTGATAGTAACTTCTTGTGCTAACCTTCCTTTTTTCAACTCAAACAAAATTTTCTACATGCTTAGCATAATTGCCACAAGCTATTGCATTTGACTAGGGCCCTCTCAATAGCCTTGTTCTTAATCTTATTGAAGCCTTTTTCCCATTGGACCAGTTTTACATTAAATCTTTTTGCTATGGCTTCATCCTTCTACACATTTCTTCTTGATAGGATACTCATATAGCCCATAGATGCACATTAGGTGATGACCCTTGTCAAAGTGGCACCATATACTAAAACACTCGCCTTGGCTTCAATACTTATGGGATGTTTGCCAAGTTGCTTGCAATGTAGGCTTTGGGCTTTGATGATTGACTCGACCACTACATCCATCCATAGGTCACTTAAGTTCTATCTCACTATTCCTCATGTCATGATATCCTCCATTAACCCTCTAGGAATCTTGTTTGCTTGCACATTGGGCTCGAGGTATGTAAACATTGTGTGGAAGACCTACACCATAATACACAAATCTTTGTTGGGATGGCATTGAATGGCAAGCCATTGTTGTTTATTTCAAACTTGTCATGCCATCTACTTCTATACTCCCTCATCCCACAGTGTTGTGTCATATATGATGTGCATTGATAGCTCCACCCTCACCCATGACATGGTCCTATTGGGGGTAAAGGCGCCTCTACCTAGCCACTCGTGTATTACCACACTCACAGTACCCGCACTTGCACATTGCAGGTGCGGCGGGCGCCCATCACTGTCATTTCATTCTTTATTCTTTCAATGAAATTTGAATAAAGGGAAGGCCGGTCACACATTGTGACGGTTGGAGTTTCCACATTGTGCATGTCTCTCTCTCTTGCTCTGGCTCCTTCCACCATAGCTCTTGCTTCCGCTCGTGCTTCCACTTCAAGACTCACCTCCCCTCAACTAGTATCAGAGCCTTCTTCTTCACGAGCTTGAGCTTGGTCCATGGCACATTCTCATTCCATTCGAGTACCTACAGTAGTAATCTCTTTGTTGGCAGCCATAGCCACTCCGTTCAAGCTTCCTACGATTACAATCGTCTTGGGAGCCTTCTCGAGTAAGTTGGAGTAGCCCCCATAGCCCTCACCTTGTTGGTGGAGCATCACATTATGTGGAACATGTCCCTTTTTTAGTAGCAGCTCACGTTTTTCATCTCCTATAGCATATCTTCTTCATTGGGCAGCTATACAGGCACTTATACACTTGGTTTTGATTGCTTGGCATTGATCCTCCCACTCTTGGCATTCCATTTGGGCGATAAGATTCAGCTTTAGATTGTTATAATAGTCCACAAACTATCATAAAATAGAACAACACTTATCTTTGATGTCTACACTTATTGCCATTGGTTGGATGATGCCTGGTTATGCCCAGTTGATGCTTATATATTTGGGGATTTTACGTCATTTCTTGGAGTTGATTTTGGAGTGATTTAACCACTTCATTTACTCTATTTTGGTTGAGATTTGCTGGCTGGAAATACAGGGTAGTACTCTATTTGATGCTTCTATGGTCAATTTTGTTGGTCTTATGATGCCCAGTTATGCTAAAGTGATGATTACATGTATGGGAATGCTATGCCCATGTTATGGGTTGGATTTGGAGCTGATTTTGGTATTGAAATAGCTTGGTTTGACAGTGAATTCACTGCTGTATATAGCATGGCTGAACCTCTTTTAATAGGGATTTTATGTACCTATTGCTTCTAGCTATGATTCGCGTGTTCTATATGCACTCCTGATGTGTACTATTGATGCTAGTACATTGGTATATCATATCCCATGATTTGAGGTGGCTTTGAGCTTCATTTGAGGACCGATTTACTCAGTTTTGACAGTGAATTTATTGCTGTAATAACTAGGGCTGAAGCCTATTTGGTCAGTGTATGCTCTACCTATTGGTCATGGGTGCTTCCCAGGTGACTGATATGACTACACAGATGTATACGGAGGTTGGCAAATGTCTTGGATGGTTCCGAAATGTATTTACAGCCTCCCTTGAGCTCTGCATTGGTTGGCACTTACTTGACATTGGACTACACTGGCATGCTTTGTGACAAAGATTATACCTATGGCTTATGCATGACCCGTTGGTATATGCTTTGAAGCATATGTCAGTGATGCATGCTACCTACATTGTTTGAGCTTCTTTGCCACTAGGAGCTTCAGTTGGGCTTGTACTTGGATACTTTGGAACCTCTTTTGGATGTTTCTTGGCTTGTCAAAGATCGAATTGGGTTCGTACATGATGTACTTGGATGCTATTAGATGCTTGATTGCTTACATGCTCTTGGTGCTCTCATGATGTATGGTCTTGGCTATGAGATGTCTTATGCATTTACATACTATCTCTGAGCTTGTTTGCTCATTTTCCATTGACTTTTGTGCTAGTGGGAGCTTTATGCTTATGGTCTTGGATTTAGCCAGAGCTTGCGGATTATGCATTTGAGCTATTACTTGAGATTTGAGATAGGGATCTCTTACACGTCCTTGACTATGATATTTTCCTGGTAGATGCTTCCATGTCTACTCTTGGATGCTTATGAGCTGATTTGATCCATCTTCATTGAGCATACACTGATCTCTGTCAGGTCTTGCTAGTGGTGTATACATCTTGCTTATTACTCAAGGGATGTATCAGTTGTATTGACGGACTCTCTTGACACATTTGGGTGTTTAGCTCATGTTCATCGATTGTCATAGTGCCTCTGTTATGCCCGCTTGATGTAGGATTGGACTTGGCAGTCACTATTGTCATTGGATCTCTATTAGCTCACTGTTTAAGAAGGACCCATCTCTTGTCCAATGCCCACATTCTCAACTCGTTGCCCAATAAGGTGCCACAGCCAATGAATTCAAAGATTTTGATGGTATCCCAATAATGGAGCCTTGAAATCAGTCGTCCTTCTCAACAAGGGTGATATATAACCAAATAAGCATTAATTTAAAAAAACATAAAATTCATAAATTGAAATGCAAATGTTACGACTTAATCTTGGACATTGAACACCCCATTGGCCCCATAACACATGCCCCTTGTGGTATATCATGTCCTTTTGATGTACTTTTGGTACTATTTGGTGGAAAATTGGTCATTTTCATAGTTTCTCTTATTTTCAGCATGTTTTGGTAGTGGTTTTTTGCATAGTTTGCCTTAGTTCGACCCATTATGGCTGGCCATCTCAAAGATACGACTTTGTTGAACAGTGCCAAGTTGGATGGCACCAACTATGGCTACTGGAAGTCTCAAATATGGCAGGTTTTGGTGCAAAAATTACAGATTAAGCCATTAAGAAACAAATGTATTAAACCCGAGAATATGGATGATGGTGACTGGGCTGATTTAGATGCACTATGCAAGTCCACTATCATTTTATCACTCTCTAAAGAGGTCCATAATAATGTTGTTGAAGATGAAGATCAGAGTGTATGGAATCTATGGGAAAAGATTCAATAACTTTATGCAAAGCAGAGACCTTCTTCATAGATGTATTGGCTTAAAAAGTTGATAGATCTCTACATGAAGGAGGGGACTCCATTGTCTGCTCACTTTAGCCAATTTCACTCTATCATGAAGAATCTCCTTCAACAGGGTGTTGAGTTTTAGGATAATCTGCATCCTTTGTTTTTGCTTGGCACTTTACCTGAGCCTTGGGATGTATTTCGAACTACGATTTGTATCAACAAACTTGATGGACTGAAATTACAAGATGTAGAGAGTGCTTTTTTGACCGAAGAAATTAATAGGAAAAACAATGATGCTTCTTGCAGTTCACATGCTTTATCCGTTAAAGGTGGCAAGAAAAATAACGATTGTCATGAGAAGGACTCAGAAGTGTCGGTCTAAGTCACGTGGACGCAGCAAGTCCCGTGGACGTAAGTTTGATCTTATATGCCACTATTGTGGGAAAGCAAGACACATATAGCCATAGTGCCGTTAGATGTGTGATGACAAGCGCAAAGAAAGGGGGAAAGAAAAAGTGTAAGAAAAATCCAATGATCGCAGCATTATACTTGCAAAGTCTAGCGTAAAGATTGAGGAGATAAATGTCATGCAGCCTGAGGAGTTTGATGATGGTGACTATATCTTAGCCGCCTCTTCATGTGATGCCTCTTAGTTGACCAAGGCTTAGGCTTAGTCTATTCATGCACAGTGTTGGCTCTTGGATTCGAGTGCGTCTTTTCATGTGACCCCCTACCGTGAGTGGTTTCATACCTATCGTAGTGTATCTGGTACTGTGCGCTTAGGTAATGATCGTTATCTTGCTATTGTTGGCATTGGTGATGTCACTCTACAATTTCCCTTTGGTAGCACTTTTATTCTGCATAATGTACGTCATATACCCACACTGACTAAAATCCTTATGTCTGCTGGGTAGCTTGATGATGCAGGTTATTATACCCGCACTTTTATTCTGCATAATGTACATCATATACCCGCACTGACAAAAATCCTTCTGTCTGCTGGGTAGCTTGATGATGCAGGTTATTATATATGCTTTGGTGATTCTGTATGGTAGATAACTCGTAGTGGCAGGCTTATTCTTGCAAGAGGTGCCAAGTCTGGCAACCTCTACCCCTTGGTTGTATATGGTTCTACTCTTCATCACGTTTTGGCAGTGCGTTCTATCCAACATGTATCTCTTTGGCATGCTCATTTGGGGCATATGTCTCTTAAAGGAATGAAAATGCTTTGTGCTTTGTAGTATATTCTTCCTTTTGACTCTTCTCACTTTGCATCATGTGATCATTGTTTATATCGCAAGCAGATTAGGAATTCACATAAGAAATCTAGTCATGCATAGGTGAGCCATTGGCTTTTGTGCATTCTGATGTTTGTGGACCCATACCCTATCAGTCACTAGGGGGTGCGAAGTACTTTGTTACAACATTTTTGGGTTGAGGCAGTCTCTACTATTACGCATCTCATTAATAGGTCACCTTGCAATGGTATTGACTTCTAGGTTGTAGAGGAGGTATAGATATCAAAGCCTCCCTCATATGCTCATTTGTATGTCTTTGGATGTGAGGTATTTCGCCATGTGCCCAAGGATAAACGCAATAAGTTGAATCCTAAAAGTGTGAAATGCATTTTTATTGGCTATGGAGATGCATGTGAAATAGGATATTGTCTTTGGGATCCACAGGTGTGAAAAGTTATCCACATCCATGATGTTGTGTTCTATGAGAACAAAATGCATATGCAACTTGAGAAAGTTGAGATTCGCAAGGTTATCTTTCAAGAGGAGCCCCCTGCTCCTACATAGCTAGCTAGACAACCTGCACCAGCAGCTGATCCTCATGGTGGCCAAGATGTTAGACAGGATGTTACATAGGATGTTAGACAGAATATTGGACAGGCAGCACAGCTTGCATTGAGGCATTCTACTAGAGATAGATGACCTCATGACCACTAGAGCCCTCCATAAATTATGTCTTGGTTACAGATACATGAGAGTCTCTCACCTATGATGTAGCTATATGCAAGGGTGACGGTCACTCCTGGGAGAGGGCTATGCAGTCTGAGATTGACTCATTGCATAAGAATCGTACCTGGGATTTGGTTTCCTTGCCTAGTGGCAAGAGGGCTTTGCCTTGCAAGTGGGTGTACAAGTTAAAAAGTACCCCTGGACACCCCATGCCAACATACGAGGCCAAATTGGTAGCAAAGGGTTTAAGTAGGAGCATGGTGTTGACTTTGATGAGGTATTCTCTCCTGTGGTTAAGATGACCACCCTACGCTTAGTCTTGGCTTTGGATGCATAGCTTGACTTGGACTTGTATCAGTTGGATGTCAAGACGGCTTTCTTACATGGGGACTTGCATGATGAGATTTACATGGAGTAGCCTAAGGGCTTTGTAGAGCCTGGCTAGAAACACCTAGTATGTAGATTGAGGAAAATTCTTTATGGCTTGAAGTAGGAACCTAGGCAATGGTATCATAAGTTCGATGCATTATGCAGTCACAATGCTACAGCCGTAGCGCTATTGATGTGTACTTGTATACGAAGGATCTTTATTGATTTTGGTACTCTATGTGGATGACATGCTTTTGGTAGGGAAAGCTCATGATAAGCTAGATGCTCTTAAATCTCAACCCAAGAAGAGCTTTGAGATAAAAGATCTGGGATAGGCCTCTCATATTCTTGGTATGCGCATTACGTGTGATAGGCATCAAGGACTACCCTATCTATCATAGAGAGAGTACATTGATAAGTCCTTGAGTGCTTCCGTATGCAGGATATAAAGCCTATCGGTTGTCCATTGCCTTCTCATGTGAAGGTATCATAGGCTGATTGTCCGTAGACAGATGAGTAGAGGGCCGAGATGGCCAAGATTCCCTATGCATCCACTGTGGGTAGTCTTATGTATGCCATGATAGCCAACCGTCCAAATATTGCTTTTGCAATTGGTGTTGCAGCATGTTAAATGGCTACACCTGGCAAGCGGCATTGGGATGCTGTGAAGGGTATCATGAGGTACCTGAAGGGCACTGCTGATATGTGTATATGTTATGGCAACTAGGATACAAGAATTGTGGGATACAGTGACTCTCACTATGCAGGACATGTAGATAGTAGGAAGTCTAGCTCTTACTATGTGTTCACTTTTGCTGGAGGTGTTGTTTCATGGATGTCCAAGTTGGAGAAATATATGGCTATTTCTACTACTTACAGAGGCCGAGAATGTTGCAGCCACTGAGGCTTGCAAGGAGTCCATTTGGTTGGGTCATTTGGTTGCTGACCTTGGTATTGCAAATGCTATCCCTACACTGCATTTAGATTCTATAAGTGCTATCTAGTTAGCCAAGAATCTAGTCTTCCATGCGAAGACAAAACATATTGAGGTGAGGTATCACTTCATTTGTTGGGTCGTTGAGGACAAGTCTGTTGACCTTGTCAAGATCTCAACTGACCAGAATCATGTAGACTTGCTCAGGAAAAGCCTATCTATAGAGAACTTTGCCTTCCTTAGGAAGTTGATGACGTCTTTCCTCATCCTCTTGTATCTATGTACATGTTGCACTACCTTTTTTATTTTTTTCTTCTCACTCCTCACTAAGGCAGCTTCGCCTTTAAGTGGGAGGTTGTTGGGGGTAAAGGTGCCTCCACCTAGCTGCTCGTGTATTACTACACTGACAATACCCACACTTACACATTGCAAGCATGTGGCAAGCGCCCATCGCTGTCACTTCATTCTTTATTCTTTCAGTGACATTTGAATAAAGGGAAGACCAGTCACGCATTGTGACGGTTGGAGTTCCCACATTGTGCGTGTCTCTCTCTCTTGCTCTTGCTCCTTCTCGTGCTTCCACTTCAAGGCTCACCTCCCTTCAGGTCCCTTGTTGTGGCTTCGACTTACCTTGTACATGCTCTCTTGCTATGAATATGAGCTCTTTCCCTCAAGATGGGCCATTCTGCAAACTCTTGTGCCTTCTTGAGTTCTCTTGTGCATGTCCTGTCGTGTTGTGAGCATTTCATGTCATATTGAGTTGGTGATGTCACGATGCAGCATGGCAGGTCTAGTGCCCTCTGGAAGCTTGGATGGGGTTGTGGGTGTGCCTCGTGTGGGATTCCAAGGGCTAGACCATCACACTTGGAATTAGGAGAGGTAGTTACTCCTCTCTTCAGCTTATCATATTTATCCTCTCTTATCATAGGACCATAGCATGTTCCATTGATTACAGTGCAAGTGTTATTGGACAAGTTCTTTTTCATTGCATGTTCCACTAACTAGTGTGTGTTACTGGCAAGTTTTTTTTTAGTTGCCCTACTATGAATCTAATTAGAGTAGATTTTGTTTCTAGTTTGAAATTCAAACTAGTCCACACATTGCTTTTTTACATATTTTATTAAAAGTCAAACTTTAGGTCTCCAACACTCTACTTACCCGACGCCTACGGCTTGATGCATTTGTCTTGGCACAGTGTACCATGTACCTGTTGAGCTTTAGTGCTCTCTGAAGACTTGACTTGGATTCTCATTTTCTATTCCGGAATTTTGTATTGGATGTCACTTTGATTGTCAGAGATATTTATTGGGATGTATGTCTTGCTCATGGATGCTACCTACAGTTGCTTTATAGCCGTCATGCTCTTGGGCCTTGATATTGAGCCTAGTGGGTAATGTTTGAATGCAAACCATTCTCTTTCATACTGGAACTTCTTGTTCAGTAATTTGATGCCTTTTATATCATAATTTTGGAAAAAAGCACCTAATTTCTGTAGTAAGGCTATTGATTACTGTTTTAAGGATGCTTATGCTCTAAACCTTTGAACCTTCATTCCTTCATGCAATTG
The DNA here is from genome assembly GCF_053477565.2 of Lygodium microphyllum. Taxonomy (NCBI): domain Eukaryota; kingdom Viridiplantae; phylum Streptophyta; class Polypodiopsida; order Schizaeales; family Lygodiaceae; genus Lygodium; species Lygodium microphyllum. The sequence continues at coordinate 172,253,701 of NC_141138.1, read as the reverse complement.
AGGTTTTCCTTTACGGATGAAACTCAAGAAACGCCTAAAAACATAAAATTTAATGTCAACATCTAGCCTTCCTATTGGACAATCCGAAAGGCTCACCTCTTAAACTATAATATTTTTAAGGGTTAATTTTTTAGTTTATTTTTTTCTTAATGCTTCACTTTATAGGCCATCAAGCATTATAATATCTAGTGAATAAACCGTGTGCCATAGGCCAATCTAGCTTAATGGCTTCTACTGTTACTAGAATTCGACTTACATTGATTAAGCAAAAATGAAAATAGTACTATATTACTGATCACATGCCTTGACTAATGAGTGTTAAGGAAGCAAAAAGTTGCATACACAGCTCTTGATTCTGAATAAGTTTTTAAGATTGCATTTAGATTATACTCACTCTATCAAGCCTACATCACTTTCATATGCATGCATTAAGAAATGTGAAGAACTCCTTTCAAGAATGGGATTTAATAGCAGCCATGTGCGACTTCAAAAAGATATGCAATAGTCTAGAAAATCAGGCAATGTCTTGCCCCCTATATTAATGGGAGGGGCAAAGACTAGGAGATTTCTCTCCAACTTTGATCATGTCCAAAAAAATTCAATATGGAAATGCTAGAAAGAATTGTGCGCATGTATAACCAATGTATCAAGTTATCCTTTAGTTGCAAATAATCATGTGAAGGTCTAGATGGAGCTCAATAACTTATTAAGACTTTTGCACCAAAGCAAGAGTAGTGTAAGCTATTGTTTAGACTACAATAAGGCTATAAAAAGTTTGGTGGAAGCAATAGTTATTAAAGCTTGAGCAAAGAAAGACATCACATTTTACTAGGTGAGTATACTACTTGGAAAATATTTATCTTATAACCACATTTTTTCTTTGACTTGATATGTTCCTTTTTTGTACATCGCATTTTCCTAAAGCATGAAACATACTTTCTTAACAACTATGAATCATTATCTATATGGAACAAACAAGTCATGGAGAAGTCTCACTATCAAGCAAGGATGTTCTACTTCAAAACCACGAGACATGGTGGTGGACAAAGAAAAGCAAAATCATTGTGTGAAATTATGTATATGGAACACACAAGTCATGGAGAAGTCTCACTTCTACTTGAGAACCACGAGATGTGGTAATGGACAAAGAAAAGCAAAATCATTGTGTGAAATGTTCAATACTTTTTATAGAAAAAAGCTTATGCATGTTAAAACAATTGGCAGCACTACATAGGAAACTGAGGAATCCACAGAGGATCAATATAAAACTTAGAAAGAATATTCTCATTAGCATTATGACTTTGCACATGATGTGATTGTCATCGCATTTTCTTGGAGAGCATTCACTCTTTATGAAACTATATAAATACATTTAAGTATATTATATACATATGGGTCAGAGGTTCCACCTTCTTTTGCTATTCTGTGCTTCCCCATGTTCTTTTTCTTTATTATCCTCTAGCAAAAATGCACTACTTTTGTTTTGCATGAGGTATCTTTGTCTCTTATACCCTTGCAAAGGGGGGTTTCTCAAGGGATTGGTAGCTTGGGCAAGCATGAACAATATTGTAACATAGGAAGCATCCACTCCTTGAGCCTTGCATCCTAAAGCAAAGCCAAAAAATCTAATTGTGGCATACCTTTCAATAAGTATAATTTTATCTCTAGTTTTTGCTATGTGGGAGTGGCCTAAAAATCTGGACAAGGTCTTAAGAAGAGCAGTCATTGGAAGTGATGGATCATCACTATACTTTGAATGGAAAATCTTTACAATATTTGGATCAATCCTAGGGAAGTAGTGTGCAAGGGCAGAGTCTTGCCCAAACTTGGTCCATGTGTCACCAGAAGGGGCAAGAAAACTATCCTAATCATACACTAATACCTGTGGAAAATATGAGATTGTTATTGTCAATTGAAGATTCAAGCAATTAGAGAAATCGAGAAGGAGAAAATAAAAGATTTTGAGGATTTCCTTCCTCTATAACTTTATCATTGGCCCTCAAATTGATGTAATCTTGATGAGGTTCATCGACGATGAGCTTCTACTCCACCTTCTTACCCATAGGCTCAATTCCAATTTTCCTTTGGGTCTCCAAAAACTCCTCTTTAGTTGGAAGTGTCTCGGAGTTCTCAAGAGCTTTTTGTAGATAGAACTGTCTCGGAGTCCTCAAGAGCTTTTTGTAGATAGAACTATCTCGGAGTCCTCGAGAGCTTTTTGTAGATAGAACTTCAAAGCATCATTTGCAAGAACAAAATCTAAAGTGTTGCAGTCTCATATATGGAATTCCTCTTGGGAATCATCAATAAGGTCCCTTTCATGCTCACAAGACTATGCAATCACTCCAATCCAAAAAACTTCCCTTGGACTTGTAAATTTCCATATAAAAGTAAGCATCAAGAACTCCTTCCTGAGAATGGGAATGGTAGGGAGATTGGCAAGGGAATGTCTTTTTGGACCTCTTCCATCAGATTACCTACATTCAAATTTACTTTGTCAATATCATTTCACATTTTCTCCTCTTACTCAATAGGCAGGACCTCTTCCATGTCAATGTGTGCCTCTTCGATGTCAATTATGCTTTTCCAAGAGGAGGCTATCTATTGAAGCCTTGTAGGTTTAGGAGACTCCTCCTATGAAGCTAGGTAGCTTAGGAAACCAAAGAATAGTTCATAGAACTCACATGTCTTTTGATGGAATGGAAAATCTAAAGTCTTCTTACAATCCACAAGGAGTTGCTAGAGTCACTTCCTTACTCCTCTTGAGATTACATTTATTTCCCTCCTATGGAAAATGTATAAAGTACTTGGAACTTTCTACGACTTGCTCTTCCTTAATGTCTTTGAATGCCTCGAACTCATCCTAGATGAAACCCAAGTTGTCTAAAATTACCTCTCTCGCATTGAAGGGGGCATTCAACATAACCCTTACATTATCAAAACTTGATGAATGCCTAGCTTTGTGAAGGAATGATAATAGCTTCTCTACAAGAGTTTCCTCAGCAATGACTTCCTCTCCAACACTAACATTGCCTTGGAACTCAAGATTCTATTGACCCTATGGAATTGCTCTAGATTCCATCAGTGGGCTGACGGTTATGTAAACATGGGATACATGCCACATGGACAATTGTTTGCCGAGATTTATGGCATGCTTGACACATAGCAATGCAAGATTTTTGGCATGTATTGCCATGTGACAACCCGTGATCCTCGACATGTTTTGCCACATGGCAACCCGGGATATTCAGCATGTTTTGCCATGTGGCATCTGTGATACCCAGTTTTCTTGACACATGGCATCCAAGATATCTAGTTTTCTTGACACGTGGTAGAGTATTGTCTCGTGGCTCCCATGGATAAAGATCAACCACCTCTTTTTTTTTTACTATTGAGTCGCAACTCATAGTGAAGAAATCTAGTCTACTCCTCGTCTACTAATTCATGCCACTTCTCAAGTCAACCATTCGTGTACTATAGGTATTGTTATCTCACATTCTCGATGCTTTTCAAGTCGGACCCAACAAGAGAGCACATAGCGTGCTTCTCTCTCAATGAAACCACTATTTTGCACACCATGTGGTCCAGAATTTTAGATGGTCATGAGGAAAAAGAGGTGATCCCTCCTATTCCAAATTCTTATTCCATTTTTTACATTTAAGTCAAACCTCACTATGCGCATATTGTGATTCTAGTTGCTCTGGTCCACACTAGTGGGCTCTGAGGTCCAAAATTTCAAACAAACCCTAGAGCATGCACATGTTGGTTCCACTTTCTTTGGTCTAGACTTATGCGCATCATAAGGTCTAGATGTCTCCAAATCAAAGTTTATTTGCATTTGTTGATGCAGATTCTAGGAGTCCATACAATGGCAAGAATAAAAAACGCAATGAAAAAAGTGTGCAAGGAACACATTGGTAGTTTATTAGAGGCCACCTTTGAAGCAAAGAAAACCCCGACTATCCAAACTCCTTCACACAAAGAAGATACCAATCGCACTCCTAAAGCGGTACCTCCTGCTAAAGCTAAACTTCAGGGCAAACGAGAAGAAGTGTTGCAGGATGAGTGAGTCATTGGAGGAGCCAAAGTTCTTGATGCTAGAACACCTGGAGCCTTGATGGCACACATGGAATCGGCCATTCCAAGCTCACTAGCATCAAATGGCTAAACCCAAAAGGCAAGGAATTTCAAAAAGGGCAATCAAGGTGCATATGCATATGCATTAGCCAGCAGTGCCAAGGATAGGCAGCCAAGTTAGTGAGGAAGAGGTTGACCTAGTAAATGAATGCCTTGAAGGATATTCGCGAGGCCCAAAAGTTCTTTGACACACTCATTCCTAAGGCTTGTTAAGAGCATTTGTGATAGATTGGGGCTGAGGGTTAGGTAATAATCTTCGATCGTGGCATGTCTATAGGAATTAATACCTATAGTACACGACAATTATTGATATCGATACTTCTAAGGTCGGTTAGTTACTCATTTTTCATTGAATTTGTCTCTCGCAAACCGGCGTGTAAAGTGACCCCACTTCTACTTAGGAAGTGCGTCATAGACTGCGGTAGTCTTGAAGATAAGCAGACCCTACACAGCACACAAACTGACTCTGCTTCCACTTTTTGGAAGTCTGGTAAACATTCCACCCATGCTTCTCATTCATGTCCACCTATTTCCAATTTTAGCTCATCAAAGTTCCTCTACAATTCCATATCATGAGGGTACCGGTACCCTTTTATCCAATTTACTCTCATGCAAAAGAAAAAGAATTAATCATTGCTCCGGTATATAGTGCTCAAACATGTGGAGCACGTGAGTGTTGGATCTAAAATTCCGGAAATTTTATCTTATGGATTCCCTCAATGGTTCCCATGGCCGAGTCAGACTATTTTCCTCTACTCCTATTTTCCAAATGAGTTTCTTTCTAATCAGTGTCAAAATCATACTGAACGGGTTTTCTAAAAGGATGTTTACTACCATTCAGGACAAATTTCCACAACTTAAATCAAAGTTTTTCTCCAAAGGCACGTTAGAAACTCCATTGACCTAAACTCCCCTAAGCTTGAAATAATACCTAGAGCCAATAAGAAAGATTCATCCAAGAAACCAAAAAAGAAGCCAACTGCTGCAATGAAGCCTGATGCATCCAAGAAACCAATGGCAACCAAGAAGCCAACTACCAAGAAACTAGCAACAACTAAGAAACCACATGTTGCCAAGAAGCCTACATCTACAACCAAGAATAAGAAGCCTCCATCTGGCAAGCATAAGAGAACAATTGAGGAAGGGTTGATGCAACCAATGAGATAGCTAGCAAGAAACATAATCTTGGTGATGACGAAGGCCCAATGCCACCACAATTTTTCCCAAAAGCATCACCACAAAGGGAAAGTGGAGCTCAACACTTCCAAAGTACACCTAAAGGCCCCCAACATGTCCCACTAAACTCCCCACAAAGGAAAATTGGAGCTAAAATCTCCCCCAAAAGATCCCTTGGTTCAACAAGTACGTAGCCAAAGTCCGGGTCATCTCCTTAGAAACATTGTAATACCCCAGGTGGGAATGTATCAAATAAGGCCCTTGTAAATATAGATAACTCTTTGTATTCATTTTTGAGAACCGATACCTACTTGATGATTTTTGATAATTTTTTGAGTTTCTTTTATTCTCTTTAGAAAAGTTAGTTTTTACAATTCTCTCTATTTCATTATAAGCATGCTAGTCTTCTATAAACTAAAGCACTTAAAAGGCAAATGAAAAAGGATATATAAAAGAAATAAGTCTAACTCTTTGAAAATCTTACAATGCCCTCGTGGGGCAACTGAAAATATGTACACGCTTTTTCTAGACTTTTTCCAATCAATTCACCATTTGTCTCAAACAAGATCTTGTATGTGTCTCAATAAACATTACAGTGCTTCTCTGACATTTGCCTATGTCCATTTTTTGTTTACTCGCAAACATATTTGATTTCCATCCTCCAAGTATACAATCACTGTAAAGTTATCATTGCTTTTCTCATAGTCCAAAGGTATCCGTGCACCTTGTATCTTCTTCCATCTCCTATATTGGAAAGAAAGATGTAGTATTTGCTTTGGAATGTTATATGGCAAGGTACTGTGTTCCTTTGAACATTTGCAGAGAAACAAATCATTTTTGTCTTCTTTCTCAACTAAAAATGAATTTTCTCCAAATATTTTAATTATTGTACTAGATGACATTCTCGTACACCCAACCATTGTTTTTATCCTATGTAAACATGCTCCTTGAAATATTAATCCAAAACATGAATTGGGATGAACTAAGATAAGTTGAGTCTCCTTTGATATCCTCCCAATCTTCATGGAATTTTGAATATCTTCAAGAATCTTTAATTTGAAGCCTTGGATGGTTCAATTGTCAAGATTATCCCAAACTGTTAGTCCATTGAGTTCTAGTACATGAAGCTCTTCCAATCTTCCAATTTGTGTGTGTTTGGTGGAACAACATACGATGCAAATATAAAATATATATTTCTGCCAATGAAAAGGAGGAAGGGTGATCGGGAACAATAAGGTTTTCAATTCTAGCACGCATTACACATAATGTACTTATCAAGGATTGGCTACCACTCCACGCTTATTGATGGAAGCACATCTGCATTGACTAAAACGTACTCTCGAATCTCTAAAATAGCCATATTAACTAAAGTAAAAAGTCCTATAAGAAGATAATGTTATGAAAAGTAAATTTCATTACCTTACAATGAGCAAGGAACTATTGTTGCATGGCAAGTGCCAAGTGCAGATCCTTCATTGGATACACATGTTGGATCCTTACACTCCATTTTTTTATAGTGTATTTTGAACCCTAGAATTCTTCCTTTCCAGTGAAAGCTCGTATTTTCTCTTCTCTGTTTATTAATCTTGTGAGGACCTTTATGAGATAAAAGCATTATTATCCAATCTTGCAGCTTGTATATTAAAACAGATACCACATATAATCCTCTCTTGTATTATGGCACATATATGCATGTATGGAGTTACATCCCCATCTTGAAGAAGCACTAGAAGAAACCATAGAAGACAAATGATGAGGTATTGATGAAAAATGAGGTTGAGATAGAATAGAAATATTGCAAATGTGAGTTTAGATAAGTTGGGACAATAAAATAGTGACAACTATGAGATGAATACATATAAAAAAGGTAGGAACTATAAAAACTTCCAAATAATCCATTGCTTTGAGTTGTAAAATTAAAAGTAATCTGCCTTTATTATTTTCAAGCAACTTTAGAGTACCCACTTTTCAAAAAGTCACATCAAGGAGGATAAGTTTAGAGGCTTAGTTTCACCTTTTTGCTAGTTTTAAATGCAATTTGGCAAAATTAGTAGAGAGCCAAATGTTACATTGGACCACACATGGCAATGTCCCATTGGCCTAGCCTATTAATTAATCTCATCATTAGTGAACACTAATTAAAATGCCCTTTTTCTCTCAAAATCAAGTGTCGTGCTAAGTTTTATTTTAAGTAATCGACTTGCAAAGTAGCACTTCTTTCTCATACGAGTCACAAAGCTTTTTCCATACATCCTATAAACCAAGTCATGTGTCATTTACATTAAAATACATGGACTTTGAGAATATCAACATTATGATGAAACTTGCCAATTTTTCCACCTATTTTCATACATTTGCATCCATTCCTTTATGCTTAACACCATTGCATTTGATTGGCTTTACCTACTTCTTTCGAAACAATACATTAAAATTTTACTCTTTCCAGTAAGAAAATTTGATACCATCCAAATTTTCCATATAAAGAAATGCATTTTCAAACATGATGAAGAAGCCATGATAGTTGCAATATGTCATGCACACCAAAATACTAAATATGCCCAATTCAAAGCTCAAAAGAGACCAATAGTTAACACATCATAACATTATAAGCCAATCAAAAATCACAATTAACTAACAAAAGATATTCAAACGATCCAAACTCATACCAACACCCTCAAAAGTATTTCAAAAATGATCACTTTCATAAACTATAGCTAAAAAGGGCAATTCAACTTCAAGTCATCCCAAAAATCAATCGTTTCAAGCATGCAACACCTAGTGAGGGAGAAATGGAAAAGATTTTTGAATATGTAACACCAAGGACATGTTGGAGTGAAACAAAAGATAAAATAGTGGGTGCACTTGTTTGCATTCTCTATGTCTAGAGCCTCCTCCATTTGTATTCCAATATCGGTATGTCTCTAGGTCTCCCAGATAGGTGCACTTGTTGCATTCTTATGTGTCTGGAGAATGCTCTATTTGTGTTCAAATATCGGTATGTGTTCTAGAGTCGCCTCCTCTATTTGTGCTCAAATATCGGTATGTCTCTCGGTTTCCTAGATAGCTTACAACCACTTCCTACGCAACAAGAACAATGAAGAAAAGTTTTCGCTCATACACATTAAATGGATAATACAAACCTAACACTAGGCCCATCTAAAATGAAGACATTCAATTACTAGTCATACTGAAACTGGTTTGTCGGTCCCCCCCAACTGAGAGGGGGCCAACCTCACTAGATAAATGCCCCATTAGTGTGGAGCTCATGACACTGTGCCTTCAAAAAAAGTAGAGGGAAGATAGAGAAATACATGAAGGATATAACTCAAGTCACCTCATTTGCATGATTTAAATATACTCCTTGTATATTTCATCAACCCAAAATCCAGTCTACTCTGGAAGAGGAAAAGAGGGAGAAGTGAATGCCCTCCACATCAAAGGTATATAATGGCACATCAAGGCCTCCAATGAAGGATTAGCCTCCCAAATTGAAGATTTCTCAAACATCATGAGTGAGATGTGCGTCACTCATGCAAACCTAGCTTCTCAAAATGATTGTGTAGAATACTCTTGAAAAGAGCATTAGATTTGATAGTATTATAGAGCACTAGGGTTTGTAGAGAGAACACAGTGTATCAATATAACTAATAAACTCAAACAATACTAAAAATGAAGATGATGATGATTGGGAATGCATACTAGATGGATGCTAAATTATGAATGATGAATAATGATAGACACACAAGTATGCTCAAAGACTAGTGGCTATCCAACATCCTCTCTTTCATAGGAGCGAAGTGTTGTCCTCAGATAAGTGTAAGCCACCTATTTTGCTAAAGAAATTTAATGCAAAGAGTCAAAGATAGCAAGGCAGCAAGCATGATGCCAAAACACAACAATTTGTGAGGCTAAGAATAACAAAGCGCAACATTGTAAAGCCTACCAATATCTTCTAGGTGAAGATAGTTGGAATCAAGAATCAAATGGCAACAACTGGAATGAAAGCATTGCTATCTGTGTGGGTTGGACCATAAGGGAAAGTGACAACTCATAGCAAGAACGCAACCTCCAAGAAATGGTGGGAGTCTCAAACAAGCAGAGTGCACTACATGTAGCAAGGTAACAAGAAGCAACAAGGAGGAGCAACTAGAGGAGATGGCAATTGGAGCCAAGTAGTAGGTAATACCAAGTATAATGATGATCATCATCATCATCATTGAGAGCTAGCACAATGTCAAATGAAGCATGCAAGGTTAGGGGATGAAGATGGGAGTGCACATCGAGTCCCCTTTGATAGAACATTATGAGCCGATTGTCCCACCAATTATCCAAAGTGGCATCTAAATCTAAAATGAATAATTGCTTTTTCCCCTTATTAAGAACCAAAAAAATCTAATAATTTGCAAGCAATTGTAGGTAGCCAAACACAATCACTCTATTGGCCATACTTCCAATTGCTCTCTTTTGTAGATGGGCCTTCATGTCCTTGTGGGCTCATTTGTGCTTTTATATCCCATTGTGACCATTATTAGGCGTGAGATCCTTGTGACCAATATTAGGCATGAGATTCTTGCTTCCTTCTCACTTCTTCAATATTGGCAATGGATTTGCTTTGGTCAAACACTACTACATGACACCCTATTGCTCTCATTTGTGTTTATGGATAAACACGTTGCCTTGATCTCCTTGTTCCTTGATCGTAAGCTTGTTTCCACATGGCATCATTCCAGCATTATTCACACGCACATGCTCACTCTTCCCATACCTAAAACATTTTGAAAATATCATAAACTTAGAGGAGTTCTTATATTCTCACATGCTCTAATGCTAAGTGCTGCTGAGATGTCATATTGATGGTTCTAAAATTCAATTCATTGCAACACCTCAAACATTTTGGAGACTATTGTCAACCCCTTTCCATAAGAAACAGCATAACTCTACACAAGTTCCTAGAGCAATAAAGATTCTATTATGATAATATTTCCTGCTAAGATCCCTTCGGATTTAAATTGAAGAACCAACAAAAGCATCCATCATATTGAAGTTTTTCCAAGGTCCCAAAAATGTGTTCCATTATGATAATATTGCCTGCTGAGATCCATTCACATTGTGATCAAAATACCAACAAAAGCATCCATCATACTGGAGTTTATCCAAGATCCCAAAATGCATGTATAACTCTTCAACAAGAGCAGCAGCATCAGAAAGTGGCTCCTAATCAGATCAAAACCAAAAAAAAAAAGACATGTTTTGTCTTCAACAAAACATTTTAGCACTTCAGTTTTGAATCCTTAAACCAATATTACTAGCAATTACAAAACAGGACACTTATCTGTGCATCATTGTAACTCATTAGCAGCTAGATGCTAATTCCCATTCACTTATAATAAATAGGACCCCAAATGCTGACAAACTGTGCATTCCTGAAACTTTTTGGCAGTTGCTCATGCCAAAATCATGACATAACTCCATGTGCATTCTCAAGATGAGAAGCTGCTGGTTCCACAATAATCGACCAAACAGGGTAAAAACTTCAAACCACTTAGTTAAAAGAGAAAGAGATTCCGTGCTGTAGCTAAAAGAGTAAGATCTTCCCTTCTATTGACAAATTTGCCAGCCTTTCCTGCTGAGAACCTTTCACATAGAAAAACAAACAAATGATCTAGCCTACTGAAGTTTATCTAAAAGACGAAGCCCATACACCCTACAATACCACAAATTATTACAGAAGTTGATACGCACAACCATCATAGCTTTGCATTCACAAAATGCTGACCAAACAGGACAAAAAGATAATGCTTTCCACAAGTAGAGAATATGTTGAATTGATCTTCTTGCAGGCTTACAGTACATGACAAATACATTCAGTTGGGAAGCTCTTGTAAGGCTGTTTCATTAGCCTCACAAAGCTGAATTGTCGGAAGTAAGGGCCCAAACCAGAACATCTCCCCAGCCTTAATGATCTGCCCCTGCCAGAGGGTCTGGAATCATTCATATAAGCTTCTCTAAAACACAGATAATTGTGCAAAGGAAATGTTCAGACATTGAACTCTTAGAATAATCTTGATCTTTGATACAATGCCTCCTCACAGACGAGACTCATTTTCCAGCCGAGCAAATATAGAGGATTCTTGAGCAGGCAGGGCATCAATAATATGAAACTACCTATTTCTAGTTATTACAGGGGTATTATGGCCGATCTTATGGCTTCCCTCTCCTCCAATACCTGAGGATAAAGCTAGCAAATCAGATGAAATCTCCCAATTTCCACTTTTGCGGCCCCAGCTACTGCGCCTGGGATGCATTCCCCTGATGTCCCCAGCTTCATTATAAGGAAGGGACTTGCCCAATGCCTCTGCAAAGGATTCTTCATACCCGTGCTTCATTCCCTTGTTAGGCGTAGTCCGACCGTGAGCCACATCCCCACCAACCATTGGAGGGGTCCAAATGGATTTACTACCCATTTCAATGTCATAACCTTTCCTGCTGTTTGGGCTGAAAACATCTGGGTTTTCTCTTTGTTGAATACTGGCAGATACAAATCCAGGAGCTTCTTGTGGAATCTTTGCACGAAAGTTATTTTTGGAGGGGGGAATACCTGAGCAAAGGATCTCCTTGAAATTGTCAGCTATTCCTTGGTCATAAGGATTTGTCTTGTTGTCATAGCGATAGCGGAAATTCTCATAAGTGGTCTGAGACAAAGTATGTACCCGGTATGTCTCTCTCTCTCTCTCTCTCTCTCTCTCTCTCTCTCTCTCTCTCTCTCTCTCTCTCGCGTGTCTGCCGTGAGCAGTCTGAAACAAAGTATGTACCGGTGTAAAACACACACACACTCACTCTCTCCCCATCCTTCCCTCTTCTCCACCCCCCGCAAAATTTAAAAAAACACGTCCCCCCTTTCCCCCTCTCTCTGTGTCCCACATGCGCACACACAAAGGTTGATTATTACAGAATGTTTAGATGTATGATCAGCATTCTGGCAAGCATCCAAAGGTCATCCAAACCATATATGAAGCCAAAACAAACATCTCTGAAAAGCAAACTCAACTATTAATAGAGATATGAAACCTCCTGAAGCCCAAATCCCGCACATTGATTCCCATTCAGTCACATGCAAACATTGATTACAGATGTATGGAAATCCAAAAACCTCAAGCCATGGAGCAGCCAAATCATTTGACAACCACCTTATGCAATGCTGAATGAAGGATTACAAGCATTTCTAGTAAACTGAGAAATGAAACAACTGAGAAAATTATGGCTGAATTGTATCACATTGAAGCATTCTTCCCAAGACTCATGTATGGCCCTTAGTAGTACATATATGGATAACCTCATGCAATGGAGGAGCCAAGTCATGGATGACAACATCCCTTAATATCATGGAAGCCACTTTGATAATAATAAAACACTAATGCATTAGCATTTTATTATTATCATTAAAGTAAGACACGTCTTTAGCATGGTCTCCATGCTAATAATAGAACACTAATGAAACCGTGCATCCCTTATTAGTGTTCATGGTTGCATTAGCGTTTTATTATCATAATAATAAGCCACTTTGATAATAATAAAATGCTAATGAAACCGTGCATCCCTTATTATTATCGTTTAAGTAAGACACACTTTGATAAGTAAAATGCAAATGCAATGGCTAATATCATGGAGTAGTATGACACATGTCTATACCCTAGAAAGTGATGCCTTCCTAGCCTTTAAGTAAGAAATGTAAGGATGAAGTGTCATCTCCACCCACGTAGCACTAAAGATACAATAGCCGTGAACAAAATTGTGGTCGGATGCCATGTCCCCAATAGGGAAGCTTTCAGTAAGAACTCTACAAACATTAGCCTAATGGGGGACTTAGACTTCCATAGCTGAAGCAGTCTATTTTACTATTTTCTGCAGCCATCTATATATAACAACATCTTAATCACCTTTTCTACAACTCGTCCTTCATCCTTAGCCATCTTATGGTAGATCTTACTAGCTGAACTCTCCACAAAATCACTATGGTACATTTAACCCGATCCCAATTAAGTTGTGTTGAATCCACAAAACCATCCGTCTGCAGTTATGTCAAAATTAGCCTCAAAGTTCGTCTCTGATTAAGGACTTATTCTCTTGGCTCTTGTACAGCCCCAAACATTCTCCAAATAAGACTTATTCAAGCTACAAAACTCCAGAGTTTTCAGTAGGAGAACAGGCTCAGACAGTTCTGTAAGAGGGAATCGTGGGCTGGAGCACTCTTTCGTCCAAATCCCTTAATCTTGCCCCTTGCCATCATCTTCATCGCCATCATCACATTCATCTGTTTCCAGCCTTTACCAAAGCCTTCCCTCCCTCCTTCATCACCATCATTTGTATCCCCAAAGTGAGGCGACTGGCTGCCGAGCTGGTCAACATCATTTGTTTATTGCCAACTGTGCCAGTGCCTTGCATTTTAGCCCTGGTGCTTACCACATAGCCTGCCACCCTGCCTTGCAGCCTACCAGCACGTGGGGCAGCCACAAACTGCTGTGTTTCTGAAATCTTTCTGCCCTACACCTCAGCGAGTGCCCTCTGCTGCTGCGTTTCAGCCTCAGCAATATCATTTGCTCCAGAACTGCTGCATTTGGCAGTTTCCTCTGTCATCACTACTGCCTAGGTGTAACACCCATGTAGGTCTCCAACATGCACACATGACACAGCACAAGCCATGCAACCATAGAAAGAACCATGATGAGATGGACATCAAACTCACCTCCAAGCTGTATAGCCAAATGCGCTTAACCCTGACTCTAGGAGCCAACAGCAAACAACCCAAGGTTCTACTACAAGAGTTGGCATCCAATACGACCAACCCACACCAATATGTGTGTGCAGGTAGAGCCACCTAGGATCTCAAGTCCAAGTGTGATCCCACTTAATGTGGCAAAAATGAACCATTGTCTACTTGCACACCCTTCTCACTATGGATTGGTGATATGCCACGCCAACTCTAGCAATGGCGGCTTGGCTCATTTGTTGTTCCATCCTAGGCTCAAGGGTGAGCCCATTTGGCACTATGGCTAGATAGTGAGTCTAATGTCCATCTCATTATGTTTCTTTCTATGCAAATATGGTTTGTGTCATATTTAGTGTGCTGGTTGTATCCTCGAAGGACGTCTCACTATGCTTCCTACAACACATTCGGCATCAAACTTTGGTAATTTTCTACATTCAAGATCCATTAGAGTAAAACACACTCCTTCAACTTCCCTCAACCCACTCCCTCAAGAGATGTGGTTGTTGGACAGCCCTCTGCTCCATGAGCATCCATTGTCACACCTGTAAAGAAATACCCTGACACGGAAACACAATAACAATCGTATGACAAAGCACAGACTAATAAAAGAACACAGTTAGGGTTAGGGTAACTCAGAGACAATGAACACAGAAAATAACTGAAGTGATATAACTGCTAAATATGCAATGCTCATGCAACAAACACACTATGCAGTGAATGAATACTAAACCTCGAACTCCTATATCTCAAGGATCATGGCAAGGGTAATGAGCTGGAGAGTGTGTCGTACTCTGAACGGATCCCGAATCGCAGCAAGGTAGCCTCCGGATGTCAAACACCACGAAACGCAGTAGTGAGAAGCTGGATTTGATGCATATGGTAGTGAGGAGAGAGAAAAACTAAAAACGCACACTGCAGGAGAGAGAAACTAAAAACGTAGGCAAGACAACCTGCAAGAGAGAGAAAGACTAAAAACGCAAGCATGGCAGCCTACAGGAGAGAGAGAACTGCTAAACACAGGCAGAACAGCCTAGCAACAAGCTATAGGAATTAGCGACTGCTGGAGGAGAGAGAAAACTGCCAATCAAGGGCTACAGCAGCTGAGCAACAGCCTGCAAGGAAACAAACGCAGGGCTGTGATGACATGGCAGGCTGTACGGCAGCAAGTCTACATAGGAACAGCAGTCGCCTGGCTGGGATCAGCTCCAAACTACGTGTAGAGGGCTGGAAATCAGGCGCCAACTAATGGAGACAGCAATGGACAGCTTCGGCTGAGATGTCCTCCGCGAACGGGGTGTGGGCAGCGAGCTGAAACACCTTAAATCTGCAAAAACGAGATTATGCCTTGAATGGAGGGCAGCATACATATTTATAGAAAGTTTGGGCCCTCCCAAGTGGGTTTGTGCTTATGGGACACAGAAACTCTCTAGGATCACGTTTCTTTTAAATAAACTAGGTTTCTTCATTCATTAAGTTTGTTTTGGGGCTATTTAAGTAAAGCTAATGCATTTTTAGCTTAACACCCCCTCTCAGGCCCAACAACGATACCACGAGAAAGATCTTTTACACCAAGGAGTCCCACCCCCAAGCAGTCAGAGCATCGAACAAAGGATGCACGTCGGCTGTCCAATGGCCTACTAAGACTACAGAGGCGATGGTAATCTTACCAAGGGAGTCCAAGTGATCACCCCAAAGAGGACAAGGCATCAGACAAAGGGTGCACGTCGGCTGCCCAGTGGCCTACCGAGCCCTACAAAGGCGGATGGAATCAGCTATGGACTTTTTTTTTTTAATTTGGGAATTTGATAGGTTTAGCATTAAGTGTGGATTCAAATCAGTTTTCGACCTATTGAGTATCCGTGCCCCAAATGGGAAAATGATAAAGAATGGTCCGACCCAAAACCTTCACAAAACAAGCATACTATCCCTACCATTACCGGGTGTCCGTGAAGAAGAAAAATGGCTAAGGGTATAGCAAATATGTAAAGCAAGCAAGACAAGCAAAGTAGGCAAGCAAGCTAAGGAAAAACTACCTTGGAGACTGCCATGGGAAATGCTACAAATACGGTGGATCCAGAGTCAACCTTTCCAAAAGATCGAAAAGGGATAAATGCACACAGATTCATGTTTATGTGAGCAGAATGCCAATGCAGGGGGTAATGCAAAGGGTGAGATGCAAGATGTCATGCTCACGCAAGATGCAATGTAACGGTGCCACTTAGACAGGGCCCTCGTAGGGGAACTGTTCACTTGCCCAAGTGCCCTTTTACAATCATATCATCCTATAGAACAGATGAAGTTACAAATGTCCATAATACAATAAATGAATGAATGTCTAAAAACACGAAGCATCATCACTGTCACTGTCAAGAGTAGAAGCCGCCCCCTCTCAAATTGAAAGGGAAAGCAAAAGGACAGCACCCTCCCCGTCAAGCTGAAGTAGGGGAAGGTATACCCAAACCGATCCTGGGTAACACGTACTGAAGAACCGGCCGGTTGACTGCTTTGATCAAAATATCTGTAAAATTGTCAGATGCAGACACAAACTCTAGGCGGATGGTGCCTAGCTCAACCTACTCTCTGGAAAAATAGAAGTGGACTCCCACATGCCGCATCCGTGGTGTAATGATCGGATTGTCCACAAGGGCATTGGTACTCTGGTTGTCGCAATAGACAACGCTGGGAGAGTCACATGTAAAATGAAGTGCCGTCAGTAAACTCCTCAGATAGATGGCCTTGATGGTACCATCAAAGAGAGCCCGGTACTCGGCCTCAGCCATGGAAGCCGCCACCGTCTCTTGCTTACGGCTTAACCAAGAAATGGGAGTCATGCCCAAGGTAAAGAGGTAGCCGCCATTAGAACGCCGGGTGTCGAGATCTCCTACCCAATCAAAATTAGTGTACCCCTGCAAAAATAAATCAGAATCATATGTCAGGCTATAAGAATAAGTATACCATAAGTAACGTAACACATGAACACATACAATCCAATGTGACATCCTAGGTGCTGTGAAATACTAACCGAGTATGCTGACTGAGTAAGCTAAATTTGGCCTAATATGAATTAACCAACAAAGTTTTCCTACAATAGAGCATAGGTATGTGCATCAAAGGGTTGTCCAAGGATATCCCTCAATAAGTGGACAGTAGGATCAAGAGGCGTGGCCACTGGCCGTGTCTGATCCGAAGTGTACTGTTCCACTAGTTGAAGTACATACTTCTACTGTGACACAAAAATGCATCCTCCAGAACGAACTACTTGTTATGAGGACATGTATTTTTGAAGCCTCACTTAACATGTGGATTAATTTTTAATCACATGATTAAGTAAATGATGCACATATGAGATACAACTAGAGTTAAAGTAAATTTACGAGCCCAGGACCCAAGAAATCACGGAATGTCAAAGACAAAAGTTGTTATAAGTTATATTGCACAAGTACTTGGTGGTATCTAGTGCCAGTTGTTGGCCTAGGTCATCCATTTGGCCATAAGTGTCAGTTAGTGACACTAGAGAAGTAGCATTTAATAGTACCTAACGTCAATTTGATGGTCAAAGATGGCGTAGAGACACTCGGGAATAGAAGTTGCCTAGCCAATTTAATTATTGGTCAATCAAATTATTTTTTAGGGCACCGAAATAATTATTAGATTAATTTTCAGTATTTAAAGACTTAAATTTAATAGTTAATTATGATAAATGCTGGAAAAACCCTTTGGGAAGCCTACCACTTGTCAAAAATGCCTATGCAAGCCTGAAAAACGTCTTTAGAGGCTGAAGAGAAGCATTTCTATAAATTCAACCTGCAAGGGAGAGGAAGGAAAAGCTGTTGGTCTGATTTGCAGCCATTGAAGGACCTTCTAAGGCAGCCAAGGGCAAAAGAAGACTAATCAACAACAGGAGAAAACATCTACAGGGTGTTGAGGCAGAGCAGCAGCAATAAATGACTAATTTTCTTCAGTTCTTTGCATATACATGCTATTGTGGCAGGGCAGCAGCTGCACTTGACTGATTTTCTGTCATTTTTCACGACAAAACATTTTTCACGACAAAACTCTGAAATTTCTCTCTCTACAGCTTTCCCTCTCATCTCCCAGCCATTTCACAACCTTGCTCCGAATATCTCAGCATTTGGACCCTTGGAGACTGAGAAATTGCAAATTTCTCTGCTGTAAACCCTAATTTACAGTAGAAATTAGGGTTTAGCAGCAGCCTTGGGAAGCATGCCAAAAATTGGAACCTCCAAGACTTGGATTCAACAAGGCTGAAGATGAATTTGAGCTGAATTCAGGTGGAAGACTAGCCAGCCATTGAATTTGGGGCGTTTCCATCGTCTACGAAGTGGGTGAAGGCCAATTGAGTGCCCGAATCAAGGGGCAAAATAAATTGAAGACTTGCTGGTCACTTTGGACAATAAGGGGAGTTGAAATACCGAAAGAGATTGGGAGAATCCCATTGTAAGTCAATTTTTTCTTCAATAAAGAAATACCGAAAGAGGCGTCAATTTTGAGGCCAATCGGGTGTGCATTGTCCAAGATCAGTAGGTAAATTTGTATTTTCAGATTTGTATTTATTGTTCACTATTGTAATTAAGTTGTAATTAAGGATTTACCACCCTATCCGAGGAGAAAGGCTCGTTTCACTAACTCCATCCCCAAAAAATAAGACAACAAACCAAGGTCTGTCATCTCAAAAGTAGCACTAAGCTTTGCCTTGATATCTACTAGGGCAGCAAAATCTGAGCCTGTGATGAGTAAGTCATCAACGTATAGCAAGATATAGTTGACCCTCTCTGCAGTAGATCGAACATATAAGTTCGGATCATAAGGGGTAGAATGGGATCCATGAGTCCATAAGAACTCATCCATTCTATGGAACCAAGATCGCGGTGCTTGCTTCAGCCCATAAAGAGATTTCTGCAAGCGGAATACCTTATCCCTCACGTTCCCTAAAGGAAAGCCTTCGATGGTTGCTCCACATGGACTTTCTCCAAATAACCATTCAAGAAGGCACTCTTGACATCCATCTGATATATCGGTCAACCGTGATGAGCGGCTAGCGCAAGAAGCAATCAGAAAGATGTCAACCCGCAATAGGAGCAAAGGTCTCTTCATAATCAATGTCATGCTTCTGTCGAAACCCTTGCACAACAAGGCGAGCCTTGTACTTATCTAAAGTCCCATCAGCTTTTAGCTTGGTCCTGAAAATCCACTTTGTTCCGATAACTTTCTTGTGGCTTGGATGATCCACCAATGTCGAAGTCTCATTCCGGTCAACACTCTCTAGCTCCTTCTCCATGGCCTTTCACCATTGAGGGTGTTGAAGAGCCTCTTGTCATGTATCCGGCTCAGAATGCGCTATATAATCGACTGTAAACAGCAACACAAATGAAGCCTGAGGGGTAAACCGAGCAGATCTTCTAGATCCCTCCGGAGTAGAATCCGGTGATAGGATCTCTGAATCCCGCATGGTCTACTGGTACCAACGAGGTAACGAATTTTGCAGAGAGGGCTTGTGAGATAAAGAATCTGCAGGAACGTCAGGAGCAGGAAGTAGACCAAGCTCAGTAGACACAATCTCCAATGATGTGGAAGGAGGAATAGAATCGACATCCTGTGCAAAGAATTGCACGATATCCCTCCCGTCAAAAACGATGTCCCTTCTGACGATCACCTTGTTTGTCCGAGGATCGAACAAACGATAAGCTTTCGCTTCAGAGGAATATCCAAGAAAAATAAGGAGATCAGCTTAGGCAATGAGCTTTTCTATCTTTTCATCAGGCGCGTGTGTGTATGTAGAGGCACCACACCCGAAGACACTGAAGTGGGAAATGATAAGCCAAGAGCCAAAAAATGCCTCATACGGGATCTTCTAAAGAAGAGTCGCAGTTGGGCACTCATCAAGGGTGTACACCAAAGTGTTAACAGCCTTGACCCAAAGGCACTCAGGAAGCTCTACTACGAACAACATAGAGCGTGCCATTTCTATGATTGTCCAATTTCTACGCTCTACAACTCCATTCTGAGAGGGGGAGTTAGTAGAGGTGAGTTGACGAGAGATGCCATGCTTTAGTAGAAACTCAAAAAACTTGTGGGAGATAAACTCACCACCGTTATCACTCCTCATGCAACCAACACAACGACCAGTCTGGTTATGAACCAGTAATACCCAAGCAAAAAAATATATGAAAGCATCTGACTTATGCTTGAAGAAATACACTCACATGCATCTAGAATGATTGTCCACTATCAAAAAGACGTACAGTACACCATTTAAGGCAGCAGTGGATGTCGACTCACAAAGATCAACAAGAATCAATCTGAGAGGCTCCTCAGCACAATATGTGGACTGCTGAGGGAATAGGATACGGTGTTGCTTTTTGAGCTAACAAGCTTTACAGACATCGAGAGCTAGTTTTAGGCGGGGAAGGCCCTCAACCAACTGACGACAGGATAACTCTGTCAAAGACACTCATTGTTCGTAGGCTCCCGAGATGTGACTAATGCCTGAAAGCTGTGGAACACGGAGCCCTTGGCTGTCAACTCAGTCAAAAAGTGTGTCATGTGGTAAAGGCCATTAGGCTGTGCCTCACCACGGGCAATCACTAAAACAGTCTAAGAGTCGAGGATCTCGACTGTGGTCGCTATAAAGAAAACTGCTCGCCCCAACCGGCAAAGCTACTTAACAGATAACAAGTTCACCCCAAGCTGGGGGACGTGGTATACATTGGCCAACGAAGCCAAATCCGGACCCTTGTTAATGGCCAAAACAAACACTACCTTGAGCTTGAATCTTGACCGAGGAGTTGTTTCTTACACGGACCCGCACGCCTGCAAGGGCTCAAGTACGGAAAATGTCCTCTATAGGAGTCATATGAAGTATAGCTCCACTGTCCACAATCCAAACAGGAGCTGAAGTGCTTGGCTGTGACGAGTAGGCCTCTGCAATAACCTCGTCAAGAGGCAACTCATAGATGTGGACAAGACTCGCATATGATGTCTCTATGGAGACGATATGGACGTCTACAGACCAATCAGAGAAGCTCTCTGGAGTTAAGAACGTTGTCAACTGAGATGGCTGGACGGTGACAGTATGAGTCTGACCTTTAAACTGTACCTTGTCATCGCCCTGCCTCCCCAGCTAGGGGTTACCTAACTGAGGAGCGGGGGTCTGAGACTTAGATTTGGGTGCTATGCCTCTTGCCTTAGAGCGACACTCGTTGTCAAAATGGCCAGCCTTTTCACTATGTTGATAATACCTATTATTTTTAGGTACATTCCACCACCCTTGTTTGAGTTGTGATTGGGAGTTTCCTTGTGATTCCTCAGATTCATTTTGTTTTGGATTTTGAGCGGAGATTTGATTTTGTTTGCCCTTTCCTTGTTGCCCCTTCTGAGAATGAGCAACAAGAGCCCCCTCTAAGGAAAAGTTTATATGAAATTGATTGAACAACCGTGTGTAACGCAACAGCTCGCACTCAAATTCATAGAAAGTAGGCATAGTAGGCTTTGAAACTATACCTTTCACAAATTTGAAGTATTTCTTGGGCAGTTTCTTCAGAAACAATGTGACTTGATCGTCAGAGGACTTGGGAGTCTCCGTAGTGGAAAATTCGGTAAAAAGTCGTCGATACTCACCCAGCTTGACTTTTAAGTCATCCCGGTGATTTTAAAGAGTTGGAGCTCATGGTCAAGATTTATATGGCGGGTCCTATCCCGAGCCGCATAGTGGTCAGTCAAGTGTGCCCATCGCTCTAACGCTAACTCAAAATGCTGAAGCTGAAAATGAAACTCATGCAATAAGCCCTACATCAGCTCAACAATAACAAAGGCATTCTTACCCTTCCATGAGTGGACGACCTCATATGGAACAAGTGCGGGATAGGGTTGGGGTTCCAACCCCTGCACAAGATCCCATAGATTCTGGGAGTCAAGGACATGTCTCATCAAGTTCAACCAAGTGGTAAAGTTTCGCTCATTAAAACGAGACTTATCATTGAAAGTATGCTTGGCAAAAGATGAGCTGGAACCATGAGGTGTCGGGAAAGTGGAATAAGATGGAGGTGAAGAGTAAGATGGTGGTGGTGGGTATGTCTGATAGGAAGAATGAGGGGAAAAAGATGGGTAGGCAAAAATAGGCTGGGAGTATCCAATGAGTGTCAATTGATGCAGAGGCACTTGAACATGAATGTTTCCATAAGGTACCGATGGAGGTGGAGGTACTAGGATATGAAAACCCTATCCAAAGCTTGGCTAGGGCACAGTAGCATGACCAGGAGGTCCACTAGGTAATATTATAGAGGCATGTTGTGGTACCAACTGATCCACACTCGGGAGAGACTTGGGGGGTGGGTAGGTGGGGGGGGGGGATATACCAAGGTTGCAATGATCTTGAAAGTGTGTGAGAAATAGGTGGAACATCACCCGATAGAGGAAAGGATAAGGTCCTAAAGGCAATGCCTATGTTTTCATAACCCCCTAGTGCGGTGTGATATGCAATATGAGGTGTTTGATAGGGAAATGTAAATGGTGTAAAAGGAAGTGGAAAAGCAACGGAACAATGTGATGGGATGGGTGGGTTTTGAATTTGTGGAGTGAAAGATGCAGATGCATTTTGTTCATTTTTATCACTTAATGATTGAAAATGAAATGATGATGCTGATGATGATGATGCACCATGCAATGTAGAAATAGGAACACCAAATTCATTCTTTTTTTGAGAAGTAAACTGAAAAGAAGAAAGGGTAGAAGGAGAGATACCTGGCTTTTTCTTATAATCTCCACAATGTGTATTAACATACAAGAATTTGTCCTCAAGAGAATATTTTCCGTAGTCAACGGATTGTACTCTAACTTCCTCATGATTTCTACCAGTATATTGCAAAGCAAAAGAGCTAAAAGACGAAGGAACAAAAGATGAATCTAAAGTACCTTGCACCAAAGCGATTGGAAGAGGATGAAAAAACAGAACATACTCCGATTTTCTTTCTCCAACAGGGAGCCCCATCCCTAAGAGAGGTCTCGACGGCCCTACAGTATCATCAAATTTATGCGCAATATCTGAAGAGAAAAATGCATACATACCTTCATTGAGTAGCTTCTCTTAAAGGGCAATCCTTCGATCGAGCTCCTCAATCTTCTTTCGTCTAAAGTCCACAATGATTCGATCACATGATATTCTTCAGTGAAAAGCTTATATAGCCTTTCTTCCGTATTGTCAAAAGTGTCTTCCACCATGTCGAAACTTTGTGGAGCAAGCTGTTCTGTCCACTCTCACTTGGTTCTCGACATAGGTTGTTCTGGAGACTTAATTAGTATTGATGTGTTCGAAGTCATTTGATCCTACTGTTGTTCTTGCTTCTTGCAGAGAGCTTTCAAATCAAAGATCTAGGTTTCTCAAATAGTACCAGGCTCTGATACCATGTAAAGAAATACTCTATCACAGAAATACAAATAACATCGTACGACAAAGCACAGACTAATAAAAGAACACAATTAAGGTTAGGGTAACTCAAAGACAATGAACACAAAAAATAACTGAAGTGATATAACTGCTGAATATACAATGCTCATGCAGCAAACACACTATGCAGTGAATCAATACTCAGCCTCAAACTCCTGTATCTCAAGGATCAGGGCAAGGGTAATGAGCTAGAGAGTGTATCGTACTCTCAACAGATCCAGAATCACAACAAGGCAGCCTCCAGATGTCGAACACCACCAAACGCAGCAGTGAAAAGCTGGATCTGATGCAAACGGCAATGAGGAGAGAGAAAAACTAAAAACGCAAGCAAGACAGCCTGCACAAGAGAGAAATACTAAAAATGCAGGCAAGACAGCCTACAAGAGAGAGAAAACTGCCAAACGCAAGCAGAACAGCCTGGCAACAACTTATAGGAGCTAGCAACTACTGGAGAGAAAGAAAACTGCCAATCGAGAGCTGCAGCAACTGGGCGACAGTCTGCAGGAAGCAAACGCAAGGCTGTGATAACGTGGCAGGCTATACACCAGCAGGTCTACGTAAGAACAGCAGTCCTTTGGCTGGGATCAGCTTCAAACTGCATGTAGAGGGCTGGAAATCAGGTGCCAACTGACGGAGACAGCAATGGACATCTTTGGTTGAGATGTCTTCTACGAACGGGGTGTGGGCAGCGAGCTGAAACACCTGAAATCTACAAAAACGAGATTATGTCTTGAATGGAAAGTAGCATACGTATTTATAGAAAGTTTGGGCCCTCCCAAATAGATTTGTACTTATGGGATAGGGAAACTTCTAGGATCGCGTTTCTTTTAAATAAACTATGTTTCTTCAATAATTAAGTAAGTTTTGAGGCTATTTAAGTAAAGCTAAAGCATTTTTAGCTCAACAACACCTAGCATATTTAGTTTGTTTATTGAGTTTCATTCCAACATTCATTCTCTTATTTCTCCATTTGCATTTTTCAGAGTTTTTTTTAATCGTGTTTCTATACTCTACTTTCTTTAGGAACCCTAGCTTGTCCTCACAATCCTCGCCTCATCAATAAAAAACTTTGCAATACGGTATGCCTCAACCTATCTTGCCAAGAGAATGCAAAGGAGGTAGCTAAGGAATAGAAAAGAACTTCGATTGGGGGGCTGCAACATCTTGTGCCCATTTTTTACATCTAACATACCATTAATAAAATGCACCCCCCCTTAGGGGATGGACAACTTTTTGCAACTCTATCCTTAAGTACTCTTCCATAAGCTTTCTAAATTGCAAGATGCCCATTCTCTTTCTATTCTTTGGGGATACCTTCTTTTTTTAAGGTCTAATAAGATCGAGGGTAGCAAGAGAGACTTGACCACTAAAGTTTAGTTGGGGCTCATCTTCAAGGTTTGATTGGTTCATTGACATACGCACCTTGTAAAATAACCATAGGTTTGAAGCGGAAACAACCACTAGAATCAAGACTAAGAAGAGCCCAAGAATTCGTGACACCAAAGTGGTTCAAGATAACTACACTATCCAAACTAAAGAAGGATGGCACCACCTATAGGAGAGTGGAGGGAGGAAAATACAATCCTCAAGGTCAGCAGGATCTCCATCACAACTCTATGCAACAAAAGGAATGATATGAAGCAATGGTGGAGGGAGCCAACCACCGTCCTCCCCAACAATCCTCCAAGTAGCAAGATGGTCATGAAGACTCCAAGAAGCAGAAGGAATGATGTGGATAGCAATGAAGGGAGAGAAATGCAATTGCAACCGGTCTATGACTCACATAAAGCGGTAGTTCCTTCAATTAACACTTGGACTTTACATACACACACATAAACAGAGACCTCTCTCTCTCGCTCAACACCAGATTGGCCCCGAAGACTGGCGCCCCTCTCGGTATTTCTTTATCAATTAAAAGATAGAAAATTACAAAAATGGTAATGTTCCAAAATACATAACCTGTGAACAATAGGTTTTCATCTCTTCTAAGTAAATCCCAGCTGCATAGTAATAGTACAGCATGTCCAGATCAACACCCCTTACTGTCCAGCATGTGCAGAATTCACTGTTCTTACTGTCCAGCACACTGTTCTTACTGTTCAGCATGTGCAGAGTTCACTGTTCTTATTCAGCATGAGCAGAGTTCAATGTTCTTACGATTCAGCATGTGCAGAGTTCACTGTTCTTACGAGGCAGCATGTGCAAAGTTCACAATTCTTATTCAGCATGAACATAGTTCACTGTTCTTACAATTCAGCATGTGCTGAGTTCACTGTTCTTATTCGGCATGAGCAGAGTTCACTGTTCTTATTCAGCATGTGCAGAGAAAACACAGAATTGTACCTTCGATGGAATCAATCCATCATGCAAAGCATTTCTTTTGAGAATAGAGAGAGAGGTGATCAGAGGGAGCAAGCTCTACTTCTGTGCTTGAGTCAGAGACGTAGAAGTACTCTCCATGGCTGGTTTTCTTGCAGCAATCTACCCTCCGCTCCTCAAAACTTCATTCTCCCATCTGCCCCTTATGCCTATTACGTTTTTTTTTAATGCTCTCTCTCTCTCTCTCTCTCTCTCTCTCTCTTGGGAATTTGTCCCACATGGCATACATGTAACAATTTTCCCGTTTACACCTTCCGGTCTAAAATTCTCCATTATCGGTGCAAAATTTGACCTCGGCACAGACCAGAGAATTAATCCTCGTGTAAAAACGAAGACAATGACGCGAACAGATTCTGGGGTCCAAAAATAGCAACTCCCTAAATTTTAGGGATGGTGACCCCTGCATTCCTCAAGTTGTTATGTGCAACTTTTATCATTGCGACCACATCAAAAGTGTAATGTGGTTCAGTTACAGTGACTTTTATTCCGTGAGCATTCTCACATGTGCATCTTCTATCTTGGCCAGGCTCATTGTCCTACACCATCTCCAGTGGCTAACCACACAATCCCAAATCACTGGCATTCTATTCTTCAGTGTCCATTCAATATGGAACTGGTCCTAAGGCTCAAACAAACCATTAGTCCAATTTGTCCCAATGGCTACCTCTTCTGGCCATGCAAAGATCTTGCTTATTCCAAGAGAACTCTGGGGGTAAAAAGCAACAGCAACAAAAGAAAAGAAAAATAAAATATTTATATAAGTAAATAAGAAAAACAACTGTAAAAAGTATCACCACCTGGTGACAACAGTCCTATCAATTGAACGTTGATGATGACTATAGGCAGCAAAATGATGTTGACAGTGACTCTAGGAATGAACTACTCCTAATCTGAAGGCAATAGCAAGTCAGCAGCTAGTGATAATCCTTCAAGGCTGGTGATGTTCTCCAAGGCAGGACAGCAATATCCAGCAGCCAGAAGGTAGGCTGGTCAACAGGACGCCACCACCAAACACCAAGGCGGCAGCACCTTCTCCAACAAGGCGGCGCCTCCTCCGAGGGGTATGGACAAATAGAGAGTGGAAAGGCTGCTAAAGAAGGAAGAACTACTTCAAAAGGAGGAGCAAAAGAAGAATGATCACAAAGAGACATGCTAGATGCCCATAACATGTCCTTTTACAAGGGATTTTTGGGTACTAGTCCTATTGAATAAGATAAATCCCTTTTAAACAATAACTCTTGTTGGGGCTGCTTTTAAGGAGTAAGATTTTATCGGTGGCTAACATGATTCCGTGCTAACATGATAGCACTCTGACTATCACAGTGGAGAGCAGGTAACTCTGTGATGCCAAGCTATCCCACCAAACGTGAAAGCCATAAAGCCTACTTGCATGCCTCAATGGCAGCCACATACTCTGCCTCTGTAGTAGACAATACAACACACTTTTGTAGCCTCGATATCCAAGAGACTGCTCCTCCTGTGAAAGTAAACACATACCCAGAAGTGGACTTTCTGCAATCCGCATGACTAGCATAGTCTACATCCATAAAGTCAACAACAGATGTGTTCTACTTTCCAAAGCAGATGCACAACTCCTTTGTGCATTTGAGGTATCTCATAATACCTTTCATTGCTTCCCAATGCTTTTTACCAAGGTTTGCCATGTATCTACTAACCACTCTCACTGCAAAGGCAATGTCAAGACGTATAGCAACCATGGCATACATCAAACTGCCAACAGTTGAAGCATATGGTATCTTGGTCATTTCAACCTTCTCATCATCAGATGCAGGATTGTCCTCTGCAATGAGTTTCACATATGGAGGCAATGGAACCCCAATTGTTTTCCCCCCCTCCATATTGAAACGTTGCAACACCTTGGAGATATACTCCTGCTGAGATAGATACAGCAATCCTTTTGACCTATCTCTAAGTATTCGCATGCCAAGAATGTGATTTGCATCACAAAGATCCTTCATGCCAAAGTTGCCATGAAGAATTTGCTTCAGTGAGTCCAAGGCATGAGTATCCTTGCCAGCAATCAGCATGTCATCAACATACAGAACCAAGATAATCAGGCTGCCATCTGCTGCCTTCTTAGTGTACAAACAGTGATCTACTTGACTTCTATAAAAACCTTGAGATTGCATAAATGTATCAAATTTATAATACCAACCATTCTCTTGGTGCTTGTTTCAGCCCATACAAACTCCTTTTGAGCTTACATACCATTTTTTCTTTCCCTTTTTCAACAAACCCTTCAAGTTGTTGCATATATATGTCTTCATGCAGATCACCACGTAAGAATGCAGTCTTTACATCCATCTGTATGAGCTCCATATCTTCAACTGCAACCAAACCCAAAATGGTTCTCAATGTAGTCATCTTTACTAAAAGAGAGAAAATCTCATCAAAGTCAACTCCATGCTCCTACTTGTACCCCTTTGCAACCAATCTTGCTTTGTACTTTGATGAGGAACCACAAGTGACCTTCATCTTGTAAACCCATTTGCATGGAAGTGTTTTTTGCCCTTTAGGCAACTGCACCAAGTCCCGAGTGTCATTTTTCTTAAGAGATTCCATCTCTCACAACATGGCTTTATACCATTTATTGTTGTCCTATCTATCCATTGCTTCCTTGAAGCAAGATAGTTCACCACAATCTGTTAACATGGCATAATCAACCACATTATTTGCACCAAGAATGAATCTATCAGGTTGTGTAGTAGCCCTAGACGATCTCCTAGCCCAATGATCATTGTTTATTGGCTGTTGAGCATTTTCAGCTTACTGTCCTGGCATTTCAGCCTGCAAATCAGCATTAACAACTTGTTGTCCTGGCTGTTCTTGCACATGTAGTGGCTCATTATCATGGACAATAGCTGGCTGATCATTTCCAGCATTATTTTCTGCATTTACAGGTTCATTTACAGCAGGTATTTGCTGATGTACAACGGGCACATTTTGCTGTCCAAAAGGTATTTTTTTCCGGAATACAACCCTACGGACCTCCTCAGTCTTTCCGGGCTGTTTATGCATGCAATCTTCCTGGAAGATAACATCATTGTTGTATACTACTTTCCTTTTCTCGGGATCCCATAATCTATACCCCATTTCACCCTCGTTACCATATCCTAGGAAAATGCATTTACAAGACTTTGGCTCAAGTTTGTTGCGTTTTTCTTTACGAATGTGCACAAAAGCCTCGTAGCCAAACACTTTCAAGTAAGCATATGAAGGTGGCTTGCCCGACCACGCTTCTTGGGAAACTTCCCCCCCCCCCCCCAAAAGACCTGTTTGGTGACCAATTAATTAAGTGTACGGCTGTCATAACAGCCTCTGTCTAAAAACCATGGGGTAATGCAGCATGAGACAGCATCGTACGAACCTTATCCTGTATGGACCGATTCATACACTCTACAACTCCATTTTGGGGTGGATTATGAGGGGCAGTGAGCTCCCTCTTTATCCCTTTGCTGTCACAAAATGCCTGAAAGGCCTTGGACACATATTCCCCACCATTGTCAAAGCGAAGACACTTAAGTGTCTTATCAATTTGATTTTCAACCAATGCCAATAATTTTTTAAACTTGTCAAGCGCTTCGTCCTTGCTACGAATAGGGTAAATCCATACCTTCTGTATAGCATCATTAACAAAGGTGACAAAATATTTATTTCCCCCTAAAGATAAATTTGGCATCTGACATACATCAGAATGTACTAACTCTAGAGGAGAAGATTTCAACCAAAGAGACTTCTTATTAGACGTCCGTGCATGTTTACCATAAACACAATGATCACAATGCTCAAAATCAGCATAACAAAGACAAGGCAAGTAACCCAAACGAGAAAGCACTTTCATTCCAATTTACCTCATGTGTCCCAACCAGCCATGCCACAAAGAAACACTTGGTTGCTCATCATTGCAATCAGATTTGCCTTTCTGCTGCCTCAACCTCAGCTCTGATACCAGTTTGTAGTGACCAGGAGGCACGAAGATCGAGACAGTCGGTGTTCGTTACGCGCGGAGAGACAAAGAAAGTGAGAGAGAGCAGAGTAGAGAGTGTGCACGATTTGTGGGTACAATGACGAGTGTACCTCTTTAGGTTTTTAGATAGATATATATATGTAAGTACAAGTGCTAAAGGTGTGTTCACACCTGAGCACATTAAAAGGCATGAGGGCCTTTATTCCCAACAAAAGAAGCTCAAGGTTGCGCAACTTAATTAGGTTCTTCAACATGTGCATTGGTCTCTTGGTAGATGTACTCTACCCAATTTCTTTGATAGTGGTTGGACAAACATTGAGCCTTGTACCCCATATACACAAGCCAACTTTTGAGCACTTTAACTGCCAATCACTTAAAATGTTTGGATGCAGACATCCACTGAATTGTAGAACAGCCTACTGCATTCAATCAAGAAACTACTCATGTTGGAGAAAAGTCTAGTTTAAGGTATAATATTGCCCCAACAAAGCTTTAAAGTCTCCACCAGTTGAAATTCAAGTCAGTCCATAAACAAAGATGTAAAGTCTCTACAAAAACCAGGGCTAAATAGGTGACACATGCTTTACCTATGAGATAACAGGCTTTCCTTGCACACGTGCTTTAGTCACAAGATAACATGCGGCTCAAAAAACATTTTGCCATCACTATATGTATGTGCGAGGAAATCAGTTTGAACTTATCTCCTCTATACATGAACTTATGTCCTCTATACATGAGTATGCAGGACTGCAAGCATGTGCATGTATGTTCAATGAACAAGGGAGGAATCGATTTTAAGGTTATTTTGACAACGAAACATAAAGTCTTTATGGCTAAGGCATTAAGTGTAGCCTTGAATTGAGTACCTGCCTCATCTCGCTTAGGCATGGAAAAGCTGCATATTGAGCTTCCTCA
Organism: Lygodium microphyllum; assembly: GCF_053477565.2. NCBI lineage: Eukaryota > Viridiplantae > Streptophyta > Polypodiopsida > Schizaeales > Lygodiaceae > Lygodium > Lygodium microphyllum. The sequence goes on along the minus strand of NC_141138.1, from coordinate 172,222,879 downwards.
TGTTCCAGCCAAATGTGGACACCCTCTAGCTTTTGGATTAACCTGGAGAAGCTTATGCTCCTTTCACAATTACTTGCCCCACATGTTTATGGCTATACTGCACCCACTTCCTCCGCTGAAGCCTTAGTATCAGCTTTGGCTCAATCAAGAACCTCTCCGATGTAGACTCCAGTGTTTTGCCTAATTCAGGGAGAATGCTATCGCACAAATCATCAAAATAAAACTTCTCAATCTTGGAAACTTGCATGGAAAGTATCAAGTATTTTCCAATCCTCTGAAATTGGTAGCTTGATCGCATCTATGGGGCATGTGTAAAAAACATTTTCAGGTTCATCTCATGCGAGTGCTTCCTCTTACACAAGGCGCATAGTTACCCTGAAAATGTTTCTTCCACTTCTGTATTATCTGTAATGCCTGACATCTTCTATAACTTGATCACCAGCAAAGATTTCATATTTTTCCTCATGATAGGTGGGTGAACCACATTAGCATGGACAAACACAAGAGATGTTCTCCCTGTGGATAAATGCACAAAGGTAGGCAAACTCGACCAAAGGCCTCTGGATTCCTGATCTGCAACATAGCATTCAACATATCCAGTAGTTTTCATTAAATCTGTAACATTTTTCTAGCCATCCGAGGATCACGATCATTGACAATAGCCTTAGCCAACCCATGGTCTCTCAGTACATGCACAATGGACAAGCAATCAACCTTGATCATTGGCTGTGCTAGAATAAAATGAGCCATTTTGCTGAATTTGTCTGCAATACTCCAAATAATGCATTATAGACCACTCTAAAAGGACAATACTTGGCAGCTACCTTGGTATGATCCTTTCCCAGAGTATGAGCCAGTAAACAAGCTAGAAGTATGGCATCTTACAGCAAGGCCTTCTGTAAGAGCCACATGCTATCAACTTATAGAGACTATTGATTTATTATTGGTTTACCGTTTATCACATGCAAGTCAGACTGGAGCTTGTCAAAGAACAGGAGTAGGAATTTTGAAGTTGAGCCTTTTAGCTAGGTGTGTGTTTTCAGGAGGAGTTTGCAGCATCACTTTTCTGGCTCTTGTTGCAAAGAAGATAACGGCTACGGTCAACTACCCATGGAGCAAAACTTTTTAGTTATTACTCATTCACTCAAGACCTCTTTTCCTAGCTCAATTCTAGGGAATCCTCTCGAGTTACATCACTTATAATGGAAAAAACTGCAAGCACACTTATCATCAAACAAAATCAGTAAACTAGATGTCCTGGCAACCAGAAAAAAGATATAAAAAAGTCCACACCTGATTTGTACTGATGAGGTACAAATGGAACATGGTAAGCCCACCCACAAACCAAGTAGCTAAGAATGCATATGCCATAAGAAATGCAGACGCAGGAGATCTTTGCAAGGCTTTCCAAACAGTATGTGGTGGGTCTCCTTCCATTAACTTCTTTATACGCAATGCTGACATTGCGAAGATGTAAAAACATAGTAATGTTGTGGAGAGAACAAACATGAAAAAGTATGGATAATTTCGCTGCAAAACCAATGTAAATATCAGTTTAGAAGAGCCTTTTAGCCATCAGAACAACATCAAATAATAATAATATTCCTTACACGTCTAACTTCTTCCTGGCTAATATTGAGATGTGCACATGCATGATACTTTCAAGTGTTTTATGAGATCAGTTTATTATGTGTTCCCAGTCCACCAAAAATGGCACAAAATCATTCGAGAGAGCTTGTATTTAGGAAACAATAGAGTTTATTGTGTTGTGTACTAAGACTGAAGTACTGTAAAAACCTCTCAAAGTCACTACAAGTGGAAGATTGCAGCGGTACACTAATAGATTGGCATTCCACAGAAGCACCCATCTTTGGGTGTTAGCTTTAAATTAAGCAGTGTGTTCCATTCATGTAGAGCACAATAACAGACAAAGTAAACAGAATGATGTACGCACTAGCACATGGAAAGAACAACAGTGATGAAGGATAGAACTGATAAAAAGGGGAACGTAAAGGAGAAATAATAAGGTAACAAAATGGGGAAAGATCAATATTGAAAATGATCGGATAAGGAGGAACATACTCGCCCTATGCACTGCCCTACCCAAGGACAGTGATGATCAAAGCGTTCCACACAATTGTTGCATATAGAACAGTGTGAGCAGCGTGGTGGCCTGTACAACATGCAGGTGTCACAGTATTTTATCTTCACAGTAACCCCGTTGACTACTACGTCCTTAGTCCGTGGCAACCTCAATCTTGGAGTCTGTCCCCCACTCCACTCTGATGATGAGTTACCTTCCTCCTCAGGTTCTGGTGGATGCTTGTTGCGAGGAACAATACCTGGATCTCTACCAGATGTAAGCAACAGGAGTACTAAAATCTGAGCAAAGAATCCAAGATTCAAAAGTGGGTCAGATCTGCACAGGCTTCTTCATATAGCACAGATTGAGAGATGTTAAAGGGGTGTTTTAACACGTACAAAGAATGTGTGAACCACAGCAACAACCATAATTGCAACACCAGTATGATTTGGGAAATCCTGCATCAGATGTCTTCCCACAAACACACAAAATACCACGATTGGAGCCAGGATGAGAAAAAGTGTTGCAAACAATGACCTAACATCAGGGCCAAAAATCAATCTTCCACCAAGGAAAAACCTCTGCAAAAAGGAGGTCAAACCATTAATCAGCAAGGACTACTGTGAAGCAATGCAAGGGCCACCTAGACTTAGCTTTGTAGCTCCTAGCACTCAAATAATTCAAAGCCTAACACAAATTTTCTTATACCTGTTTTGCAAAATATTGCCCAAAGGAAAGTTGCCAGAAGAAGCATCAGACCAGTACTACACTTTTCCACAGAAATGATTGCACAGAATAAAACAACAATTTCTAAGACAAAAACAGACAAGAAAGGGTCTCTTATTTGCATATGATTCCATACTTTGAGAAAGTCAAAATAAGATATAGCAGCCACAAGAAAAACAAAATTTGAGCAGTTGACAGAAGAACTAACTAGTGTGCATTTTAATGTAACCACCAAGATCCTGCATCATTTGTCAAAAAGTGAAATTTGACAAAACACAATACTCCAAGACTTTTGCAGCCATTGTCACTCCCATAAACCATGTGCAGATATTGCTATTGAGTTTAAGGGAACCTTTGGCATACAGATTTGTTATAGATTAGGAAACAACTAGCAGTATGGAAAACATGAAAATTTTGAGAATGAAGTACATTGTTTCAAGCAATTATTAAGAAATACCTTCAGCTGTAATACGAGTATCTTCTTCCTTAGGTTTAACCTAAACTTGAAACTAGTTCCTTTCTAAATCATGGTATTTAGAGTGACAAGCCAAGTTCCAGGTTTGCAACAGCTTGAAACCAGTTCCTTTCTACATCATGATTTTAGAGTGACAAGCCAAGTTCCAGGTTTGCAACATCACCTCTGAATTCTAAAACACAAAATCAGCTAGGCAAGTCCAAACTCGCTATTGTCACTGACTCACAGCACATAGATATATTAGAACAAACAAGTATTCTCTAGAGGGCCTGAACCCTTTTTCCTAGGAACAGGAAAAGTGCAACAACGTGTCCCCTAAGCAGAAAAATACCTTAAAAATGGCCACTTTGTTGAATAGACAGCAACTTCTTTCTTCAATTAGGTGATTCATAGAGATCCCATATGGATCATACTAGTATGACCCTACTATATAGTTTGTGCAGAATGGTTCCGTATGCATATGAAGTGCAACCATGGGCTGCAGATAACAATCACATAGCTGTCTAGTACAAAGAGAGTGACTGACTTGCTCAAGTTTGACAAGTTTGACAATGCTTGTTTGAAGAAACAAAGGATAAAGAAAGTGTGTACACACACACACACACACACACATCCAACATGTACTATGGGTTTACTGAGGACCAATATGTGTGTGTGTGTGTGAGAGAGAGAGAGAGAGTGAGTGAGGCATTCCAACGTGTACTATGGATTTACTGAGGACCAATGATGAGGATTCCAAATTTGCAAATTGCAAATCAGTAGCAGCTTCACAATCTTTTCTTACATCAATGTTCTACAAGACTACAGGTACTCGATTATGCAGCAAAAAATGGATGAATTAGAGAAGGCACTTCAAACGCAGATAAATTGTCTATGTTTGAACTAGCGTAAAGAATAGGAATGATCCCACAAATGAATTAAAATGATCAAGAGAAATTATGGAAGACCTTTGCAGATAGCATATCTAGAGGAAATGTGACCCACTGATTAAAGAACTATCCAAATAGCACATTTTCCATAACTCCTTGGGACCATCCCCCCTCTTTTTTAATGTGGAACCATCTTTGGCTCTTTCATTAAACAAATGAGTGCCCCTCTTCTCTCTCTTGGCCTGCCAAAAGGCAAAGGCCATGGCCATTGCAATCCTTATTGGGAAGCTTGATTTTTCCATATAAGAAAAACAAAGACATTTGATTAGAATTTCCTTTAGAAAAGAATTGGAGAATTGAAGAATCATGAATGTGATCAAAGGTTAGATAATGGTAACCATGTGTATTTGAATTTTGTCCTCTCTCTCAAAACTTCAAATGACGACATGCACATATATAACATATACACACACAAATAGATATACATACACACCCAACCCAAAAAAAAACGTATACAAAAAGAACTATTATTATCTAACACACACACGCACACGCCCGCGCGCGCGCGCACACAAAAATATGTATACATGTGCAAGAACTACTGTTGCACACAAGTAAATCTTCCCATATACAAAGGATTATTAAACACAAAGAAACATCTACACAAAAGAACTATTATTATCTTGGACATTCGAATATGCTTTCACTAGCCAATCGTGCACACACGTGTCCACACGCACATGCATGACTCATGAAGTGAATCCCTATTGGTTAGGCAAACTAAATACAACCAACCAGTCTCACGGAGCAATTTTTGAAGGGGCCTTAATATATGTTCTATATAATGTCTGCTCAAAATGGGTCACACTCTTTAAATATCACTTGGCATCTCTGCAGGTACCAGGAATGTGATGGGAGTAAAGTTTTATCCTAGCCAAAGCCCTTGTAATTACATTACCTTGTTCTTATGGTATGTGACCAGTCATTAAACATATATACCTACTACAGCATTGAAATGTTTAGAACTACTAAAGGAGAAGTGTAGTTCAATTGAGAACAAATACAACATGTAGGAGGAAACCTCAAACTTGGGTCCAAATACTGAATAATATAGAGCACAAATCCTTGGTGAAGCGTATGGAGAATACAAATAGTGCACATTTCCAAAACATCAAAGGAAATTCCAAATACCACCCACATTTAGGTAGAGCAAGGAAAGAGATTTGTTACTAAGCAGTGTTATCTTAGTTTTGCAGTCTTCTCAGTGCTAAAGATTCTTTAAAACATTTCACATGTCTAATGATATACCAAATTGAAGCATCTCAGTCCTAGAATCAAGAATTATGCAAAGCTAACATCATCTAGGGCTTGCTTTTGGCCAAAAGCAGTAAAAACTTAAAGCAGGGCTAGAAATTACAATCTCACTAAAGGAGGGTTGGCAAGGGAAAGCACAGTGTGTACGGCAAACACCGAGAGAAAAAAGAAACACAAAAGATGATAAAAGATGAATCGTGCTGATGAAGTGAATCTGATACAAGGTTGTTGTAGCACAAAGGAAGCCCTGGAGTGTAGGAAGACTACCGAAAATGCTTCTGAGTCTGCAAATGCAGGATGAGGAGGTGTCGCCTGGAGCAAGGAGACTGCCATTGAAGGGTGAGGAGCCTCTAAATCTGCAAATGCAGGGATGAAGAGTGGTATCTACGAGCAAGGAGATAGCCAATGAAGCCTCTGTCGGCAAACGCAAACTGAAGAGCTAACGCCAATTGCTAGGAGTGATGCCAAGTGGTGTAGGAGCAGCCAGGAACCAAAACGCAAGATAGTGGAGCCATCAAGATGAGAAGCTAACGCCAAGCTAGGGTGGATGTTGACGCCAAGAGAGTGTTGACTCCAAACACATGGTGTAGGAGCACAGAAGATGCTATCACCAACAATGGAGGATGGACACCAACTGAAGAGGAGCACACTACCACCATAAACGCAGCCAATTGGAGATGAAGGCTAGCACCAGGAGAGTGTGGAGATGGTGGTAGGAGAGGAGAGAGAGAGATACTGGAAGAGAGTGTCAGAAGACTGACAAAGAGAGAGTGGGAGTGATGGACGGAAGGATCAACTGTAAGGAATGAATGAGAGTGGCCTATAAATAGGCACAGTCAGTCTAGGGTGGCGCCCCTTTTTGGGGCTGCAAACCCTAGACGCAAAACGCAAAAACACAAAAACGTAAACTGCGGGTGAAGGGTTTCTCAACACCCCTCTCAGGCCCAAAAAGGGAAACAAGAGGAGGGAGGTGGAGATGCAATGCTACATGCTGAAGGATGCTCATGCAATAGGTGCCACTTGGACAGTGTCTCTCGTGGAAAAATTGTTCACTTGCCCAAGCTCCCTGGTACAAAGATGATGCATAAGAGGAATGTTAGACATTGGGTGGTGCCGAGAACCATAAGGATATGCCTATACTCGATCTCGGGAGTTGACTTCATGCTAACCAAGCGACGAAGAAGATCCACCCTGTAATCTGAGAATACCACTCGAAAGGTGACCTTTGAAGATAGTCACGAGACTGGATGAGCTATAGAACCTGAAACTCAACCTCGGGAGAGAAGCCACTAGCTCCGTGACTCCATGCTGGAAGGAATACGAAGGCCTCACCACCGAGTTGCTACTGAAGACCCAATGGCCCCGATCTAGGTAGATCCTCTAGGTCCTAGGTATGAGTAGAGGAAATGATTGCTCAAAGGAGAGCCACTCCTCAAAAGTGAAAGGTGGGGGTGTGTAAAGAACTTCATGGCACATAGGGTCTCTCTCTGAACCGAAAGAGTAGAAGTAAGAGCCCCCTTTGAAGCTAAAGAAGAACTGGAAGCCCCCTCTCAAGGCGAAGTAAGAAAATCCCCTCTGAATCCCAGTCTGAGAGAGAAAGGGAATCCAACCACTCATGGCTCACAAACTACGAAGCATCTGATGACAAAGGAAGCGCCGCTAGTTGTGCCGAAGAAGGTATCTGGGGCTCGGAAGAAGAAATCGGAAAGCACCCAAAAGTGGCCTCTCGAACTTGAGTGGAAGAGGGTGGGGAAGGAGAAGGCTCAGGATGAGCCAAGAGTGGGGAACAATCATGGGCTCTCAAGAGAGTGGGCTATGGAGGAGATATGGGCCATGGAAGCCACTGTACCCGGAAGTAGGTGGGGGAAACCTCAGCGCAATGGGGTGGTCTCCATGAGGGCTTATCGCCTCGTAAGGTTTTAGAGCCTTTGTGTGCGCGAAAGGACTTAGTCCGCATCGGTTGCAACTTATTGCCTTTAGCATAATACTCCGACAACCGATGCAGAACGATCTCTGTGGCCCAGAAAGGAGAGGTGGCACAAGGAGTGCCTGATGGAAGACGCATATACTCCAGAGGGGTGGGGAGCAAAGGTCGATATCGACAGTCTTCAGTGGGATGACCGTTCGTGCCGTAGTAGTAGCACCCAATAGAAGGGCAATCTATCGGCAGAGATACCATGGAACCGGTGTGGCAAACTGGAGAAGGGAAGGTGGGAGGGTAAAAAAGGATATCTCCCAATGTGCAACGGAAATGATAGAGAAATCAAATGTTGATGCTGAACCCGCCACTAGTCTTTGTCTTCTCTAATGAGGAGGATCTTTGCGGCTCTCTGAGTATCTCTGGCTCTGATACCATGTCAAAATGACTAAGTGACTAGAGAGACAGTAGGGTTTGCAAGGGAAAACATAGTGTACGGCAAACACTAAGAGAGAAAAGAAACACAGAAGATGATGAAAGATTAATCATGCTGATAAAGTGAATCTGATACAAGGGTGTCGTAGCACAAAGGAAGCCCTGGAGTGTAGGAAGACTGCTAAAGAAGCCTTTGAGTCTGCAAATGCAGGATGAGGAGGTGTTGCCTGGAGCAGGGAGATTGCCGCGTCAAAGGGTGAGGAGCCTCCGAATCTGCAAACACAGGGATGAAGAGTGGTACCTACGAGCAGGGAGACAACCGATAAAGCCTCCGCCTGCAAACGCAAGCTGAAGAGTTGATGCCAGCCATTGGGAGTGACGCCAAGTGGTGTAGGAGCAACCAAGAACCAAAACGCAAGGTAGTGGTACCGCCGAGACGAGGAGAAGCTGACGCCAAGCTAGGGTGGATGCGAACGCCAAGAGAGTGTGGACTCCAAATGCAAGGTGTAGGAGCACAAAAGATACTATCGCCAACAATGGAGGATGGATGCCAACTGAAGAGGAGCACACTGCCACCATAAACGCAGCCAACTAGAGATGAAAGCTAGCGCCAAGAGAGCGTGGAGATGGTGGTAGGAGAGGAGAGAGAGAAATGATGGAAGAGAGAGTGTCAAAAGGCTGACAAAGAGAGAGTGGGAGTGACGGACTGAAGGATCAACCGTAAGGAATGAATGAGAGTAGCCTATAAATAGGCACAGTCAGTCTAGGGTGGCACCCTTTTCTGGGGCTACAAACCCTAAACACAAAACAGAGAAACACAAAAACACAAACTATGGGCGAAGGGCGAAGGGTGAAGGGTTTCTCAACAAGGGAAACCGAATCCTTATTTATAGGACTCAAGGCCGTATTATGCACAAGTATTGTGTGATCACCACTCTTTAGCCCATGGGATGCCAATTCTTGGGATGTGGTTGTGGCTTGAAGCGTTGCTAGCTCCTAGGCTCGGTTGAGCCCGTTTGAATCTATGGCTACAAGGTGAATCTAATGTCCAGTCCTTTCTATTCATGGATATAGCTTGTGTCATGTTTCATATGCAAGTTAGATCCTAGGTGGCCATTATATTCGTTTATTTTGATATTATAACCACATTAACTTTTAATGCCTATCTCCTTGTTACCATTAATTTTTATGTAAAACGCAAAGAGAGAGAGAGAGTCGTGCAAAGAGAAGATGTCGGTGTCATGAGAGAGTGAGCTTGAAGCAATCATGGTGAGAGAGAAGAGAGAAACAAAGTCTTGTTGTTGTCAACTCTAACGGGGGGGGGAAGTGAGAGAGAGAGCTCCATGCGACAAGGGAGACAAGGGCAAGGGGAGTCCGTCCTGATAAGACAATCAACATCAGTGGTCTTGGTGGTCAATGGTCCCCCTAATGGGAGGGGTGTTGTTGTGGTCTTTGACCAGAAGACCTTGGTGGTCCCAAGATCCTTCTCCATCCTGTTGGGGAAGGTAATCTTGAGGCACATGGAGGCAAGAATTTCATGTAGAGAGACGATGTTGGTGTTGTGGAGAGAGAATGAGCTTGAAGCGATCATGGTGAGAGAAAGAAGAGTGTCTATTGTGGACTCCAACATGGAGAGAGAGAGCCATGCGACAAGGGAGAGGACAAGGGGAGTTCGTCCTAATAGAACAATCGGCATCAATGATCCTCGTGGTCAAGCAGTCCCCCTAATCAGTGGGGTGGTGTTGTGGTCTCGGACCACAAGGCCCTGGTGATCTCAAGATCCTTCTCCATCCTACTAGGGGAGGTGATCTTGAGGCGCATGGAGGGCAGGCCGATTGATTGGCCTACGCAGTCAAACACTTGCAGCTAGCCTTTTTTTGGTGCCACCAATTTCCCTCTCTCTGGATGCCAAGCGATGCTATGATGCTATGATGATACACAAGGAGGAGAGTGCAATATATGTAGCCAACAATGGAGCGAGACCCAAGAGGACAAAATCAGCCAGTGTGAATAGCTGCATGACATTTTAAATGTGGCATCCACTAAGCCCCATGAAATGCACAATGCATGTACCCATGATTAGGTATGGCAACACAATGCAGCCTGGTTGCGAGAACCCTAGTGCCTGTGTTATCAGCTTCTGCTCTGCAACTTGGTCTCGCCACCTGCCAGACAACTCACTAACAGCTGTGTTTTGCTGTTCCTGTGCTCCTGCTGCCATCATCTGCATCCTGGTGACTGTGTTCCTGTTCCAGCCTGCTGCATTGGCAAAAAGCTCTTACGTTTAGCTGCACCTGCTGCGTTTCCTCAGCCAACTTTGGTCCACCTCCACTTTCTTTACATCCAGGACATCTGAGTATGTTTCCTGTTATGCAATCCCTCGAAATATTTCAAACGAGCTTCTAGAGTCTTGCTCCACATACTGTAGATAGCCCTCACGACAATCACAATTGCCATCCCTATAAGAGTGCCCATGTCCTTGGGTAACTCGACATCATCCTAAATCACTATGATAGCATGAGCTGCCAAGGCGCTCGTGTTGCCTCCTCCTATCACCATACTTGTCCAAGGAACCATGCTGATCAAAAGACAAACTTCCACAATAGTGATGTACGAGAGAATCGATGAGTACATTGCCAGTTGATCAGACATCATCACTGCCTACTCCTCTGACAGAGAATTAAGGCCTTTATTGCTGGTTGCTCAGACATCCTCGCCACCTAATTGGAAATTCCCAGTAATACTAGGTAGACCACCAGTATCACAAATCTGGAGGTTTGACCAGAAACCAGGCCCATCCTCCTTCAGGCTTATTACTATTTTGGCAAGTAATTGTACAAGATAAAATGCTGCTACACAGACGGAATGACACAACATTATGGATTCTAATCTGACGGCTTTCCATTCCCGATCCTGCTAATAAAGGATAGCTAAATAGAAGGTGCTAGCCATGACATAGTTCAAATTCAAGCTTCTTAATTAAGCACAACTCAGAAGGCGCGAACCATACATCCTTGGTGCAATACTTCAAATTCAGAGCTGTAATAAGCTTCTTAATTAAGCACAACTCAAATTACAAGAACAAAATGAAAAGTCCGATGGTTCCAACTAGTAAGCGCACTCACATTGCTGCCCTTCCAGACTTCGTAAACGCGTTTACCGGACAGAGTTTGGCCAGGATCAGGCTTGTAACTATTGCTCGCCTGAATGCTCGGTGCGGCATACATCCTTTTCGGGGGAACCAGGGTCTTTTGACTTTGCCCTCTCTTATGATTTGCACTGCCGGCCTGCTCGGATCAAACTGTGTCTTTGCGACCTTTCAAAATCCCTAGCGAGATACTATCTAGATTGATCATTATGCTGAGCTCCACTGTGGTATTGCTGTTTCCAAGACAAGGTAAAGATACTTCCCTATTGTCCAATTTCGCAATCAAAGCGCGCCTAAAGCTCGATTTCGGAGCTGTTGAACCGGTGGAAGGGAAGGAGGAATACGCGGGGGCGCCGCGGGCGCGGGCAAACAGACAGACAGACACAGACAGACAGAGAGAGAGAGAGAGAGAGAGAGAGAGAGAGAGAGAAAGAAGAGAATGGAGGAGAAGAGAGCAAGAGAAGAGACGAGAGACCCGTTCACACATCCGACCCCGAGAGCACCTTTACACCGGGTCGTCATTCCAGCACGGATGACAGCTCGCCACGTCACTCCCACTTACAGCCTACAAAAATATAAAGGCTAAACCTTAAAACGCCAGCGTGCCCCCGGTCACATGGACAGGATTGATTTTTGGTTGTAGGGGCAAATAAAGCTTCTACAGGCACTCGAGTCTCGGACCTTAGGACCTCTAGCATTTTCAAAGGTCAAAGGGTTGAATTTAGTTCGATTGTACTTGGACTTTCTTTTCTCTAATGTGAACAATTTGATTCTTCTAACACAAAGTGTACTTACAAGCCCTACTTAGGATGTGTCATGCAGTTTACCTCAAACAGTTAGTTGCTTTACTCCAACAGCAAGAAGGCCCTAACATTAAAAGAACAAAAAGATTTGGAGTCTAGGAAAGACCATACATTTGATTGAGTTCATGAGCACAAGCACTATGCTTCCCAATGTGTCTTTAGGAGAGGGAAAATATCCCACATGCCTTATGGCATAGGAACAGAGGAGAATAGAGTCAAAGTAGATGTTTTGTTCAACCAAGTTGTAAGGGTTGTAAGTTAAACTTCCGATGGGATAAGAATCGTAGGTTTGACTTGAGAGGGCAATGCTTATGTGCGCAACAAGTCTTCATACAGCTTCTACTTTCACAATTTGGAGTGGTCGAGGATAGTTTCGCCTTGTAATTTATCTTGGTCGTGAATAAGTCGTTTGAAGCCAAGCTAATGGAAGGCAACCATAATATCACCTCAAGTTGCTCAAACTAATCATTGTGGGAATGTGACATAATTATACACTTTGAATGTTTACAAAGTTTTTTACTTCTTTTGAATCTAACCTTCAATTAACCAAAAATGAAGGTTTAATCAAAAGTAATTTTCATATCCTCTTACAAAGCCTTCTAACAATGTTTAAAACCTTAAAACTCATAACATTTTGCACTACAAAATTGACAATTACATGTAATGTGATTCCAAGTTTTGAAGCTAAGGAAGGCTTGGCCTTAAGTTGTAGACACTTATCAGCAAAAATATACTAGATGAAAATTTTATATCAAACTTAGTCCATAAAATGTATCCAACTAGTTACATACATGCAGTCGGGTTTAGTTAGTGACATTCTTCAACTAGAAAGTAAGCTGCATTCATTGTAGAATAAGATGTTAGGTGTGCATATGCTAAGATGAATGTACAATCAAATAAGCCTGGCAAATTTTGACTATGTTTCCCTCGTACAGTTTGTATTGTCCTCTTGGTGAATAGTACCTTGAAAAGATAGCACAAACAAACAAGAAAGTTGCTTAAAGTCTTAGTGTAATAAGTTTGACAATTTAGTATTTTTCTCAAAACAATCACATTGTAACTTTGTGGCACTCTAATAATAAATATAATTGCACAAACCATGCTCCTAGATGGCATAACGAAGAGTTGGCATAAGTCTCTTTGCTTTTTCATTAACATAGGGGAAAGCGTCATTCCCTTAAATGCATTCGAAAGGGATATGCATTATTATGTAATGCTCAATATTTTAGGGACAAATACTAAAAATAGTTTCTAATGTAGTGTTTGTCCTTTGGTTGTGTCAAGCTATAAACATGATAGCAAATCGACTTGTCATTGAACATGCATGGCTCAATATTTAATTTAACACTACATAAATTAGGCTTTGGCTTCTATAAAAAGATTATAGAATTTCAAGATGATTAATTGATAATACGATAACAGGGGTGCACTATTTTGTGCAAAAGCATTGCCCTTCTTTTATTTTCCCCTTCTTTATTCCAAGTGCCATTGCTTCAAAATGCTTGTCAAAGAGATGACTATGTGCCGATAAACAAATGACCTCACGAAAGAATAGCAAATTTCTCTCATTGTGGCCAATCTCTTTACCTCTTCATCATTGACTATTGAAGCTTCACGATTCAATTGAAGGGTATTGTATCCCATGGCATTACCTTCTAGGAGAGCAAGCCTTGTGTGCGCGTGCAAGGTGCACACAACATTGATAATGTATAGACTAAGTATTTTGTCAATTTTCTAGAGTCAAGAAACTTGCATAATAGGATTTAAACTTGTATGTGGTATATACTTATTATTTTTGTATATTTAGTATTTTTAAGTGGATAAAGCACTTTTGTTAGGTTTTAATATCTTTATCAAGAAAACAAGTGGTCCATGTTTGAAAGGATAGAAAACATGGATAGAAAGGATTTGGAGCTGCAAGGGACGAGATCCTTGCTATGCTTTTTCTCTTGCAAATGTTGGTATGGTTTTTTGCATAAGTCAAAATTTTCATCAGAATAATCATCGCTATTTAGTAAATTACATTCTAATGTTAATTTTGCCACTCTTTTCGATAGAGATATTGATGTACATAGACCAAAGCTAATATCAATGCTGATTCCAATGATGGGGATTGACATTTCAAAATGAATTTGCATGCATTTTTGTATTATATTTTGTAAATATACCCTTCATATGTTGTAATGTACCTAGTGCTATCTAAGGATTTGGGGAAAATGCTCGTATCCTTGTGGATGTCCTCTATAATAAGGTGCATGCCTAGGTCATCCTCTTCATTGCCACAATCAAATGCTACATAGGCTTCAACTCATAGCGGCTTGTCATGAGAGAAGAAGGATTGATCCTTGCCCTCTTGGCAAGTAGTTGCTTCTTTATCCAAGAATAGGACAATATTTATGTTTATTCATGCATATATAAACTTGCTAATGTTCATTGTTTCATTGGATATGGCATGCTTTAGTATTCAATATCCCATCAGTGCCATGTATGTGTGAAATTTATATGTTTAATAGAAAGAGAGTATGCACAAAGAAAACATGTGAATATGTATTCATGGCATTATAGTTTTACTTAATCAACTGTATTTTATTTATTTTAAACAATTGATGTGATAAGTTGTTTATTGACTTTTATCATGCAAGGTCTTGGCAAGATTATTTGAATAGTTGCTCTTATTTTAAAGGTTAGGCCTTGATACATTGCAAAGACATTTGTGCAATCCATGGAGTGAAAGGAGTTGCCCCTTCCCTGTCAGTTTGTTTTTCCATAAGTCCTTGCAAAACTTGGCCAACAAGATAAGGCAAACCTTTACAAAGAAGATTTGCTCCAATGATGAAATATGCTAAAAATTGGGCTTGCATTAGCACACATGGATAACATTAAACAATGCACATCTAACCTCATAGCAATCTTAAACTAAATACAAAAAATGTTTATGATAAACATACATCGGGCATAGTTGAGTGTACGCGAGGCATATGTTAAAGGAATGTTAGGTGTACGCTAAGTGCAAGTTATGATGTGTATGTTCAACATATGCCATGTGTACACCAAGCATAGGTTATGCTAAGGTAATGCTAGCTATAGGCTAGGCCTTAACCTAGCATATGCTTAGCCTACACCTAGCATACCCTTTTTATATGCTAAGAATTAGCTTAGGGTACACCAAATGTAGGCTAAACATACACTAATCGTATTCCTAGCATATGCCACATGCATTACATTGAGCCTTAGTATAGCACACGCTTAGCCACATACGCTGTGCATGCCTAGTGCTCTCTCTCTCTCTCTCTCTCTCTCTCTCTCTCTCTCTCTCTCTCTCTCTCTCTCTCTCTCTCTCTCTCTCTCTCTCTCTCTCTCTCATGTACAAAATTTAAAGAAAAACACATCAAATATTTCACCAAATCAAGTAAAAAAGAGACTACTTACATTCCAAAAAGCAAGAGAGATACTACTTAGATTCCAACATAAGAAGCAAGAAACAATATAAAAATATAAACTTCAAGAAAAAAGAGAGAAGTTACAACCCTTATCTCATTGAAATGGCACGAAAGAGTGAGTAGAGAAGGGTAGGTTTTGGGTTTGGGCAAATTTTGCTAGCATCAATATGCGCAATGTAGATTATTTTAAAATTTACAAAAAAATGTCAACAAACCTTTTAAATTAAGTCAAAAAAATCATCAACAAATCTTTTTACTTGCATCAGTATAGGCATTTGAATTTACTCTAGTTATATTGACACATTCCAATGCATACGTAGACAACACAACTTTTTTCATAACTTGTCAAAAATTTGCATCGGTATTAACTTCATCCATTGTAGTGGTAATTCAATTGCACCTAATCAAGATTTAGCAGAGACTTGAGGGTGGAGGAATAATTTGCGTATGTATCCATATTGCCTACAAAGGCTTGCACCCATATGGTAGCCGTTAGCTCCATTCATTTTGATAGCTTTGGCAAGTTCCTCTTCTATGGGTCCATATTGAGATTTCATGTAGCATGGGAGACAATATGAGAGAGAGATGTTTTGCACATTGAGGTTCTACTGGAAAAGGGGGAAATTGGATTGGTTGCTATGATCGTTATGACAAAGACAACATGTTTATGTGTGTGCGTGCGCGCACACATGAGGTTTCAATTTTCAGTTGATATCCTATTGAGTGATATTTTTCTCCTTTTTTCTTCCACACCTTCTACATCTTTAACCACCATAGCAAGTCATGGGCGAGCTTGTCTAATCTTTAGCTTGCTATCTCACGAGCACACGAAGACATACCTCACCATCTCCAACATGACCCTCCACAAATACACAACTACAAGGGTGTATTCCATTGCTACCTCTATCACCTCCACAATCCCCACTCTTGCATAAGATAATTGTGCCACCTTGGAAGTTCCCCTTCTGCTACTAATGATCCACCTTTAGTATCTCACCCTCAAAATGGGTCTACTTGGTTAGGTCAACCATCTCGACTTCCTTGATAAGGGTAGCCCATTGTAGGATATAGCTTCTTCTTTGGCTAATCTTCCACTTTCAACTTTACAATATGGCTCATTCCTTACAATTCATGCAAAGCAACCTTTGTATTCTAGGATAAGTGAGATCACCCTACCTCCTCTAATTTGATAATGTCTCAAGAAATCAACATTGAGGATGTGTTTAGTTTGAGCTCCAATAAGATTGACTTTTATAGTAAGGGTTGGCTCATTACAATATCTCTCCTTTTCTTTGGCTAGCCTTTCCACACTTTTGGTTGAAACATGACAATTTCTTGGAAGCAATGATTAATAGTGCACTAGAAATTGGGTCTCGTTTTCTACTTGGTTTTTTCATTTTTCCCCCTACTAAAAGTGCTTTTCTTCTAGTGTTTTCTCATTTTAGTTTTCCCCAACTAAAAGTGTTTCGAGGTATGCTTTTCTCCTAGTGTGTTTTTTCTTTTAGTTTTCCCGTCTCTTAGTAAACCAATAGAGTCAATATGGTTAATTTTTTTGTTACATATTTGAGACAATTGTCCAAAGGTAAGAATTTTAGATTTGTTAAATTCCTTAATCCTCAAAATTTTAGATTTGTTCAACTCCTTAATCCTCACAAATATGGTCAATTCCATCTTTAATCTTGATGTACTTAAAACAAGGGGAGATAGGTTGGATTTTTGCATTACTTTGTTAGCATTGCCCTTTAGGGCACATTCTTATACAACAGTACAGTGATAAGGTGGTGCTAGTCCCAAAAAAATTGCCTATAATTTAACTTCAATTAAGTGGTCCACTTAGCCTTGAAATGTGTGGATATATATCTTATTTTTCAAGAAAAAAGAGTTTATTTTAGAAAATTAAAGAAAATTCTCTCTCTCTCTCTCTCTCTCTCTCTCTCTCTCTCTCTCTCTCTCTCTCTCTCTCTCTCTCTCTCTCTCTCTCTCTCTCTCTCTCTCTCTCTCCATGCAGTAAAAAAAGGGCAATGCTCTTGCATGTGATAGTGCACCCTTATTTCTATAATATCTTTCACGTTTCTGATGCATTTGTTTCAACGATAGTGCTCATGATTGCTAGATAGATCCAACAACTTCACCTCCTATAGAGAATTGCACTTAATGTCTACAATATAGCAATTGCATCCTCATGCATCTTGAATTATGGTCTATTTGAGCATTACATGCTCTCTTGACATCATATTCATGTTGACATTAAAGAAGGCAATGACAAAATAATGTGAGCTATGATGTAGTGGTATGTATTTAGGCTGATAGGTCACCTTAGATAGGCTTAAAGAATCTATCGAAGTAATTGAGGATCACTAGATCTGAGAAATGATATGTATTTAACTCGATAGTTGGTCTTAGAGTAGCTTAGAAAAGCTAATTACGTTGTTTGTTACTCAATTATGTTCACAATGGGAGCAATGCTAGTAATAGAGAGATTGACAAAGTTTCAACTTCGTGAATACCTGGAGGTATATAATGTGGTCGAAGGTGATATCAAATGTTAGCTCAAGGCTACTAGTTGAGTGGGGAGTTCGATGAGCCAAGGTCAAGCCAATTGGCAAGTGTGGAGGTGCAAACTAGTTGGTTGGGGAGGATAGGTTGTAACTTTGGGCATCCTCTATGTTGTCATCATCCATGTTAGCAACCTATATTGGGGGAAGTTGGAGTGCAAGGGGACCCTATACAAATCTCTATTTAACAACGTACATGTGAAGCAACAAGGTGCTCTAAATCAGTATGGATGGAGGTTTCCCCATTCAAACCTCAAAGGAATATATTCTCTAATCCATAACATCTATAATCTATATTTCTATAATCTTAGCTATGATATATATTATGTAAAGCTTGGGGGACCTTCCATGTTGTGAGTGTCGATCCTCCTCGAACCCTTGCACACCTCTCTCTCTCTCTCTCTCTCTCTCTCTCTCTCTCTCTCTCTCTCTCTCTCTCTCTCTCTCTCTCTCTCTCTCTCTCTCTCTCTCTCTCTCTCTCTCTCTCTCTCTCTCTCAAGTAGTATAGACATCATTTATACTTTATTGATTTTAAGGTTGATCATAAATTAGGGTGTACGATTTCTTGATTACATGTATGGACATGTATTACAAATGGCAATTATACTTGCGAGCATGGAAGTAATCCTAACTTGTAACCAATGATTTATAATATTCAAAGAATCTTTGACAAGACCTTTGAATTAACCCATAAGTATGCATACACTTGTGTGTGTGTGTGTGCGTGTGTGTGTGTGTGTGTGCGTGCGTGCGTGTGCGTGCACTTGTGGATAGGGGTATATGTTCTCTAGAGTTTCTTATGTTCATAGACAATGGTCCAAATCTTCTTGAATATACTAAAAGGATGGCCCTGCAAATGCTTACATTAGTTGAAAGAGTGAATGCATCATAATTAGATATGGTTGAGTTGCCCATCTACCAATAGCCAAATATGGATTTAGGAGCTCACTTTAGACAGTAAAACCCTCCATTGAAAAAGGGCATGGCATATCCAAGTCAAGAGCAAGACACATCAATACCTTTCCCAAGCCTTTGAAGAAGAAGAAGAAAACCATGCAAGCTCAAATGATGCTTGCCAGGATTGATATCATTTTATGCTACATTACATTGTACAATACATTTTTTGAAGCTTCCTATTCATATGGAAGATAGAAATTTCTAATATATGTATCTTTGCTAATATTTGAATGCACAAAGTATGATATTTGGTCTCTCACAATTTGCATATTGCCTTTTAAATATTGAATGAGAACTAGATGTGTATTGTTGAGGAATAGCAAATACTATACTATATATGTGAGGCTTATAAACATTATTATCTATGTCACAAGAGGTAAGAATGTCAATATAATGGGTTACTTAACTCAAAACTTTTTGCAAAACATGATATAAGACCCCTAGCTTTAGCAAGTGTGCTAATATATGAAACGATTGGTTATTATGCTGACAAATTTCCTAGCTACCTATCATTAAGAGATACGGGCAAACTTTAAGTAACTCTCAAGCTTCAATCTTCCAAGCTATAAACAAGGTCACATGCATGGAGGATACTAATATTTATTTGTTTTAGTGAAGGAGGTTTCTTATTATTGAGGTTTGAGAAAATTTAATTACTTTGCATGCATGAATACAATAATATATGGCAATTTCTTATGTACTTGGGTGGGTGACTAGGGGTGTATGTGTGTGTATGTTATACATTGTGCACATTAATGTATTTTATAAAAAGCATAATATACCCACATCTAGATGTAATGCACGCACATTTCAAACGTGTGCATGCATGTTTGTGTGTGTGAAAGATAAATTTCTAGTACATTATATCTACATAACATAGATAACAAATTCACACAAATTAACATTAATTTGTTGAGTCTCTAGATACTTTCATGTTTTGATTCAACACCTTGGCAGCAAACCTCATTGCATATCTACATCCTTGTTCATCGACTTGCCCAATAGCCCATCCAATCCCTATAGGACTAGTATCAACTATAACAATAATAGGACTTTCACTTTTATAGTCAACTTTTTGTAGTGGTGGTGCTATTTACAACAGTACTTTAGCTTCTTTATTGCTTTCATATGCATTCCATCCCATTGAAGGTAGTTAGTCTAGGGCAACCAAAAACACCTCACTTAGGATCTCTTATAGTTTTAGAGCCACCCATATTCATGATGCCCCCCTAAGAGATTCTCCAAAACCACTAGAGTTTGATGCAAATGAGCCTAAAGAGCAACAAGTAAAAGAAAAGGATCAAAAGTAGAAAGAGGCATATGCTACCATGGTGGAAACCTTGAGGACATAGTTCCAAAAGTGATTGAATATCCTCTTCCCCTTGAGCTCCTATCTCAAGAAGAAGAGGAAACTCTAGAAGAAGTTGTGTTAAGGTACCAAGAAAGACATAGATCAAATACCTCAGTAGTATTTGACTTCGAGGTGAATGAGAAAAACATGTTCAGGAGACCACTATCCCCATTCACAGTTTGATTGGCCACGCTAGCAACAATTAAGAACATAGCAGGTGGCTCGACCAAGTGCAATCATGGTAGTATGATAGTTACATTGATTGAAGGGGTCTCTAGTCTTATGGATAGGCACAATACTATATAGAATCTCTCTCTCTCTCTCTCTCTCTCTCTCTCTCTCTCTCTCTCTCTCTCTCTCTCTCTCTCTCTCTCTCTCTCTCTCTCTCTCTCTCTCTCTCTCTCTCTCTCTCTCTCTCTCTCTCTCTCTCTCTCTCATATGACCTACATGTCCTCCCATGCCTTTGATCTCTAACCTTTGCCCCATCCTAGACCTGCCCTTGGCTTGACCTAAATCTATCATGGCCTCACCTAGACTCGCCCCTAACCCATCCTCCTCTCTTGCCCTCACCTTGCCCACCCTCTACTGCCCCTAACTTATCCTATCCTACCCTTACTATGCACTCTTGACATGCCCACCACTGATGACCTATCCTTTCCCACACATCGAGATGATTTGTATACATTGCACTATGCTACTCCTCCTCCCCCTTTCCAAATGGATCTAGATTCCATGGAAAAGGGGGAGGGAAGGACAACAAGATGGACATGAATAGGAGATGATAGAGGAGGAGAGGATATCAAAGTCAGCATACATTGACTTTTTAGAGGAGATCATACACTTCTCATGTCTAGCGAGCCCAGTTGGTAGAAGACTATAATGCCCAATATCAATGCGAGGCATATGATTTCAAGGGGTCAAAGCTACTTCATCCACTAGAGTTGGTAGAAATTGGGATGAGGAGAATGGTGGAAGATTAAGGCCTAGATAGTATGGGGTATGGACAATATCTACTTAATTTAGGAGTGCTACACCACCTTGTTATCTATACTAGGGTGTAGAAGTGGCATTCATTATTGGGAGCATTGATATGCTTCCTATTGGGGGTAAAGGCGCCTCCACCTAGCTGCCCATGTATTATTACACTATTAGTACAAGGCACTGCACATTGCAGGTGGCGGACACCCATGACCATCACTTTATTCTTTATTCTTTATTCTTTTAGTGACAGTTTGAATAAAGGAAGGCCCGGTCACACATTGTGACTGTTGGAGTTCCCATTTGCTCTCTCTCTCTCTCTCCTGCCATAGCTCTTCTAAGCAAGCTTCGATCCTTCTCACCTTTCAACTGGTATCAGAGCATGGTTGCTCGAGCATTCTGACTTGGTTCGTGACTCCTTTAGCTTCCTATTGATTACCTACACTCATTGGGTCTCCTTCTCTAAAGCCATAACCAACTCTCCCAAGCTCCCATCACTCCCCAACTTCCCGAGTACCTACCCGGCCCCTTTGGGCACCCTTAGGGCATTGCATCAGAGGTTTTTCTTCATTTATTTCAAGGTTTCATTGTTGTTCACACGTACAACAGGGTTTGCAAGATTAGGGGCAGCCATAGCTCCCAACATTGGAGCTTGTTCTCATCACACACTACCTGAAGCCTTTCTAGACTAGCTTGGACTTGTACTAGGCCTTCATTGGCTCAAGATTCAGCCCTTTTTCATCTGGTTTACCCTCATTAGGAGCAGCTAAAGCCATCAGCAAATCAACGTGATTTGTGCATGTTTCCTGCTACCCTTGGACAGCTCCCTTGCTCTTGCTGATGATCAAGCTTGGTCTCTTGGGCATTGTGGCATTGCTTGCATTGATCCCTGACATGCTTTGAGCCTTGTAAAGGCTTCGGGGCACTGATATCCAGCTCCAATTTGACTGTGTATACAACAGACATGTTGTTTATGTCTATCACAGCCCTTTTTCATCTGGTTTACCCTCATTAGGAGCAGCTAAAGCCATCAGCAAATCAACGTGATTTGTGCATGTTTCCTGCTACCCCTAGACAACTCCCTTGCTCTTGCTGATGATCAAGCTTGGTCTCTTGGGCATTGTGGCATTGTTTGCATTGATCCCTGACATGCTTTGAGCCTTGTAAAGGCTTTGGGGCACTGATATTCAGCTCCAATTTGACTGTGTATACAACAGACATGTTGTTTATGTCTATCACAAGTCTCCACATGAAGATTGGAGCTCATTTACACTTCACTTGATACATGTATACTAGGCCATTGATGCCTATTAGTTGGTGGATGTAATGCTAGTGTTTTGCCATCCCTTTGGACTGATTTTTGGGTTGAAAAATCTTAGTTTTGAACAGTAAATCACTACTATACAATAGTGGGCTGAAGTTTATTACTTCATGTTTGCCTATGCCTCTTGGAATCGATACATGCTTTGGAGATGTACTTTGATGTATTGATCATCGGGGATCAAAATAGAGATTGGATTGGCTCTCAAATCATTGGTTGAGCTTGGGCTTGCTTCGCATAGCATTTGGATCTCCATCTTTGATGTACTTATGGCATACACTTTGCTTATGTTTGACCGGTCTTAACATGCTTGGCCTATGCCACTACTACATGCCCGTTACATTGTTTGGAGTTGGATGCTAACAAGCGTTGCTTTGGCTTGACATTTGATTGCTTGGAGCTTACTTTGGCTATTTCTCACCTTGCCAAAGTTACGATTTGGATGTACTTGATGTCTATGGATGCTATGTACAGATGCTACATATGCTCATGATGTCTTATTGATGCTTGATCTTGGATCTTCTAGCAGCACTGGTGCTATCATATACCCTTATTGAGCTTCTTTGCTTGATATTTACAGCTTTTGTGCCAGTGGGAGCGTCTTGATATGCTTGATAGACATTGAGCAGGCGGTTTATGCTACTTGCGCATTTGGATACTTGAGATTGGGATATTCACTTGGATGTTGCATGGTTGATATGACGTGGTCCTCACAGATGTACTTGGGTTGATTTGGAGGTCTTGCCAGTGTTGTGTACGCTTTTCCCTATTACACAGGGGGTGTGCCAGCTTATTGACGGATTCATTTGACATGCTTGGGTGTTTGCTCGATGTCTGCGTGATTGTCACATGCTGATTCATGTCCACTTGATGTTGGTTATGCTTTAACAGTTAGTGGTTGACTTGGTGCATTCATTTTGCCTACAGTTTTCTCTCATTGTACCTGGCTATAATTTATTACATCAAGCAGTTATGCATGGACCGATGTGGAATTTTCATGCTGAATCATCTTGATTTTATGTACTTTTGATGGTACTTGGTGGATAGCATCAGCTGTTTACTGTAGAGAACATCAAGCAGTTTTGAACTATCTGCACCGTTTTGGACTACAGTATGGCATCTTCTTTTATTGATAGTGCTATCTTTAACATCACTAAGCTTGATGGTATGAATTATGCCTATTGGAAGAGCCAAGATTGGCAGGTATTGGTGTAGAAATCGCAAATAAAGCCACTAAGGATGCATGGTGAGCAGCCTGAAACTATGACTGATGACGAATGGGATGAGCTTGATGAGTTATGCAAGTCCACCCTCATCTTGTCTCTCACTGAACAGGTGCATTACAATGTGGTTAAGGAAGCACAGAGTGCTTGGCAGCATTGGGATAAAAATAAAAACCTCTGTGATCAGAAAAGTCCAACAAGTCATATGTATTAGCTGAATCAACTTATGGACCTGTGCACGAAGGAGAATATAACAATGTCTGCTTATTTGAGCTAGTTCCATGCTATTCTCAAGAACTTGACTTCGCAGGACATTACCTTCAATGATGAGGTTACTCCATTGTTTTTGCTTGGGACTCTGAGTGAGTCATGGATGTATTCCACATTGCCTTATGTGCTCTTGCTACTATTTTGAACTTGGCTGATATAGAGAGTGCTCTTTTGCAGGAAGAAATCAACCGTAAGAACTTGGATACCTCTCGTGTGTTGCATGCCTTGACTATTAGAGGCAGAGATGGTAATGGAAAGAATGACCGTGGGTATGGACGTGGCAGAGACTCGCAAAAGTCTAGGTCTATGTCGCATGGTAAGTTTGCGCAGCAAGTCTCGTGGGAGAAATACGAATGTGACATGTCATCATTGCGGCAAGAAGGGTCATTTGGATTTACACGTTGCAGAGGTATGGACTGGGAAACCTCCGTCTTATGCACATCTACGTGTCTTTGGATGTGAGGCATTTTGCCATGTGCCTAAGGACAAGCGGGCTAAATTGGATCCTAAGAGTGTCAAATGTATTTTCCTTGGCTATGGAGATGTAGGCAAAATGGGATGCCGCCTCTAGGATCCAACTTAAGAACCTGGCTTAAGTTGGATCCAACTTAAGATTTACATGGAGTAGCCTAAGGGCTTTGCAGAACCTGGCAGGGAGCACTTAGTGTGTACGTTGAAGAAAAGTTTTATGGCTTGAAGCATGCACCTAAGGAGTGGTATCACAAGTTTGATGCCTTTATGTAGTCACAGGGCTATAGCAAGAGTGTTATGGATCCGTGTCTTTACACGAAGAAAGCCCATGATGGCTCATTGATTATTTTGGTACTTTATGTAGATGATATGATGATAGTATGAACAACTCATGATGAGCTCGATGCTCTTAAATCTCAGCTAAAGAGGAGCTTTGAGATAAAGGATTTGGGACAAGCCTCTCATATTCTTGGTATGCGCATTAAGCATGATAGGCATCAGAGACTGCTCTACCTCTCACAGAGGGAGTATATTCATAAAGTCCTTGAGCATTTTCGCATGCAAGACATAAAGCCTATTGGCTATCCATTACCTTCTTATGTGAAGGTCTCATAGACCGATTGTCCACAGACAGATGAGTAGAGGGCCGAGATGGCCAAGATCCCTTATGCATCAGCCTGGGCAATTTGATGTAGGCCATGATAGCCACTTGAGATATTGCATTTGTTGTTGATGTTGTGGCACGCTATATGGCTACACCTGGCAAGAAGCATTGGGATGCCGTGAGGGTATCATGAGATACCTGAAGGGCACAACAGATATGTGCATTTGCTATGGAAGCCAGGATATATGAGTTGTGGGGTACACCGACTTCGATTATGTAGGACATGCATACAGTAGGAAGGCCACTTCTGGCTATGTATTCACCTATGCTGGAGGTGCTGTCTCTTGGATGTCCAAAGTTCAGAAGTGTATGACTCACTCTACCAATGAGGCTGAGTATGTTGCAGCCATTGAGGCTTGCAAGGAGGCCATATGGTTGGGCCACTTGGTTCATGACCTTGGGATTGATACTATACCTATGCTGCATTCAGATTCTATGAGTACTATTCAACTAGCCAAGAATCTGGTCTTCCATGCAAAGATGAAACACATTGAGGTGAGGTATCACTTCATACATGGGGTCGTGGAGGACAAGTTTGTTGACCTTGTCAAGATCTCCATTGACAAAAATCCTACAGATCTGCTCACCAAAAGCCTCATTACTGAGCGCTTTGCCTTCCTCAGGAGATTGATGGGCGTTGGATGAGATGACATTTTTTCTCATCCTGTTGTACATGTGTATATTGTATTGTCTTTTCTTTTTCTTTTTCTTTTTCACTCCTCACTGGGGCGAATTTGCCTTTAAATGGGAGGTTGTTGGGGATAAAGACACCTCCACCTAGCCGCGCGTGTATTACTACACTGACAGTACCCGCCACTACACACTATAGGTGGCGGGCGCCCATCACTGTCACTTTATTCTTTATTCTTTTAGTGACAGTTTGAATAAAGAAAGGTCTAGTCACACATTGTGACTGTTGGAGTTCCGATTTGGTCTCTCTTTCTTGCCTTGCTCTCCTACCATAGCTCTTCCAAGCAAGCTTCGATCCTTCTCACCTTTCACTTCCCCAGCAAGGATCCCATAAGGTGGACTACATATTTGGATCCATCCCTTTGATGGAGACAGTGTCTTCTTTTGACATACTACCATGATCTGTAGGAGCAAACAATGCCTACTTCGCATCACACTAGCTTCCACCTACACACTAGATTCACATACCCCACCTTAGTCACCCCACACCACTCACTTTATGCATGAGCTTTCTAACATCTACACACATGATGTTTATGAGTATTACAATTGGATCCATTAGCATCATTAGCTACACTCACCTCATAGCCTACTTCAGTCATGCTTAGTAGCCACCACCATGAGCTTTCCTCGCTACATGTGATCCACCCACAACATGAGGCAAAGTGTCACACCCGAGAATACTTGGTATGATGAGAAGTGTTGGTCACAATATTGATAACTTAGCTTGTACATTGCACAAGGATAAAACACACAAAAAGGAAGGCCTAAAGAGAGTGATACCATTATACTCATTGGAAATGGGGAGAGAGAGAGAGAGAGAGAGAGAGAGAGAGAGAGAGAGAGAGAGAGAGAGAGAGAGAGAGAGAGAGAGAGAGAGAGAGAGAGAGAGAGAGTTGTGGGATGTGAGGTAGAAGCTATGGAGTGCAAGAGGGTTGAGAGAGAGAGAAGACAAGAGAATTATGTGGGTACAAAATGAATGGTATTATTATTCTTTTTTATCTTCAATTATATATGATTGTATAGTGTTTACTTATACAAGGAATGCCTATCCCAGCTATATCCATTGGCCTTTACCCTAACAAGCCCCCACTTAAAGACCAATACACCTTCATGAGAATATGAGAAGAAAGTGAAAATACTATCCAATGCCTATCAATACTCTGCATTGTGCAAAGTGCTCAAAAGATGAACTCTTTGTAAAAAGATTTCACTTGATGTGCTTATCCTCAAAAACCTCCTTGAAAGTTCACCTTAATGTGCTTTGTCTTTGTAGGAAAGATAGGGTTCCATGCAACTAAGTGGCACTTTGACTATTATAGTGCAATGTAGGTACTTGTCCTCCTACAATGCCCAAGTCTCCCACGAGATGAGTGAACCATATAGCTTCATTGCAATCCATGGTGGTTGCAACATACTCTACCTCAATGGTAGATAAATCCATATATGGCTGCAAATAAGAGACCCATGAGATTGCACCACTTGTGAACATAATGACAAAACATGTAGTAGACCTCTTAGAGTCTAAACTCCTTGCAAAATCAGCATCTACATATTTAAAAACAAATGCACCTTTTCATTTGAAGTATATGCACATAGATCTAGTGCCATTCAAGTATCTCATGATACTCTTTATTACCACCCAATGCTTCTTGCTAGGGTTTGCCTAATACTTGCCAATAACTACCCCCATTGCATAGGTGTCTGGATGCGTAACAACCATGGCATACATCAACCTACCAAGTACATTGTATATAAGAATGTCATGAGTATTCCCCAAATCCTTCATGTCACAAATTTCATGCAACCTTTTGTTTAAATTTGCCATATCCATATCAGACTTCCCAACAATTAGCACGTCATCCACATGATGAATTAAGATCATAAGGCTATAATCGCAGGCTTACCTAGTACATAGGTGATAATAATCAATCTCACTTCTAGGGTAATCTTGAGACTTCATAAAGGCATCAAACCTATTATACCATTCCATGAGAGCCTTTTCTAGACCATATAAGCTCTTATGCAACAACTAATAGAATCTTTACATCCATTCGAACCAACTCCATATTCTCTTTGGCAATCAAAGCAAGAACTATATGAGAGGTGGTCATCTTGACTGCTAGTGCAAAGATCTCATCAAAGTCAAACCCCTTCTATTGCTTAAATTCTTTGGCTATCAATCTAGCATTATCCTTAAGTGACGAATCAAATGTAGATACCTTCAACTTGTAGACCCACTTATATGGCAATGCATGTTTGCCCTTGGGCAACCCATGTAGCATTAATTTTCAAAGAATCCATATTTGACTACATAGCTCTCTCCCACTTATGATTGTCATTCCTAATCATAACATCAACATAACAAGAAGGCTCACTACAATCCATGATCATGACATGGTCTATAGATGGAGTGTATCTATATAATGGTCTAGAAACCTTCATAGACTTGTGTAAAATTGCCTCAAAAGGAGCCTTTCACTATCCCACCTATCTATCTCATAAGGCATAAGACTATCCACCACTCCATGGCACTTCTACCTATCTATCTTCACCAAGAGCCTCTAGCTATCCCATCTATCTATCCTATAAGACATGAGACTATCCACCATCCCATGGCACTTCTAGGTTAGCATTTGTAGGCTACCCAAGCCCTATATCATGTGGAATAGATTGCATAATTTGCTCGTGTTCTAGTTGTCCATCCTCCTCCTAAGATGCCACTCTATGGATCTTAACTGTTTTGATAGGCCACTTATGGATCTAGCTATATACTATCCTTCTATATTCAGGATCCCACAAGTGATAGCACATTTCACATGACTCTCCATAGCGAATAAAAAATGCCTCTCTTGGACTTAGGATCAAGTTTACTCCACTTCTTACTAGTAGAGGCATAAATGGCTCACACTAGAACACACATGTGATCATAACTAGGTATCTTGCCAAACCATAACTCATTTGGTATCTTGCCATCCAATGACTTGCTAGGAGACCTGTTGATCAAATGCACATCTATATTTATAGCTTTAGCCCAAAATACGTTAATAAGAATAGCATTAGAGAGCATCCTATAGATCCTTTCTTGAATGGTCATGTTCAACTTCTTAGCCACACCATTTTGAGTAGGATTCTTTGGAGCTATCAACTCTCTCTTGTGTTAAATGTAAGAAGAAACATGCAATGTGCAAGCAAAGCACAAAGAAGGAGCCTATTTTTTGGATTATTATTTACACCACAATGTGCATGAAGTAGTTGCGCATTTGAATTGCCAAGAGGTCATGTCAATTGTATTGCTTTGCCATGTAAATCTATAGACCAGGCTTGATCCCATGCAAATTATAATGTTGAAATATGCTCTTATCATAAAATCGCAAAGGTTCTATTCTATTCTCACTATATGATAACCCATAAAATTATGCCAAACATTGCCACAACTTTTAACCAAATTTTATACATTTGACACATTATTACTAAATTTTTAGATTAATTTTATGTAGATGTGGTGTTCATAGTTGTGGTATTTGGAGGACAAACTTTGCAATCTGGTAAGGAGATGTTGGTGCAAGGAAGTCATTGTATGAGAGGAAGGTGGAATTATAGACAAAATTTGATAGATTTTCATAGCAAACCTTTGCCATGGTTGTTTAAAAATTTTCATGATCATTGGATGTACATTACTTGACAAAAACATTCGAAACAAAAACCTATTGTTGCATCTTGATCACCTTCATCATCTATATTAATATTGTTAGAGTGATCATTAGATCATATGATTATTCTTGACATCCCTTTGGGGAAGTATTGAGTATCAAGTCATTGGAAAGGTTTTTTACTTTTGCAATTAACAAAGGATCTTTTAAGGAGTAGTTATGCCAATAAGTATTTAGGCACAACATTCTAGACTATTGGACGAATATACTCGAGGGGAACAAGGACTATATAGTGGCATCTTTGCATTAGGAGTTTTCGGTACCTACAGGAGTAGAGAGGTTTTCCATTGGGTGGATGAAAGAGTGAATGCATGCATACATGTCACATAAATGATCAAACACAAGCAAGGCAATCGAGAGTGGTGCCTCAAAGCCCAAGTGGCTAGTTTGATAGGATTGTCATAGACTTAGGGAGGAGGCCATAGATTCTCCAGGACGATGGCAGTAGCAAACATGAGACAACAAGGGCGTGATTGAAGGCTAGGGTTGTGCATCATCTAGGGAGTGGCGGGCACATGACTTATTTGGAGGACTTTGTAAGTTTTCTTTTGGTTCTTCTCACTTTCTTATTTGGAATATCACTTGTACTAACAATTGTATTTCTAACAATGCTATTTTATTTTCTTTACAGCACCCCATCATAAATTGCGATCCCACATGCTTGGAGACTCAATATACAAAGAAACACGATCTCACTGCACTTATCAATAGATTGTACACACACGACGGCCCAATAAGGCAATCCTCTTTCTTGTCTATAGTCTCTAGTTTTTTTAATGATGCATTATATATGGTGGACTAATGTATGGTTGTTCATTTTGTTGAGTCTGTTCGATGCTCCTTTCCATGAGGACGAGCTTTCAGATGCCTAGGATTTGTAGCACACACGCTTGGATTAGTGGAGCACATATCTTCTTTTTTGGTCCTATTATTTGTGCAGGCCTCTTCATATAGCATTCCTTAGATATGCTTATAATCCTTTGTATAAAATCACACTTTGTGATATTTACAAATAGATTTTCAAATTTGTTTTGGCTCTCCTATCCATGGTTCCATGTAATTTCATGAGTTATCATCACCAGCCTTGTACTTATTTTATGATTTATCAGTTTTGTGGTTTTAAGTAGTTTTTGCACCCATTATCTTGATGATGATTGTGTATCCAATATGTCATTACTTTTTTTGTAGAATATTATACAACACATGGTGCTATGGGTGCTAGGGCAGCTTGCCCCTTGCCACACCAATTTTTTCTCTCTATGTTAACCATTGTTATTTGTGTTGTTAAATTCCTGCATGCATCATTATCTGCATCACTATTTGTGTCACCGAACATTGTTATTTCCATCCAAAAAGCAACGTTAATAGTGATGCTATTTACGATAAATTTATAGAGATGCCTATATCGATGCTTTTAGTGATGATAATGTAATTTTTTAAATAAACATTCGCATCACTTTGAACGTTGATATGTGGCCTGTTTCTTGTAGTGACTGTGCATAAATAAATATTTAATAATTTATAGAAAATTATAGAATGCATACTAGTTAAATGAATATAGCTTAAAATCTATGTGAGCATGGAAATAAATATGATTCTAGTTTCATGTGATTTTATAATATTTTTGGCTAATGAAGATCGAAATTTTAAGTCAAATTATGCACTTGAATTATTGAAGGAGGAATATATATGTATTCCTTTACTACATTACGACAGGTTCACACTAGTAGTTAGGGGTTAGAAAAGTTTGAAGTGGGTCATTCACTTTATTTGATTATTTTATTTATAAATAAAAATCTATAAATATTTTTTAGAAAAAATCATGTGGTTATCTAAAATCCATTTGTGAGAGATATAAAACCAGTGGTATGAGGATATGCCTCAACATTAACAAAGAAGTATTGAAAATCAATTCATTTTAGCGGGCTAATTATTATAATGAGAAGGAGAGGATGGCCAATAGAATAGCTTATTGATTAGGGAAAAAAATTTGGGTTTAAAAAGGAACTCTTTGTGTAAACGTGTGAGAGTGAGAAAGGAGATTGTCTTTACCATGTTTGTTATTTAGTTTAAGGAGTGGAAGAAAGGGTGTTTCTATCAAGATTTTAAAACAAACTAGTTATTTAAACATTTAAAGTGCAACGATAGATCATATGTTACAAAGATGGGGCAATGTTTCAAAAGGGAATTAATACTTATGGGTCTTTTAAATGTTAGACCGATTTCTTTGAATGCTTTGCTTTTAAATAAAATGAATTAAGTTATAAAGGCAGAGGATGATTTTTTAAAAAAATTAAACAAATGAATTTCTAGATCAGATAGATCTAGACCACGAAACAAACTTCCTCAAAGTCAAACAAAATACAATTCCTAAATAAATCGTTGTAATGCAACATGAGCAAATTATACGAAGTTGCCCCTGAAAGTGGGGGGAAGCCATATTTGGCTTAGGATTAGAATTTTAGTGCCTATCTAGAGACTCAGATGTGAGTGGAAAGTGACGCCAATGGAAACTGAGTAAGTTTACTCGGTTTCTAGACATTCTGCAATGTTAGTTGGGCTATTGTGGTAATTAATAGCAAAAGTGTGGAAGGTTAGTTAGAGTGAGCAATATTAGTAAGAGATTTCATTTATCAAACTACATTACTTGTGGATTATTCTGAGGAGAGAAGAAAACAACAAAATGAAACTTGAGACCAACGAGCAGCTTTGCAAGAAGTTTGGTTACTAGAGAGGCTAGAAAGGGTGAATGCATTACTCAACATGGGAATAGATGCTACATCTAGTTCAAATAAGGAGCCTATTGGGCCTAGCATATCACTTGATAGAACACCATCAAAAGAAAGTGAAGTAAATTCGTATCAATGGGACTGAGTGGTCTCAAGTATCGATAGTCTCACTAGGGAAAAGAATAAACAAAGTAGTGAAAGCATAGAAAGTGAAGCTAATGCTACAACAGGGGGTAACAAACCCTCTACTGATTGGGACTTATAGCCCAATTTTTATTTAAACCGACTATTTAAGGAACTAGTGCAGATTTCATGGATAGAGAGAGTGTCAATGTTAGGATTATGACCCTTGTTTAGAATTCCGTATCAAGAAGATTGCAAGATGTGCTTGACCTAGGGTTAAAATCCTTGTTTAAGGAAGCCAAAGAACCTACGTGATTTTACAGCACTCAAGATTTTGAACTAGAGATACTATTTAAAGAAACAATGGCTCATAATCTTGTAAGATTAGTTTACTTCACCCAAATTGGGGGGTTGTGGGATGAAGATCCCAATGCGCATATGCAATGGTTTGAAGTGACTAGTCTTGTAAGATTAGTTGACTTCACCCAAATTGGGGGGTTGTGGGATGAAGATCCCAATGCGCATATGCAATGGTTTGAAGTGACTTACATAGCAAATGAGAGAGTGGATGATGATCATAAGCTTCATATCTTCCCAATGACATTTAAGGATAAGGTAGCGAGGTGATACGTGAATTTGGGTGCTCAACATAAAGGGACCTATGTTACCTTGTCAAGAGCATTCCTAGAAAAATTTTGATGGCAAGGTTTTCAAGATTGATTGGCTCTTCAACTGGATTACTTATCTCAAGGAGTGACAGAAAGTGTTGAACACTATGTTGAGCATATGGATACAATCATATGAAATATGAATCTGGTCCCTAATGAGTCGACCCAAAAGCATAAATTCATATATGGTCTTAACCCAAATGCACATCAACATGTGAGTTTACAAAGGCCTACTACAATAGTAGATGCAAAGAATCATGCTCGATGGTGGAAAGAGGTTCAACTTAGTTAGGAAAAACAAAAATAATTATTTAAGGAGCCTTGGATGGAATACCCTAGTACCTCAACAAGGGTGCCTAAGAATGTGTCATACATGACTATCCCTTTAAATCCACCAATGATTGCAACCTTGAATGTGCCAAATGTACCCTTAAATATATATGCCTCAACCCAGATTACATGATGTAGACTGGCATGCCATCTATGCTTAAAACTCAATCTACTCCAGATGAAGTTAAAGTAGCTAAAATCATTGCAAAGTCCCTAGGAAAGTTAAAACAGGTAATAATGGGCATGATCCAAGCACCCTTAAAAGAAATTTAGTCAATAACAACACAAGCTGTGAATGCACAACAACCTTTGAGCAGTGCGACTTCAAAGCCACCTAGATCTAATATCTAGTGTGGTAAGTGTCATGGTTATAGGTACGTGGCTACTAAGTGCCCAACATCTTCGAGATTAATGCTGGACCATCCACCTTTTTGCACTTTTTGCCTTAAGACAGGCCATTTGGATACAAACTATTGGCATAAGATAGGCCAAGAATAACAACAAACCCATGTAATGCTTGCAAACAAATTATAATTACATGGACCATAATAATACTACATATGAGATTGGACTGCCCAATCAACCTTTTAGGCCCCACACATTGCCTACCCAAGGCAAACCTCTAGTACACGAAGCAATTATAATAGCAATGAAAATCAAGAGAGAAATTCCCCTTATAGGAGAAATATTGGTAATCTTCATAATATAATTTAGCAGAGTGGATAACAAAGGCCTAGGATATTGGTAATTTATTATCGATGTTAACAAGTAGGTCATATAGTTGTGTATTGCTTGAATGCATTGAAAAATCAAGTCTATACTCCTCTTCGTAGGAGTTGTAGTGGCGAGGGGCATGATGAAGAGAATTGTCCCAAACGGGATGATAATAAGACCAATGATAAAGGTAAACATCCTTTGACATCCACTATAAATATAGTTGAAGTAGAAATAGAGAGGCAAGAGAGTGGAATCGAGTCTAAATTTCTACCTCATAAGGTGACCTTTAAGGTTAAGCCCAGCATCATTACTAGAGTGCAAAAGCAACAACAAAAAGAGCAAGGTTTGGAGATGGGGAGTCCACAATTAAAAGGGGTTGTAAAGGATAAATCCAAGGATGTAGATCCTAACATAAAGCTACTTGAGTCATATTCTCCTCAACACCCTTTTGATAATTCATTATTGCTTGTGTCCCTAGCAAACCCTAAGATATAGTAGGGGTAGCTTCTTTTCTAGAAAGACCAGTACCTCCAATGAAAGGGAGAAAAGAGCAAGTAGAAGTAATAAACAAGGCATATGATCTTTGGGCTATATTAGAGGAATTATTTTTTATGATTAATGTCAGGCAAGCACTCAATATAGTTCCTACATGCCCAATACAACTTGATCATAAACTAGTTTGACATAGAAGGAAAAGGATTGAGACTAACACTTTAAAGGTGAGTGCAAGTGCATCCAAAAGGAAGACAACTACGGAAGTAAGAATAGTCGATCTATTTGTGGATCCAAGAGCAGCAAGCATAGACATTGCCATCAATGGCCACTTATTGAATGAAGTACAATTAGACGATGGTTCAACAATCAATTTGATGACATAGCAAACTATGCAAGAACTAGGGTTGAAGAATCTAGAAACTGCCCATATAGTTTTGCATGTGGTTTATCAAAGAAAAGTAACTCCTTTAGGGTTACTTTACAATGCAAAATCTGTAATTGCTAGATTAGAATTTTAATGTGAATTTAATAGTCCATTCTCCAACAAATACCTTTTCATATTCTATGTTGTTGGAATGACCTTGGTTACATACCAAGAAAGATTGGTATAAAGGTTCAATTGTGATTGGTCCTTGAAATGATAGAGTAAAACTACAAGTTATTTCAAAGGGATTTTTGAGAAAATCAGGAGATGAAGTCGTTAGTAAAATGGATGAAAAATCCAATAGCGAGTTTTATGATTCGAAAATAGAGAGGACTGATATTGATGGACCTTACACCTGGCTATTTAAGACACAGCAACCAGCAAGAGCAGAAAAATTAGAGGTGAATATTGTACATCAGGTGAAAATCTCTGCCCTCAAGTTCGCAATGGTAGACGCATAGCGGCATGACAGTGGTGTTTGCCCTACTCTCTGCAACCACTCTATTTCCTTTTGCAAAGGGCCAAGCAGCTCACTAGGTCTTTCACTCTTTTCTCACTCTTCGCCACCCATTCGTCTGCCTTTTGTTGCATCTCCCTTAGGCTCTAATTATGTCTTCGCACTAGGGCCACTATGGTCGGTTCTTGTGCTTTCCACTTTTTTCAGTTATTGTCTCCTTCTCCTTCTTCAAATGTTCTATCTCTCTCTCTAACGTCCCTTGCTCTTCCATTTCCATCATCAACCTACCCATCATTTCATCCATTTGTTTTTTATGCTCCTCCCCTTCTAGGGCTTTCCCTACTTCTTCTATTACGAGTTGATCCATGGCTTGTTGGATCCTGTTCATTCGCCCTATCAGTTCTTCATTTCTGCACTATGAGGAGTTTGTATTGCTTTTGCAAGTCAATCAGCTCCTCCCAATGCTCTTCCTCAAGCCCCTTTCACCACTTATCCTCTTCTCCTTCTTTAGCCTTGAGCTCTGCCTTCAGCTCACTTATTTCCTTCTAGTAGCTTGCCACTTGGCATGTTTTCTCTAGTTGGAAGGTTGCCATGGCCTCTTGTTCGGCCTTGAGCTCAATAATAGCAATTTTCTTTTTGTCATTTGCCCTCTCCAGTTGTGACGGGAGTTCTTGAACATAGTCATCATAATGTGTAGATGACGACGGCACTATAGGAGTAGTCGTTGTGGATGCTTCTACCTTCTGCCTTTTGGGGTCTTGTCTCTAGACTCCGCATCTGTAGCTATCGGTCTTTTTGTTCTAGTCATGGGGTCCCTCCACTTCCACCTTGAACTATGTCTTTTGTTAACTAGAAACTGCACCCAAGCCACAAGGTTGCTGGCATCCATCATGGTAGAAGAGCATTGGGTGGGTGCAGAGACAGGGGTGGTGGGCATTAAGACAGGTGGGATAGGGCTAAGGGGACCCTTTCCCTTGCCCTTTGCTACTGGGGGTGGCATGCTTTTGGGTGCTTGGGAGCTTGTGCTTGGTTGTTCTTCTTCGTGAGAGCTCATGGCAGCCAACTCTTCTTCCTTGAGGGCTACTCCACTGAGAGTTGAACTGCCAAGGCTATGTCTTCTTCTTCCTTCCTCCTTAACTTCTCGACCTCTTGCTCTGCTTTCCTCCTCCTCTTCTCTTTAGCTTTCCTGGATTCCTCCTTTATTCTTTTCGTCTACTCCTTTTCTCTTCTTTTCTTCTTTCTTCAACACTTTTGGACTCACTTTGGGCTCTTTGCATGTTTATTCGCTCTTTCTTCCTACTCTCTTGATCTTCACTATCTGTCCTCTCGTTTGATTGCTCCTGTTCTTAGCGGGAAGGGGACATACCCTAATGTCTCGCCAACTCCCTCATCTTCTTGCACTTCCCCCAAGGCTTCTCTAATGATGGTTGTCTCAAGACCCCTCTGAACCCAATGGTAGAGGTCTTTGATGATGATTTCTTCTTAGCTTTGGAG
This sequence comes from Lygodium microphyllum, assembly GCF_053477565.2. Taxonomy (NCBI): domain Eukaryota; kingdom Viridiplantae; phylum Streptophyta; class Polypodiopsida; order Schizaeales; family Lygodiaceae; genus Lygodium; species Lygodium microphyllum. The sequence goes on along the minus strand of NC_141138.1, from coordinate 172,186,038 downwards.
GCGGGGATTCTCCACCTATGGATCTTCCACCTGTGACCAATCCTTTTGCTGAAGTTTCTATTGTTTTTTGCACAAAGTTGTTCAAGTTTACTTCATCTAGAGATTTGGCTATAATGCTCTGCAACATAGGCACATTGATTCAGCTCATCAATGTATTGTACCTATGACTCAAGAACAATGCATGGACCTTCTTTGCCTGTAGCCGGGGACTTTTGGATCCAGGATGTCTGTGAGATTGATGTCGTCATTGGTGTGGACTAGGATCTTGTCCAGCATCCCCTCCAGCATATCATATACATCTCTTCTTGGCCATATGTCAACTTTGTTGGGTAGGCCCAATGCTTTCTACACCAGCTCGTGGTTGCCACCTGGCGAGTTTTATTTTCTTGGTGCACCATTATCGTGCCGTGGTTCCTATGGAAAGTTTGGAGGAATTCCATGCATTTCTCATAGTTCACAACTTGGCCAACTTTATCAAGGTACTTCTATAGATTGCATTGCTTTACAATCTACTTTACAGTCGATTCCTCCATGGCCACATCCTCCAAGTTCAAGATATGCTTAAACCTGAACTAGTTGAAGATCCTTGTCTCCCCATTGAGAGGCCATATTTTGCCTGCTCTTCCTCTGAGAACGGTAGCTTGCTGGTTTTCTCATGTCCTACTATTGTAGGTGCCTGTCATGAAGCCATAGCCCACCATTAGTATTCTTTAGATAATATTTGCAAGAAGACGTGTAGGAGATGAAAGAAATGCTTATGAAAACTAAAATGGTAAATATATATGAGAAATTTTCTTTAAACCATCCATGCATTTCACAAAATTTCTAACACTTGTCCTCAATCATGAGTTGATTTTTATGCATTCTTTTCTATTTTTGGACCTTGATGAAGGTCTTAGGGTTTGTTTTTATGTCTCGCACCTTTTATCATTCACACCCTCCCCCTTCCCCCCCCCCCCCCCCCCCCCCCCCTAGAGATGAGAAGAATCTTTCCTAGGATTAGAGATTGAAGGGTGGAGACCATTCAACTCATGCTCACTGTGTTTCACCTTCTCATGAGCCAAGTGTAGAAGTTTGGGTTGTACTTCATTTGAGCATAATGGTCCATGTCGATAAGTCAAATGCTTACATAGGTGAGGTAAGTGAGGACATCCGTTTGAGGAAATCACCGGAGTCCATTCAGCTGGCAATGTGTCACCAGTTAGCATGCGATTTATGTAGGGATAAGTCATGATGTGCTCTTCGAGGGGCCGGTTGCGGATGGTGGTCAACACTCTATAGGAGTATGGGGCTACATAAGTTGGGTCATATTCCAAGGTCTTGATTGCATGTCTTTGCTCGGCATTAGTCATGATTTGGTAGCCTTCTTGCTCCCATTAGAGTCTAAGAGCATACCATTGGTGCATGAAAGAGGAGTCATTAGTAGCCAACTATTTCAGCTTTGCAATTTCTTGATAGGTGGGCAAGGATTGTGCCCTTGACGTAAGATGTAATTAGGCTACCTAGGAATAAGCTATTCATAGAAATCAAAATTACATTTGGAATTAAAGCATAAATGTCAAGACATTATGATATCTTTTCCAAGGAACTATATATAAGCAATAGCATGTCTCCCTAGCCCAATCAACTAGAAACATGTAGCTCTTTCTTTAGAGGGAGCTTGTTCAAGGGAGGGTGGTTGAGTCTTGGTGTTGACTCAACTTTTCAATGTGAAAAACTAGAAAACATTCCCTTTTGGTGATTGGCCTTACTAAATAGACATGAGGGGTATAGCCACATCATTTTCCTCATCGAGATCTTTAATGTGCATTGCTTTTACCCTAATCTCTTTCTCATCATCTTACAAGTATTCTTCATGTCTTGGATCTTTGGGTAGGTAGTATCACTTAATATGGCTTTTGCTACTATAATATCCCATCCCTTTTCATGTCATGTCTTCTAACTCCACTCACTCAATGAACTAATATTCTAACTCAATAAAGGCCAACTTCTTATCATTTCCTCTTCTCCTCTTGGCCCCTTTTTCATAAATGTCAATTTTACATCACCTATAGCAAGGCTCCTTTATTGAACATTCTTGCCATGTGAAGTCTATTTATGGGTTTTCTCTATAATGATTACATGAATTGCCAGCAATCTTATGTCTATACATCTTTTCAATTCAATAGCTACTATGTCCAAGCATTTCCTTCCCATGTTTTTTACCTTGCAATTCTTAAGCTTAGAACCAATAAAAAGTCAGCTCAAGGTCAACTTGAATATATTAAATTATCTCTATCAATATCATACTCTATGCTCTCATGAGCTAGGCTAATGTGGCACAATATAAATGTGCAATCTTTCCTTGTCTTGACTTGATATAATTGCAAAATATTTTCCAAAACTCTAATCATATGCATTGGTCCATCTCTAAATAGGGTTTTCAAATAATGTATGTTGATGCACGATGTAAGTTAATCCATTCCCATATGTCAAGATTCAAACATAACATTCAAGACATTGGATGGAATTCTTACTATTTTAGGAGCTTTAATACTCTTAAACTTAACCACCTTTCACATGGTTAGCTCTGAAACTGGTCTCACAACCATCTACTCTCTCCTTAGTATCCCAATCAAGAAAGAATGCAAATAACCAATAGTTCATAGTAGGATCACCCTCTCACCTTCACACATTTTGTTTTTTCCAAGGCTTGATAGTGGCCTCATAATTCAAACATTGCTTCTTTGAGCTACCACACTACCTCATTGTAATCGATCTACTCCTCAAGTGCTCCAACAAATACAAGAAATGTAGAGAAGGAGGTGTTCCAACCTCAACCTCACTCTCCACCTCTAACACTCCAAGATATGGAAGGAGCAAAAGAAGAGAAGAATGCAAGGTAAGACAGAAGCTTCACCCTCCAAGTCTCTCATTTGCACTCTCCCGCTCATGCTCTCACTCCCACTCACTCTCAACTTGATGCACTCTCCCTCTCGCACTCTCACTTTCGCTCACTCTCAAATTGATGCACAAGAAGACAAGATAGAACAATAAGAAGGTAGCTCTCAAAGTTGCTCACACAAGAATCAGCTACTCTATTCACTTTTGGGCTTTTATACATGGGTTTGAGATTTAGGATTCTCTCCATAACCTAGGCACCTTTCCTATTTTTAAAGCTCTTGACTAGCCCTCTTTTAACACACATATATATGTTATGTTAATTGCACTAGTCCCATAAAAAGTCAATCCAAAGACTAGTGCCTAAAACCTCTCATGGGTACATCATTTCTATGGGTCTTCCTATCTATTCCAACATATTTTACCATTTTCATGCAAGCAAGCCTATCTATCAAATGATATTATAATAATAGTAGAATCTAAAGTTCTTACTTCTTATGTAGATAATAATACCTAAAATGTTATAATGCAATCCAAAAAATAAAATTGTTTTCATATTAATTTTGGTACATTGCTTGACTTACATCCTTTGTCAGTATATTTGCAACATGATCCCCCTCCTAGACGAGTGCCTATTCATAGCACTTCTCATTGTAGGTAGCGTGCTTTAGCTTGCAGTAAAGTCATGTAATTCTTGGGACATCAAGATGTTATCCTTGGAAGAGTAGTTGTGTACATTGATGAGTGATGTTGATTGGTACATGGTGGCTGAGGATTAAAAGTATTGATGATTATGAATGTGCTAGAGAGTTTATCATCATTGGCTATGTTATGATGAGAAATCTCTTCCTTGATGTGCCAATAACAATGAAAAGGCTATTCATTTGTGTGTCAAAGGGTCTCATTTTCAACACATCCATGCACATACAAAACACCCTTTCATGATCCTTATCTTTGTTCAAAGTATAATTATACCAACATTAGGTGTTATAACCATCTTCCATATACTCTTCCTACCTCAATTGTTGCTACTAAGACTGGGAGTAAATTAGGCATATCCTTAAAGTCATCTTTTATTATACCCTTATGTGCAATCCTCTTCTTAACAAGAGTAATCATTTCTCAACATACTTACAGCTCCCTTCTCATAATCCCTAAGCTTGTTCCCCTTATTTTAGTCCTACTTAGACTATTTCAAGGATTTCCATAGAGTAAATAGAGGGCGATCAACTTCCTCTCGAGTTCATTGTAGGTACATCTAAGGGTAGCTTTAAATTCAACTTGCATCCTATTGTTGCCCCATGGGAAGCATATACATCTCTAAAAGAGCTTTAATCCAATTTGTTTGTAAGAACTTGGTCCCTAGACTAGTGTTTCATATTTCCTTATCTCATTATTTTTTCTAGGGTCATACAGAGTTAAGGTTCCTTCCAGTTCAACTCCTTTCAGTGAGGGTATTCTTCAATAAGGGATTCCAATTACTAGAGTACCTGTATATTCCACTATCACTTGCATATCCTCCCCCCAATGAGATCACTCTTTGTAAAGGAGACATATCACCTACAAGCAAAGAATCCTAGAAAACACCCCTATCTACATCTTGTGCAAAAGTCACATGACCCCCCTTTTTACACTTATACAATGTTTATTATGTACTACCTTTTTTAAATATAAGATATTATATATTGTTCAATTTCTCATATTGATTAAGCTTAAAAGACTAGAACATTTCTAACCCAAGAGTTACATGTTGCACTTTAAAGGCAATACATTGTTGTATTAGCTCAAAAGTAGTATTTCCCAATAGTGTGTTATCTTGAACACCAAAAAGGTAGTGTTTAAAAAATGTAGCAAATAAATTATACTTCCCTTGCCTCCTTCTTCCCCGTCCCCTGCCCTTACTTTTAGGATTAGGGGAAAATTTAATGGGGGTCTACCCCTAATGTATACACTTATGCACTTTTTGAAAACAACCCCGTCCCCTACACTTACATGATTCCTTAAGTTACCCATGGTGAACTCCTTCGAGTCCTCCCTTGATTATTATTTCCTACATAATTCTACTATGTAACACATTGTAACCTTCTCATAATCTAGCAAGACCATATTATTAAGTTATGAATACAAATGTTAGATAGTACCTAGAATTATGTATTGGAGATGGTCTATGTGACAATCATACTTACATAGGGTAGACATTGGCCCTTTGTGATTGGCTCAAGGTGTTGCTTGTGCATACTTCTTCTTGAACAATACGTTATTTTATTATCAATTTCTTTACATAGACTAGTAATTGGAGCTATTGCAAATATAGAGCTTCTAAAGGTGGTAATTATGATAATAATGTTGAGGGGGAGGGGTTAGCATAAATTCTACTTCTCTTCTCCTTTCAATACACCACATCTCTCTTATTCGACTTCCCTTTGTTCATTCTTATTCAATATATCACATGTCTATCCACTAACTTTTTCTACCCACTCTCTTTTCTATTCCAATGACTAAATCCCTGATCACTCTCTCTCTCTCTCTCTCTCTCTCTCTCTCTCTCTCTCTCTCTCTCTCTCTCTCTCTCTCTCTCTCTCTCTCTCTCTCTCTCTCTCTTCAATTTCCACTACCATCTCCCTTAAATACACACTTTTTTGCCATGTTCCTACTATTAGCTTAACACTCTTTATCTTCCTACTAATCTTACACTACACTAATCTCATTTTCCCATGCTAGCAATGTTCTAAGTTTTGATAGGGGTATATCTATGATATAAATAGAAGAGGAGGGTGTACCTAAATAAAAATAGGAGAGAGGTGGGCTTTATATAGGGTGAGGATGATGAAAGATGATGTGAGGGAGGAGTTGAGTACGTGTCCATATATGGTAGCCATGTGGGTGGATGAGGGGAAGATATTCATGATATCAAAGGGAGGGTGGAAGACAATAAGAGGAGGGGGTGTGATCAATGCCACCCAGAGGGAGTAGAAAGGACAAAGAGGAGGAATTAACTAAGGGGGAGGAGGGCTCAATGGGATGGAGTTTGAGGGAGGGAAAGTGATGGATGGCAAATGGTTGGGGGAGGGGAAGCGAGGTGCCCCCCCCCCCCCCGATCGCGCGAAAAGAAAGGCACAACTACCATGCTGTTAGCCCTCCAAAGTGGGGAGGCCTCCCCCTTTAAAAAGTCCATATATTAATTAATATTTCATTTATATTATTACTATTAAAATTTAATGACCAAATATTATAACATAACTTACTAACTCACTATTTACTAACTTAGTTCACGAGTTGCTAACTTATGTATTATTCACACATAGAGAGAGGGCTATATTGTGTGCATTCTATGCAAGGTTATGAGCATTCATGCATATCTTGAGTGCAAGAAGGGGGGAATAACACATAATGGGTACATTGCACTTGTATATCTTTAATAGAAGATTGTAGAAGATGGAAGAGTTATTGTCTGATAGATAGTTGATAATGTAGGAGTCTTCACAATCTTCTATATCTAGAATAGATAACTTGTCATCCCAACCCTCCTTAGGGGAAGTGCTAGTCTTCTAGTCAATATACATTATATTTTTGTTAGTTTGTGAGATGGGTCAAAGCCCAAGCAAGGCTAAACTATTGTCCCATACTTGAGGACCCAAACCATATGTTATTTATAGTGTAGATATTATTGTGAGTGTGTATGGTCACTTAGGTATTTACATAGCTAGAAGATGGCTCTACTAGCTCTTCATACTAATATAGTTCATGAAGTAAGGGAATTTTTTGGAGAAGGATGGGAAAAAATATAATTCTCTAACTGCCAAAACAAGGGAGCAGTTCACTACTCAATACCTGTAAGTGCATCCAAGTAATAGCCAAGATCCATAATCAGAGCATCAAATCCCATATAGCATCCAATGTCGTAATGGAAAAAGCCAAGTCAATGTCCAACTACTCAAGGGAATACTCAAAATAATGTCGAGACGAGCTCAAACAACTGCCATCCACATCCAAAGCATAAAGCATTCACCAAGACATCATAACCCATACTGGGTAGCCTATACATAAACCATGTCATAGATGAAATGCCAGCTGCAAAGAAGTGACAATCAAACCCAAATCGAGCTCTAATCTTAGCTCAAAAGCATTCCAGAGCATAAACAAGACATGTGGCATAGTCCAAATACATCTTGACATCATATCGAGTAGCCGAGAGCACCCCATGACCAATAGGCATAACCCAACTATAGCATAAATAGCTTCAGCCTTGAAGTTTCCAGCAGTAAATAATAGTACAAAACTGAGTAAAATAATGCTCAAAAAAAGCTCAAATCAAGTGCCAACTCATAGGCATGCATTCCTAGACATGTAGGCACCAACCGGGCATAAAATGACCATGTACCATGAGCATAAAATGTAATGACAGGGGGCTGCCCTGTTTTAGGCTGCTTGTGGACTGTGTAAAATAGTCAATGGCTGAGCAAGATCAGCTCCAAAACCATCTCACATGATAGGCATACATTCCTAAATTATTCAGGGAGCATTTGAGACCAATCTAGCGAGCAATGTCAATGCCAATGTGGCCCAAATATAAAATGCTAATGTAGCATTGTTGTAAACTGTTTGTGAACAATCTTGGACTGAAGTAAATCAGCCCACAAATCAATGCCAAGTCAAATGCCAAGTGTCGGGGGGTCCAATGGACCAAGATCAAGTGCCAATGAGTAGCCAAGTGGGGGAGCTGGAGAATGATCACGTGCTATCCAGGGCCTGCCAAAAAATGGCGCAAACTGTCGTGAAGGGGGCTGATCACGTTTTTTATGAAGGGGGGCTCAATAGGTGCCAATGAAGGCCTAAACAAAGGCTCAATAAGCCAAGCAAAGCGGGAAGCTTCAAGCTTCAAGGGGGAAGCTCATCAATGGTTGCCCCAACTTGTAAACCCCGATGTACCTATGTGGATTGAAGAATGAGAGAGAACAAGATCTCATACCTCATGTAGATGCCGGGAAGAGCTCGCAAAGGAGTGGCTCTGATACCAGTTGAAAGGGATGTAGGAGACGCGGGAGAGAAGAGCACACACAATGTAGGTGTTGTCAACAATGTTATGACAGCCTCATTGCACTTTCATATATATATGAATAAAGAATATGGGCAACCATTGTACACGGGAAGGCCCAAGGGCCTTTTACCCCAACACATGACACCACCCCTAGCTCCCGGCCCAAGGATATGCCTATGCAACCTAATGTGACTAGATCAATTGAGGCTCGATCTGCACAAGTGAATGCGCAAAGGGCAACAAAGGACCCGACCACTTCTGATCTGCTTAAGGACTTGACACTGCAACCTACCAATAATGGCCAATCCGTTGAACTAGCCATTACTACTTCCAATTAGGAACTGCAATAGTCACAGCCAGTGGCCGTGAATGCCCCTTGTAGAATGTGTCCTTAGCCATACACCCCAGTGAAAGAGATGTCACAACCAACATCTTGATACCTCCAGCATTGCTGAAGCACCTTAAGCCTAGGCTTGATGAGAAATCTCTCAAAGATGTGGCCAAGGAGATGGCGCATCCGACCAATCAACCTAGCAAGGAAATTCAACAGGTCGCAACTAAGTCCCATGAGAGCACACTAGAGAAAGAGAGTGCTAAGGACTAACCAAGCACATCAACGATTGACCTAGTTCAAGGTCTTGAGTCCTTAAAGGAGACACCGCAATTGCCCAAGAAAAAGAGAACAAAATAATGGAAACAACAGTAGTTACAAGTGGTGGTAGATGCCAATAAGATCGAGACCAAGAGCACTAAAGAGTTGAGGAATAAAACATCAAGCCCATCCACCAATGAACCCATTGCCATCTCTCCTAACAGCGGTGAAACCTCAGATGCATCCATGTATTCTGATAAGTCAGAACAACCATTACCATCGACGGTTGCTTGCAGCACTCAATCCACCAACAACAAAACTCGCATTGACCAATCAAGAGTGGATACAACACTGTCACAACAAGGTGACAGGACTATACCAATCACATCCGAGGAGAACCGTGACACAATAATAGTAAAACCTCAGGAAAAACATGAAAACCCCGAGAATATAAGCAATCCTAACATTGACCAATCTTGCTCATCTAGGCCTGAGCCCCCAACTATGCTAAAGCCTAGGGAAACTCCTAGAACCTTGCATGAGACAGCAACCGAGCAAGCCCTCATTAAACATAGAAGTGTCGCAAAATGCTTAACTGAGCTGGATGCTAAACTCAAAGTATTCGCACATGTCTACGTCCTTGCAGGCATGGGTGCATTCCCTAGCGTGTAGCTAAAAGAATACCTGCCATTTCCCCTATCCTAGGAAGAGCAAGAACATCTTGATGAGCACTATGATAGGCTCGTGCACGAATACATGCGGCTCATCTCTAACAAGGAAGCTGATGAACTACGCTTAACTGTGACATTCAATGATGTGCTATGCCAACCAAATCTCTTAGAGATAGAGCAACTAAAGTGACAATCAGAGGGTTGAAGTCAATTTAAAAAATGTTGGTTTGAAAACCGCGTTACAATGGCCGAACTAGGAGCCCAAATTATGACAATCTCAAAGGAGCGATTGGCCAAATCGCGGTCTCAAAGAGACCCAACCTATGCGGTGCCAACTTCCTTTCGAGTACTGACTGCCATTCGGGGTGTGGACTTAGCCGGTGAAAGGTGAGAAGGATCGAAGCTTGCACTCGAGAGCTATGGCAGGAGAGCAAGAGCAAGAAAGAGAGAGACCAGAAATGGGAACTCCAACAGACACAATGTGTGACCGGGCCTTCCTTTATTCAAATTGTCACTAAAATAATAAAGAATAAAGTGACGGTGACGGGCGCCCGCCACCTGCAGTGTACAGTGGCGATGACTATCAATGTAGTAATACACATGCGGCTAGGTGGAGGTGCCTTTATCCCCAACAACCTCCCACTTAAAGGCGAATTTGCCCTAGTGAGGAGTGAAAAAGAAGAAGAAGAAAAAGACAGTACAACATGTACACATGTACAATAGGATGAGGAAAGACGTCATCTCATCCCACGCCCATCAACCTCCTGAGGAAGCCGAAGCGCTCTGTAGAGAGACTTTTCGTAATCAAATCTGCAGGATTCTGGTCAGTCGAGATCTTGACAAGGTCAACAGACTTGTCCTCAACGACCCCACGTATGAAGTGATACCTCACCTCAATGTGTTTCGTCTTCGCATGGAAGACTAGATTCTTGGCTAACTGAATAGCACTCATAGAATCCGAATGCAGTATAGGGGTAGCATCAATACCAAGGTTAGCAACCAAACGACCCAACCAAATGGCCTCCTTGAAAGCCTCAGTGGCTGCAACATACTCGATCTCTGTAGTAGAAAGGGCTGTGCATTTCTGCACCCTGGACATCCAAGAAATAGCACCTCCAACATAGGTGAATACATAGTCGGAAGTAGACTTCCTACTATCTGCATTCTTGCATAATCAGAGTTAGTGTACCCCATGACTCCTATATCTTGGTTGCCATAGCATATGCATATATCTGCAGTGCCCTTTAGGTACCTCATGATACCCTTTACGACATCCCAATGCTTCTTGCCAGGTGCCACAACACCAACTCCAAAGGCAATATCTGGACATGTGGCGATCATGGCATACATAAGATTGCCACTGCGGATGCATAAGGAATCTTGGCCATCTCGGCCCTCTGCTCATCTGTTTGTGGACAATCAGCCTGTGATACCTTCACATAAGAAGGCAATGGATAGCCAATAGACTTTACATCGTGCATGCGGAAGCGCTCAAGAACTTTATGAATGTACTCCCTCTGTGACAAGTAGAGGAGTCCTTGATGCCTGTCGCATCTAATGCGCATACCAAGTATGTGAGCGGCCCGTCCTAATCTTTCATCTTAAAGCTCTTCTTGAGCTGAGCCTTCAGAGCATCTAGCTCATCGTGAGCTTTCCCTGCTATTAGCATATCATCCACATAGAGTACCAAAATCAATAAAGAACCATCACGGGATTTCTTCGTATAAAGACACGAATCCATAGCACTCCTACTATAGCCCTGTGACTGCATAAAGGCATCAAACTTATGATACCACTCCCTAGGTGCCTACTTCAAGCCATAAAGACTTTTCTTCAATTTGCACACTAGGTGCTCCCTACCAGGTTCTACAAAGCCCTTAGGCTACTCCATATAAATCTCATCATGCAAGTCCCCATGTAAGAAAGCCGTCTTGACATCCATTTGGTATAAATCCAAGTCAAGCTGAGCAACCAAAGCCAAGACTAAGCACAAGGTGGTCATCTTAACCACAGGAGAAAAAACCTCATCAAAGTCCACACCATGCTCCTACTTAAAACCCTTTGCTACCAATCTAGCATTGTATGCCGACTTGGGGTGTCCAGGGGTACTTTTCAGCTTGTACACCCACTTGCATGGCAAAGCCTTCTTGCCCGTAGGCAAGGAAACCAAATCCCAAGTGTCATTCTTATGCAAGGAGTCTATCTCAGACTGCATAGTCCTCTCCCAAGAGTGACTGTCACCCCTGCGCATAGCCTCATCATAAGTGAAAGGCTCTCCTGCATCTGTAACCAAGACATAATGCATCGAGGGCTGAAATCTATTAGGTGGATGTCTGTCTCTAGCAGACCGTCTCACGGAAGGGTCTACTGCCTGCCTAGCTACCTGTCCAACACCCTAACCATGAGCATCTGCTGCAGCTGTAGGCTATCTAATTGGCTGTGCGGGAGCTCTTGACTCCTCCTAAAATATGACCGTGCAGATCTCAACAACTCTCTCAGGTTGCCGATGCATCTTGTCTTCATGGAAGACTACATCATGACTGCGGATGACTTTCCGTGCCTGCGGATCCCAGAGATAATAACCCATTTCACATGCATCCCCATAACCAAGGAAAATGCATTTGACACTCTTAGGATCCAGCTTACTTCTCTTGTCCCTGGGCACATGGCAAAATGCCTCACATTCAAAGACACAGAGATGCGCATAAGAGGGAGGTTTTCCAGTCCATACCTCCTCGGCAACCTGGAAATCCAAACCACTAGAATGTGATCTGTTTATGATATGCACAGCTGTACTAACTGCCTCAGCCCAAAAGCTCTATGGTAGGCCTGCGTGGCTAAGCATACTATGTACATGCTCTTGGACGGTTCTATTCATCCGCTCACCCAAACCATTCTAGGGGGGGTGTAGGGGGCGGTCAACTGACGCTTAATACCCCTCTCATCACATAACTGCTCAAAAGCACGTGAGACATACTCACCCCATTATCTGTCCTTAGGCATTTTAGCCTATACCCAGACTAGTTCTCAACCAATGCAAGCCATCTCTGAAACACAGCCAAGACATCGGATTTTAGCTTAATGGGATAAGCCCAAAATTTCTGTGAAAAATCATCTATGAAAGTAACAAAATACTTGGCACCACCCATAGATTGACAAGGCATAGGCCCGCAAACATCTAAATGTACCAATGCCAAGGGCTCACTCATGCGTGGCCTACCAGACTTATATGTAGACCTAGTCTGCTTTCCATAAAGACAATTCTCACATGAATCAAAACATGCAGAATCAAGGGGCGATAAGTACTACAAACCAGAAAGCATTTTCATTCCCTTCAAAGACATATGGCCCAAACGGGCATGCCAAAGAGATACATGTGAGATAGAACCCACAGACAAAACATGATCAAGGGAAGAAGCGGATACAATCAAGGGATAGAGGCTCCCAGCCTTGGCACCTCTCGCAATCACAAGTTTGCCACACGAGTGATCTTCCATGCAGAGTCTCCAAAAGATACATGATAACCTGTGTCATCAAGTTGTCCAACTGACATGAGAATGCATATCAAAGCAGATACATGACGTACATCCTGCATAACAAAACTACTGCCAGAAGGAAACTGCAGCCTAATATCACCAATGCCCACAATATCAAGAGAGTTGTCATTGCCCAAGCGCATAGAACCCGAAACAGTACGATATGAATAAAATCACTCTCAGCAAGGTGTCACATGAAAGGACACACCTGAGTCTAAGAGCCAACATTGTGCATATATAGAGTGTATCTCTATCATCTACGAAGCATTAGAAGAAGCTGCAAGGATATAATCATCATCATCAACATCCTTAGGCTACATAACATTAATCTCTTCATTTTAACACTGGACTTTGCAGGCACTATGCTGCAATCAAAAGACTTATCCTGCACTTTGTCTTTCCCCTTATCTTTGAGCCTTTCATTGCGCAGTTCATGGCATTGTGGCCTAATATGGCCGTTTTTCCCACAATGGTGACAAGTAACATCTGCATTCATGCCACAGGATTTGCTACGTGACTTTCCACGAGACTTGGACCGAGATTTCGGAGAACTCCATCCACGGCCACTGCCACTGCCATGCTTTCCATATCCATCATTCCTGCCTTTAACTCTCATAGCATGCGACACACAAGAGGCATCCAAATTCTTATGATTAACCTATTCCTGCGGAAGAGAACTCTCAATATCAGATAATTTCAAGGTAGCAGTAGAGGCACATAATGCAGCGCGAAATACATCCCATGACTCATTAAGAGCACCAAGCAAGAAAAGAGGAGTGACATGCTCTGCAAAAGTGATGTCCTGCGAAGTCAAGTTCTTGAGTATAGCATGGAATTGGCTCAAGTGAGCAGACATAGTTATTCAAACTGTCATTAAAAGAATAAAGAACAAAGTGACGGTGACGGGCGCCCACCACCTGCAGTATGCATTGGCGGTGACTGTCAGTGTAGTAATACACGGGTGGCTAGGCGAAGGCTCCTTTACCCCCAAAAGTCGGAACTAGCCAAGAGAACTCTCTGACTGATAAGGTTCTCACTGAGGAGGAGTTACATGTTGCCGATAGACTCGGACAAGGTACCATGCTACTCGATGTTGCAAAATATCTATTGTTATTGAGTAAGCTGCCATGAGTACTAGATGTATGTGCTACATTCTAGTACAATCTTGAGTTCTATAATTGGTTTTTATCCTCACGGAGTGACATGGATTCGTAAATATGTACATAAATAAACAATGAGTTTTGTGACCCTGTATAGATAATATCAATACACACAAGCAATGATAGTCAAGCGCAGGGAGAAGAGTTGGGTTTAACAGGCTCAGCTCCTCAGGTCCTCCTCTCACCACACGTCTAGAAGTTGTGTGACCATTTTCTCCTCCACGTGAAAGGCATGTAGCCCTCATTGCCACCATGGAAAGCCTTGACCAACACCTTTGAGGGTGTAGATAGGGTATTGTCCCTTTCTATTGGCTTTCCCCCCGTGTTCCATCTATCCTTCCGAAGATGAGCCTTGCCCCATTCCATCACAACCAGCTCGTGTAACTTGGCATGAGCAAAGATCTGCTACTGGTTGGAATACACCCCGTAGTCTAGGTAGGATGAACATCATCATGAGGACCATCTCTCTACAAGAAACACTACATGCCTCACCTCGCCCCTCCTCCTCATGTGTGCTTGATAATCCGCTGTTTAATCCCTTTCATGCAAATAATTCTATCATGCCTCAAAGCCTAACCTTGTTTCACATTTTGCAGGTTTCCCCACAATAGCCGTCATGGAGCACACAATGCAGCTGGTATGCAAGGAAGCTCTCCTCCGTAGAAGGGAGCATAAGGCACAAGCGACTCCACCAGAGCGATATGTGCCTGCCCTTAAGAGGTACACACCAAAAAGAGACCCTAAGCGACATCGCCCCGGACGCAGGCCAAAAACTTCCCAAGGTAGGAAAACAAAGGCTCAAGGGAATGCCCAGGGGATGGCAACCCCGGCCGCGTAGGCCCTCACAAGATGCTCGGGCACCAGGTGCTCGAAATAGGAGAAGGAAGCTAGAAACAAGAGGGAATTTGATGACTTTTTTTAAAAGCATTCTTGAAACAGCTGCGGCCAGGGACTACACCATACGGGTTCCAGCTAATATCTTCCATGCCCGGCCTAATGGGAGTCCCGCACCGGCACAACCCCAATCGCCTAGCCGCCCAAATTCACCCTGCTTCATACAAATAGAATAGGCCCTATGTTGTATAAGCTACTTGCCAAATACCATTTTGTCGTAACTTTTTGTCCTTAAGTGGTTAAAGGGGCAGGCTCCCCAGCTGTACAAGCCTCCCTTATCGACTTCAATATATGTTACATCTTTAACAAGCATCGATGATATGCATCGCAGTCAACACCGTAGGATTTAGATAAAGTAATATCTTCTTGCATCGCATTTGTTCATTATAACTGACTCATGTGACTTGCATATACTCTCACGAAGTGTTGATGAGTGGATGCAGGACGACATAGGTCTTTCTATGAAAGTGTTCAATGCCCAAGTCACCGCGAGACCACCAATCTCACAAAGAGCCATGATGGAAGCCTCACCACCATCGAAAGTGAAAATCACCCCTATTGATCGCCCACATCGCATGGCCCAAAGCATGATCAATGGCCACTCTCTTTTTCTGGGTCAAACTCTACATCGAGCACTCATAACAGCTGTTACCTCAATTGGACCAACATTGCACGTTACATAGAGGTCTTGCAAAATCTCCAATGTATCTCCCCATCTCAACAACTGTCCCTCTAGCAACGAGGCTAGGACACAATCATCACAGTAATATCCATTTTCAGAGCCTTTGAATCTCGACAATTCCCTATCCAATTGAAAGGCTGATAGCCTCAACGTATTGCAATGGTTGTACTCATATTATTCTTTTTTTTAAAGGGAAAAAGAAGAAAAATAAAAGCAAAAACAAAAACAAAAATAATAAGAAAAGGAAAAGGAAAAAGCACCACTCACAATCGCAGCATGACACCTAGGGGTCCTCAAATTGGGTACGCCCAGTGACCTTGGTCGGCTGGCTCTATCCCTAGTTCCCTAGCTCTCTACACATCCCCCACAATTGTTCATGGCACAACAAAGGCAAAACACACCTAGGGAGCTTGTTTCTCTCATGGTTAGACCTATCACCCTGACCCAATTGCACGATTCCTTTTTGCAACTGCCTTAGTACCATTGCAATCGATCGTGGTAAGCACCGCACGAATGGCCATGAAAAGTACACCATACTCGTCGAGCAAGCCCAGTAGCTACTAGCTATCGAAAGTTTGGTGTCAATGTGTTCAATTATGCTACATCGTGCTATCATAACACAAAGGATGTCTTATACACCTTCGTATGTACTTCTCCTCAACATATACAACTTTGCTTCATCCACACGTTGTTACGAGGAACCAGTCCGCAGTCTTCTAACTACGTAATATCTAAGTATGCACGAGCACTCGCGTAATATTTGCACTGAAATATATACACAGTTTGGGTCCTCAAGAGTAGGACAATACTCTCAGCTTGCTTAGAGTTCGACCTGTCTCACAAACTAATTGAACTACGTCTTCTACACGATAAAGAAGACTAGCACTACCCCAAGGGAGAGACCACATATGATAGGTTTTCAATTGCAGGTATTGAAGACTCCCACAAAGTGTCATTCGCCCTTCATCAATACTCAACTCTGAATTCTCATCCTTTATCATCATGCAAGCCCACCAAGAATCGTCGGCCGCCGCAGAATCCCTAGAACATCAACACCTCTGCCAACCCATGAGTGCAACTCCCAGCCCTATCCTTCTAAAATGTCTCTAGGAAAGTAGAGGAAAATGATTGCATTTCTATCCTTTGGATAGGTATTCCTTCAACATTTCCTCTTAGAGTGGGTTCCACATCAGATTAAAAAACTAAAAAAATCTAGATGGAGGATATATTCCCCTTAGATATATTAATGAATGGCCTTTTAGGTAACCCATATGCTAAGGGAAGCAATGTACTCATATTGCTACTAGTTGAGATTGGGATTGAATGTGCAAAATGATTGTTCTCCCACATTTAATATATTTTTCTCATAAATGTGTACCATGGAGATATAAAGCTATATGCAAGCCTTAAAATGGGAAACTTGTTAAGAAAGAGTTGCAATATCTATCCCTTATCTTCAGTCCTAGTAATTCATGCTATTTGAAATATGCCTTATATAAGATTTCTATGCATAAAGCTGAACTCACAAACCATAATATATACCTAAAGGAGAGTTCTCATCACTTTTTGAAATCAACTATGGTAAAAGATAAGAGTGCATCAAGATAAGTGTCCTTTCTTTTTTGATTTCCTTATACAATTTGTGACCTAGAATTTAAGATCAAGTGTGTAGGTAATTGCTAATCTATTTAGAAACTAGGATCGTATGTGGTTATCCTTACAAAAAGTTATATTCTCGAAGAACCCAAAGCACAATTCTAGTCTTCTAAGGTGTCAATCCTTGTGCTCTCATAATGACCATGGCTAGCTCAAAACAGAATCTCTCAAGCCCTAAACATAATTCACATACCATAGATTACTTTTTGAAAGCATGAATTTGAGTAGTACTCCCTTGATTTATTCCCTTCGCTCATTTGCAACACCGGTTTGCTCCTTGAGCACTCCACAAGAGAAGAGAAGCTAGGGAAGAACAAGAAGAAGAAAAATATGAGAAGAGCTTCACCATTCCTAGTTCCTCGTTCAACCTTTGTCTCACTTTCTTCACTTGAAACCTCACTCTCAACCCTCTCGCTATTCAATGCAATGAAGAAAAGAAAGGTGAGAGAAGAGTAGACCTTCTCTCTACCAAGTCCCTCACTCACACTCTCTCACCCTCCCACTCTCCCTCACACTCACATTTTGCACAATAAGATAGATGGAAGTAAGAAGAAGAAGAAGAAGAAGACTCTCAAGTTTGCACACACCCAAACTCTCCTCTTCCATTCACTTTTTATCTTTATATATGCTCTTTATGATTTAAGGTCCCACCCATAGATTGGATGCTTCTTTCAAAATTTGGCTCTTGACCAATTTTCTTCACTTGATGCATACACTTTAAGTTATTTGGATCAATCTTGCTCCCCTCAAAGCAAATGGAAGATTGGCACCCGCAACCCTTTATGGCTATAGGTCTTCCTATCTAGTCTAGTATACTATATAATTTGCATGGGACCGATTTCAACTCTCGAAATAATGTTACCAAGTGAAATGTGCAATTATAATAATTAATTTGAATACAACATGATTGCACATAGAGCTTGATATTGCCTAAAATGGTATATTGCACCCCAAAAATATAATCCATTGTGATTGGATTATGGCACATTGTGCTTTAGCTTGACTCAAATCCTTCTTTGCCATTGTAATTAAAAACCAACCACATAAGAGCACATCAATGTTTTAGCCACTACTACATGGGATCTACAATACTGTTGTTGCATCCTCCTAGACCTTTTTAACCATATTTGAAAACCTAGTATCTTACAAGAAATATAGGTTAAACTTAAGGGGGGGTGCATGAGCAGTCATGCCCATACATACTACCATTGTTGAAATCATGATTGGAAGATGTTTTGACCAGAGAACATCAACAAGTACATGAAATATACCATTGCACTTCAATCACCAAGCCTATGATGTGACACACATATAATCCAAGCATGAGGCCCTCAACAAGTTGTCAACATGCCAATTATGCCAAGTAAAAGTTACCATTTTCTCCATCAGCAAGGCATTTCAACTGATGATGGAGGGACAAGGACTCCCATGTTCTCCACCTCTTTTTGAATCACGCATATGGATGTGTGATCTATTGCCACCACTCACTATCATATTCCGATCTCCTAGAAGGATGGTTGGTAGGATGACTATTCTTCTCTTCTAGAAGCCCTAGCACATTGCCCTTTTAGATGAAACATTAGGGGCATATATAGAAAGAACATCAATCCTTTCGTCACTAACCCAACTAGATATTTCCACTATATGACCACCTGATTGCAGTTGTCACATTTCTAACCTTAGAGACTTTTTCCCAAGATCAAGGACCTAGCATAGCTCTTGCATTGTTAGAAAAATGGAGACCATCACCCACATTCCATGCAATGCAATCATCCACACCTAACTCTATTTCTTAAAGAGTTAGTGCATAGTTTGTATATTTTCAAGTTTGCTAACACCATACTCTTATTTTGGTGAGTAGAGTTCATTAGAGGAATGTGATGTTTTGAGATAGCATATTCATTCAAAGTAGAGCAAGAGTAAAAAAAAAAAGCACGTCATGTGCTCCCAACACAATGAGCATATTCTTCTCCATTAGCAGCTTATACATTATCTTTTCGAGTGAGGCTCCTAGTATCGTCTTTTGAGAATCCTACACAATTGCCATTTTTGGCTTGTGAGAGGATTGAGAGTTCTCTTCACGAGCCCCTTTTGCCACAAGTTACATGTTCGTCCCATGCAACAATTGAGGATGTGGTTGCATTGTGCTTGTGGCTCCAATTGTGAGACCCCCTTTGATCATAACTTCTTGGCTTATTGCTCAACACCTTACTTCACCACCAACCACTTCTCTATTTGCGGGCATTGGACCACCTTCATTGGCTTATCAAGATGCTAAGTATCCTCCTACTCCCCAATTCTCCCACGGCAGTTGTGAGAGAAATGCCTTATTGCCCTATATATATAACATGCATCAAGGATGGGAGTAAACTTCACCTTCATACAAATATCAATTGTGTTTGTGTTGTATCACAAAGCTCCAAAACATCAAGAGGAGCTTGATATCAATCCCACAAAAGGCACGCCTTTTTATCTGGGTGCATGGTTGTTGACCCACGTAGAGCATTGATGTTGCAAGAAATAGACTAACTTACCCCTAAAATCTACAGTACTAGCAAAGATACACTCTTTCTGTGCGAACAATGCCAATAGTGCAAAGAAAAACCTCTTTCCGCAAACCTGGAGTGATGGAGGGTCGCACAAGTATCACATGCCTATGAGAACCATAGATGTGACATGGTAGAGATATGCACAAACCAAAGGTGTGACATGTTGCCGAATGATAAGGGTGGGTACACACTACCCCGGACGACTAGGGCAGCATGCAATGTGTCCTATCTTACGTTTACACACTAAACTATAGGAAACTTTACATAAGAGGAGGGATGGCCCAGTGGTATTAAGACTTTGCTACATATCTATTGGTGGAGGTTCAATTCCTGTCATCCACATCGCAGTGTGTAACCAAACTAAGAATATGCTTTGCACTAGATGACTAGTGTGTAAAGAATAGTGAACATGAGCCCACATCTTCTATCTCTATTATTGAAATGTTTTTGGAGGGTGCCATGTGGCAGCAACTTGTGTCACTCTAACATCAAGGAGTTGTTCATTGCCATGTTTGCATAGGGTAGTAGATGAGGTAACCATGGGGGACTAAAGTATATGCGTGACTAGAACAGGTGCCCATACAGCCTTTATTTTTGCAAGTAAGGACCCTATAATCACAAGAAGGGCATTCTTCAAGGTTACCTTTCTTTAGGAAAGGCAATTTTTTTCTAGTGCCTTTCGAGAGCATAGCCATGAAAAAAATGCATTTCTTAAAAGATGTTTTTAAATATATAAATTAAAAAATGTCTATTATGTAAACTTAAAAGTTACAAGTCTCTACTAAACTAAAAGCACAAACCGCATTGTAAGGCTTCAAAAATTATCATAAATGCAAGCTTAGACATTATTTATTATATTGAGAAAAAAATCTTAATGGATCAACACATGCCGTCAAAAGGAACAAAAAGATAACCACTTTCTTATGTTGTCATCACATCGGGATTTCGATGCTCTTTCAAGCCATCCCAAGAAATGTACATGGCATCCCAATCCACAACATGATGATCTTTCTCACCATTGTAGGATAAAAACATCAACATACTTAATGTCTCAAAAGTTAAGTGGTTTCTCTCAAGTGACTTAATTCTATTCATTTGAGAAAACCCTCTCTCACAGTCCATTGTACTTGCAACAATCACTAGACAAGCTCGCCAAAGTTTCTTCATTTCTCCATACAGTTGCTCCCAATGCTCATCAACTCCACGTATTGCCCATGCCTCATGCATACTCATGCCTGGACAAATCCTTTTCAATCGGATCATGAAATCCTCATACTGCAAGTTACATGCATTCGCATTGCCTTGTGCTCAATAGGATAGTCTTTTGGACTAAATACTTTTGCTGCTTCAAAGAGTTTTATGTCATTGAATCGTAGACACAAGGATGATATAAATTTGCCAACAAATTGTCTACCTATAGATATACAACTCTCCCAAGAGTTTAGATTGCCACTTGCATCCTATCTCCCAATGAACGAGTGTGAAGAGCATGAACTTCTTGTCCATATGCATCACATGTATAAGGGAGATATTCATCATTGGCTTTTTCAACAAAGGATGTGAATTGTTGTGCTCCAATGCCAAATACATCTCCAATAAACCTTGTCTCCAATGTCTCCATTGCCACCACAAGCTCAGTGGCAATGGAAGTCACATCAACATTTTTGCTTTGGAATTTTAGATTGAGCATGTTTAAATAATGAAATACATTTGCAACAATGCGTAGAAAGAATTGTATCTTGAAAGATGTATGAAAGTCATACAACTCATGACTTTTTAACTTCAAAAGATGTAATAAGGTAGGCATAAGTTTTACAAACCTTGGTGCAATATCACCTCATGAAAGCCAACGAATATCATGCATTCTCAAAACCTCTTACACAAGCAACTCAAAGGCATTGGCAAGCTCTTTCAGCTCCTTATGGCTTTTATAAGAGCTTCTAACCCACTTGTATGCTTTTTTAATAATCTATTCCAAAAGTTTAAAAATAGGAAATGGCTCCAATGCATCATTGGCAACTAGTGCCTCTCTGTGTGCAATGCAATGCACACCCACCAAATGGGGAACTTCCCTTGCAAACTGAGTCACAAGGCCATTTTGACAACCAATCATTACAATACATCCATCACTTGCAAAACCAACAAGTTTTGCCTTAGGTAACTCAAGCTCCAAGAGGTATGATGTAAGACTTGCATACAATGATCTGCAAAACCATCTACTATCTCTAATAGTCTCATAAAGCAATTGCAAATGGACCCATTCCCTTTTTTAGTAAGATACGTGATACATACAATCATTCTATGATTACATGATGTGTCTGTGCTTTCATCAACCATTATTGAGAAGTATGGACTTTCCTTTAGTTCAATATTGATCTTATCATAATACACATTATGACAAGTTGTGAGAAAAAGCTTTGCAGCATATGAATATGTGTATGCACCATAAGAGTTCATTGTCAATGCATTCGGCACATCATAGAAAACTAGTTCCTCAACATCTGCTTCAATGTCAAAAATAGGTTTTTCTCTCAAAGCAATTGCATGCATCTTTTGAAGAAGTAATTTGATGCGAGATATCCTTTTTTCCTCTTCACTATCATGCAAAACTTGCACATGCTTTTCAATGGGCAAAGCGGTCCTTTTTTGCTTTTCAAACCACATTTGCTTTGCCTTTTTATGCTCTTTTGACTATTGATGGTCTTCTAGACCAGGTCTTTGAACATTTTTGCTACCTATTGTGCCAAAAGGATTTTGCATTTTGAAATGTGTACACCAAAGACAATGAACTCTTTGTTGCCCCTCATCATCATAAGATGAATAACTCCATTCATAATACACCTTCCAATACTCCTTATAAGTCCAAATACCCTTTTGGTTTTTGGGAGGCTTTTCATTTGTCCTTTGACCATGCGTAGCATATTGGGCTTGAATCTCATGAAGATTCTTTAATGCATCTTGAAGAGGAGAAGCTAAATCCACATGACTTGGAGGTAATCCATCTCCACCATCATCAATCACACTTTGCAATGGCATATTCAAATCCAAACTTGCCGATATATTAGCATTAAATGCATAATCATATGCCATACCATCATTGCTAGCATTTTGCAAAGAGCTTGCATTCCATACATGATCGTTTCTTGCATCATTAAAAATAACCTCACATGTAGCATTGTGCGGCTTTTTCAAGTGCATATTTGTATCTATAACCCATTCACCATGCATACCATCACTTGAATTTTTGACATCTGTGTTGCATATTTCAGCACGCAATGTCATGGCTGACGTATCTACATCATCATTTTGACTTGCATGAGAACTAATTGAATTCAATGATGATCCCACAATGTCCCTTTGTGCAGTTCTCTTTCGAGAGAATGCACTAGAAATACTTAATTATAGAGTATCTCTCTTTGGCCGACAAGGACTCATAATCTGGAGAAAGACATATAGCTTATATGCTATCATTAATCAATACACAAAACCACACAACAATGGTACTAGGCTTAGCATACACATGTGCGCGCGCACACACACACACACAGTGTGTGCGTGCAAAAAAGAAAATGCATAAACGTAGATGAATAACTCAAAGAGAGATGTCATATGTGCACCTACCTTGATAAGTGGAGTTGCAACTTGAAGTGTGGAATCTTAACGCTAAAGCTTCGGAATCCGCTTCTCTCGAGGAACGACTCACGAGGACTACTGTAGACTGTTAAACCTCTTGCATTCTCCAAACGAATATCACTTGAGAGTCAAGACTCGGGACTCCAAACTCCAAGTTTGAGGTTACTCTAGCAATTTTATAGAGGATTTATTTGAGCGATTGAAAATTTTAAAAGGTGAAAAACGAGTGGTCAAAATTCAAATGCATGTGACATTGCGATGACAAGGTTTAAGGTTACCTAAAACTTGAAAGGCGGGGTGCGGGAGTTGGGCGGGCATTGATGATTAGGTAGGAGCCGGGGGGTGAATGCACTGGTGACTCGGCAAGAGTTGGTGGGCGGGCATTGGTCATCACTAGGCGGGAGTTGGGTGGGCCACAGTCGAGCAGGCGGGCGGGGAGTCGAGTGGGCAGGAGTAGCGAGAAGGCGGTCAGTGGGGACGGGGGGTGATGTAGACGTCCGAGAGAGGGATGATGCAGAGGTCGAGTGGGCCAAGCGGGGGATGCAAACGTAGACATGAGCGGGTGGGTGGGTGATGTTGAGCGAGCGGGGGGTGAGGTAGACGTTGACGGTCGAGCAAGGGGTGATATTGCACATGCCACGCAATGACACATTGCGGCACTTGTTAGTCATGACTCGTGCGGTTTTGGAGGCTGGACTTTGGAGCTACGGAGTAGTGAGCATGCCGCACTGTCGACTCTTGAGTAGTTAGGCGGCTGCTCGCGAGTTGCGTCTTATGAGTCGTGAGATTGTGATGTGACTCGTCACAAGAGAGCCGAGGCGGTGGCGGCAACGTTGATGCGACTCCTGAGTCTTGAGTCATGACGAATCCCTAAAGCCTAAAGGTTCAAGGTTGTGTGACGACTCATGAGTCATCCAAGACTGTTCGATCCTCGAAGAGAGGATGATGGATTATTATAATTTATAACCTTATTTTTAATAATAATACTAATTAAATTTAAAAAAAAATATATGCATTTCATAGGCAAGGTTATGATATTTTTACCTTTCTTTGAGAAATGCAAAATTTTCATTTTGTGTTTCTCAAAAAGTGTTGATTTATTTTCTCATTTCTTTAACAAGAAAAATTACCATTAGAAAGGCGTGACAAGTTGCAAAAATAATCCCTGCGACGACCCATGGCGATTTGTAAGCTCCGTTAACGGGGATCAAAATCCAAGTATAAATTGATTTATAGTCAATATAGTCAATTATAACACAGTATAGATAAAAGTGGGGTATACATGCCCACACACATAGTGAGACATACGGTACGACCTCACGCACGGAGCGCTTTTACTCGTGCGCAAGGTTTGTGAATCGGGAGCTCACCAACCTTGGCGATTTGAACAGCTTCCCCTCACACCAGCTGCCTCTTCAAAACCTGCGAACGCACTCGCGCACAGAGAGACCAGCGACGAGAAAAATGGCGACACGAAAATTGGCGCTCTGTTTGCAAACCCTAACAAAGAGACAACGGGAGCTGTAAGGAAGAGATTTTCTGCGAGACTGCCGTTCCAGAGTTCGAAAGATGGTGCGCCAGAAACACGAAACTCTGGAAGTTGTCGCTTTTAACAGGAAATTCAGCGGAGCGTCGAGACATTGACCTGAAAATGGAAGCTGCAGACACGAAGGAGAAGCCTGATTCAGTAGCAGAGGCTTCAACGGCAGAGAATAGTGGTGGAACCCCTGCTTCATTGTCTGCACAAGCGGCTTCAAGTCAGAACGAGACTGTGGATGGTGTTCCATCCGAGCGTGCACCTTCAGGTTCGCCTGCTGTAGGCTTGCCTCCAGGCATGTCAAAGCCTGATGATGTAGGACTTGGAAATCCTTCAGCCACGCAGAAAGACCCGGAGCCGCCCTGCCTGGAGCCGAAATCTACAGGGTCCCCCGATGCCAGCGTTTCAAAACGACCAGGTTCCACTCTTGCCTTGGGGCAAGAAGTGCAGGAGGTTATGCCTGCCACTGCCGATGAGCAGACTCATCCGGAGCCGAAGTTCTCCCATGATATGCAACAGGAAGTTGCCAATAAATCTCGTGCTGAGGGCAGTCTGGCTGATGCTGGCTCTTCTCAATCTATTTCTAAGCCTGCAGGTGTTGCCCTACACATATTTTTCAAGCTAGTTGATTAATACCAGAAGCTCTGCTCTTACTGATTCTCTGATTGCACCAGATGTGGAGCATCAAGGTGTAATTCAGGAGGAACCACGTCCAGATTCCAAGTCTGCTGTTCCTGGAGTTGCTGCCTTATCTAATCAAGGCCATGGGCCAGGTGCAACAGGTAAACCTCAGCCGTTATTCATGTTTCTCTAGAGAGGTACTGCAGCTGCCCCCCTGATACATGCATTGGGAATTTCAGAAAGATCTGCCAGCATGATTGATGGAACTTCAGAACATCTAGCCATCATGGATGCTAAGGGTACTGTGGGCTACAGCCAGTCCAGTGAGAAGGAGCCATTTCCTGCTTTCAGTGCACAAATGTTACCTTCTGGATCCATAGACATCTCATCCATGCTTGGTACTTCTATGACCTTCGACAACAATGTGATTTCGTCCATTGATGGGGAAACAGTGTTGATAGTTGAAAATATTGGTCGATCACATGACAATGTACAAAAACCAGATTGGAATGTGCCGGGTATATTGCTTGCAATGTAGATTTATTGAAAGTGCATATTTCATGTAGATTGCCATTTCTCATAGATATGCTTGTTCCATTTCTGTAGTTTCAACAAGTAATGGATAAAAGTTGTGTGTGAAGGTATTTCTGGCAGCAGCGAGGCTTTTGATCAGCAAAATAAAGCCCATTTCGATGTATGTGTTTTTTTGAAGTATTCTGTGGAATGTACAAGTCATTTTGCTCAAAATTTTAATGTTGCATAGACAGATAAATCTAAGGGATTGACTGCTTGTCTCAGGGCAATTCATCCATCTTGCATGGTGAGGGTATTGATTTGGTAGGCCAGAAGATCAGGAAAAAGTTTGGAAGGAGGTATTTTGTAGGCAATATTGTCCGATATGACCCAGAGCTTAAGTGGTACAAGGTATTCCTTGAAGTAAAGCTTTTCTTTCCCTGCTGGTTTCTGAGTGTCTGATGTCCTAAGTAAGCTCCCATGTAAGTTTAATGTGTTAAACCATTATCAAAGTTAGTGCAGTATCTGATGCAGCTCCCAATGGCTAGCATGCAATCTTTTTGGCTGCAAATTATTGCCTTTGTAATGTAAAAAAAAGGAATGTTGGCAAATGTCTTGTGGCAAAATTTACTTTCTTATTGTATAGGTGGCTTATGAAGATGGAGATGAAGAAGAACTTGATGTTGCAGAAGTAAAGCGAACTTTGATTATTGGTGATGCAGACGAAGAACAACACTCTGACAGAAAAAGCTCTCGATCCTCTGGTGGTATTTCCACTAGTTTTAGAAGGTTTTGTCACATGTGACTGTCTTTCATCTTTTAGACTGCTTAGCTGCAAATGTTTTTATGTTTCATTCTGTTATTTTGTTATCTAAGCTGCAATTTAACTTGAATTCAGGAAGAGGTTGGGAACACCCAGAACAATTGAGAAGGAGGTTGGTCAATCTGATGATGAGGAGGATCAGGGGAGGTCACAAGAAAGGTTAAAAACAAGGGTGTTGCAAAGACATACTGCAACTGATAGTGGCACAAAACTTACCGAGAATTCTGAATCTAATGATGAAGACAGATCTCCTCAGTCCCAAGATGATTCAGGTGCTGAAAGCCATTTTGGCTCACGCAGGAAGGTGAGGCGGAGAAGGCACAGGCTAGAGGATTCCTCAAGAGCTTATAAAAGGAGGAAATTTGAGCTGGATGAAGAAAGTGCTGGCTCTGAGTCTAGGTTTCGGAGAAGGAAAGGTGAAGATATTCTTGCAGAACATAGGATAGCTACCAGAAGCTCCACTGGCTCTTTAATTGGTCCATCTGATTCATCACGATCGAAGAGGGGTCATGATGATTTTGAGACTCCTTATATGACCCCTCCTTTAAGGGGAGGTGAGCAACTGATTGGTAGGAGAACTAGGAAAGACTTTGGTGGACAGCTTTACATTGGCGAAGTTATTGGGTATGATTTAAGAGCAAAATATTACAAGGTAACTCACAGACATGAAATTTAGATAATGCTATCACATTGCTTACATGAGAAAGTCAGACCTCAGTGCTAGGGCTCTATAATACTGCAGGTCCGTTACGAGGATGGTGATGAAGAGGAACTGGAGTGGGATGAGCTAGAGCCAACCCTCTTAGCCGAGGAAGAACACCAGCAGGTACTGGCTTTAGAAGCACCTTATCAAGCAGTGAGGAAATTTGCAGACCAACACTTCAAGGAGAATTCCAGAAGGATTTCAACCTCAAGAGGCAAACACGGAGCTCTTATTCTCTATGAAGGTGGAGAAAACAATGGTGACCTTCCCAACTCGGCAAGGTATCTATTCTCATAACTTGTGAATTTCTTAGATCTGAGGTTTGAACAGCATTTCACATCCAGTTTTGTATTACAGACGCTGGCGAAGGAAAATACGAACCGCATCTGTCAGGTGTAGTGCCTTATAACCTTTTATGTTTTGCTACTACAGCAGGTTCAGGCCAGGTATCTTTTGGGTTGTTAAATAGCAGCTGATTCATGCAACTTCTTTCTGTCCTTTGTGAACTCAATATCATTTTCGCAGTGTTATGATGAAAGGTACTGAAGATTGGGCTGCTACATCTGCATCTCTTTCAATGTCAGAGCCTCCACCTCGACCTCTAGCTACCGCCCGATATGCTTCTGCAAATGATGCAGAGATATTTGAGTATTTTGGCTGGGGTGAACTGGTTAATTTTGAGAGATCGAAATGCCCTGAAGTACGAGCTACTCGATTATTGCCTACATCTTCTCCAGTGGTGCATTTAGTGGTAAGGCTATGTAAACTTGTGATTGTGATGGTAATTTGTTGCCATTAGTACATATTACTATCCTTCTGTTTACTCACAATTGATTCACCTTTTGAAAGTTACTGGAATAACCGTGTTCCAAATAAACAAGAAAGCTCTTTTGAAATGCTTTTTTTTGTGTGTAAGAGATTTTTTTTTTGTTTGTTTTGGAAGTGGGTTACAGAACTCTAAATCTGTTTCCTTCACTCCTACTCTCTTGATGACCCCAGGCATTCACTCACATACAAGTCACATGACCCTATGCTAAACACATACTTTCAAAGCTCCATAGCAGCTAAGCCATTTCATTTGTCCTTCCATTTTGGGTGCATTGGCTTATGGTGTTAATAGGTCCAGCTCAGCAATCTAATGGACATCTTGCATAGGGCACATGTCCTGTACATTTGAATGATTGGACCAAAAAGCTTTATGGCACATTCACAGTATTGTGAGGTCATTGGTCAAGCATGAACAGTGAGTGGAAAAACCAAGAGATGTCTGAGTGCAAGATGTGAAGAGATAGCATAAAGGCTCAACTTATAAATGATTTGTGGCAGAAACAGTTGTTTTTTCATCAGCCACTTTAGCTTCTGTAAATGAGGTCTAAGATTGCATCGATGAGAGTAAAGCAAGTTTTGGCTTTTAAGGTTTGTTACATGCCCACACTTTTTAATGGCCTGTCATGTGTGCGTCAATCTCGACATAGCAGCAGTTTCCCAGGAGCTAGGAATTAAAAGACAGCAATGTAGAAGAACCAAAGGCTGAAAACACAGCAATATAGGAGAAGCAGTTTGGAGCACCATCAACAGAAATCACTATTAAAATACTAGATTGCTCTTGCACAATGGCTCAATTCATCCAACACACCAACCACAGATTTGCCCAAAACGTTTGAAGTTTGTGTCCCTTGTTTTTCTTTAATCTTTAACTCCATAATCATCAAATACATCAGTTAACTTGGAATCCTTTGATACCACCAACATGCACCTGCATCCTGTATGAGCTATCTTTGATCCCTACCAAATAGCCCTGAATCACGTGCATGCGCAAAACTAGCACTCTGTCTTGGCTCAACAAGCAATGTGCAGTTCAGATCTCTTACCACGCGACTTGCAGCAGTGTCAAGTGAGCATGCAACCAGCCATTGCCGTGTTGTGTGTGGCTATCACAGGATTGTAGAAGTAGCCTCCATGAGTGAGTGAGTGGACAACAGCCATAGACTGTAGGATTACCTCTCACTAGTGCAGCCAGCAAGCATGATGTAATCTCACATAGATCTCCAACCTACACACAACATGGCACATCCATATAAGCATAGAAACATAATGCAATGGACATTAGTGTCACCTCCCAGCTGTAGAGTCTAGAGCCAAATGGGTTCACCCTTGACCTTGGCAGCCAAGTCTCTACTTCAATAGTTGGCATCCTATACCACCCACCCACACCACTATAAGGGTATAGCTAGAGCCACCTTGGATCTCGAGTGCAAAGTGTGTAAATGAGCTTTGGGTCTTTAAGGAACTTAGTAGCCCTAACCCTAAAGTGCCTTGAGTGCCGTCACAAACCCTTTACTCGCAACTTTTAAGACCCATTCACAGTGAGTGATCCATAGTGACCAAATGGTTAGTGGTCAATGGCGAAGAATATGGATATCCATCCTTGATGTCTAAGGATGTGACACTTCCTTAATGAACAAATTAATTGTGGTCAATGAGGCTAGTTGGAGCTCCATGCTTGTACTTTCATACATGGAATTGCTCAAGTACTCTATGGATGTACTGTTTCTGAGACAAGTAGAGAAATCCCTTAGAGTGATTGCACGTAATGTACATATCAAGTATGTGTGAGGTTCGTCCCATGTCTTTCATGTCAAACCTCTTCTTGAGTTGATTCTTTAGAGCATCCAAGTCAGCATGAGTACTCCTAGCTATAAGCATATCATTAACATAAAGCATCAAAATAATAAGACTAAGCATCACGGGCCTTCTTCATGTATAAACTCGGATCCATATCATTGTGGGAATGCCTCTGTGAATGCATAAAAGCATCAAACTTATGGTACCGCTCCCTAGGTGCTTGTTTAAGCCTATAAAGACTCTTCTTTAATTTGCATACTAGGTGTTGCTTGCCTTTCTTGGGAAAGCCTTTAGGTTGCTGCATATAAATCTCATCATACAAGTTTCCATGTAAGAAAGCCGTCTTCACATCCATGTGATAAAGATCCAAATCCAACTAAGCAACCAAGGCCAAGACTAAGTGTAGGGTAGTCATCTTGACTATAGGAGAAAAGACTTCATCGAAGTCAACACCATGCTCTTGTTTAAAACCCTTTGCAATCAATTTAGCCTTATATACTGACTTAAGGTGACCAGGGGTACTCTTCAACTTGTGCACTCACTTACATGGCAATGCGCATTTCCCATCAGGCAAGGAAATTAAGTTCCATATATAGTTTTTTTGCAATGAATCAAACTCAGATTGTATAGCTCTCCCCCAAGAATGAGAATCACCTCTGTATATAGCCTCCTCATAGGTAAGTGGTTTAGTAGAGTTTGTCACTATGACATAATCCGTAGAGGGCTTATAGCGATTAGGAGGACATGAAGCTCTAGTAGAGCACCTCAAAGCTGGATGTGGGGCTTGTACACCATGTCCTCTTTGTCTAACAACATGATTTTGCATGATGGGCGAATTGTGGGCCACTGTATCATCAACAACTAGAGCATATTATTTCATTGGGGCTGGTTGTATGGTAACAGGAGACTCCTCTTGAAAGACCACCTTACGTACCTCAACTGTCTACTTAGGTTGCTTATGGATCCTCTCTTCATGAAAAACAACATCGTGGTTGTGGTTAATGTTCCGAGCTTGTGGATCCAAAGGCGATAGCCCATCTCTCTTGCATCACCATATCCAAGAAAGATACACTTAACAGACTTCGGATCCAACTTGTTGTGCTTGTCTTTGGGAATATGCTAGAAAGCCTCACATCGAAAGACCCGCAAATGAGCGTATGACGGAGGTTTCCTAGATCATACTTCCTTTGCAACCTAACAACCAAGAGTAGTGCATGGGGGTCTATTAATGATACACAATAGTAGTGATTTCCTCAACCCCAAAGTACTGTGGTAAGCTTGTCTGACTAAGCATTATATTGGCTCTTTCTTGAAGAGTTTTGTTCATGTGCTTTACAATACCATTCTGGGGTAATGATGTTTAATACTTTGTTCATGGAAAAATTGCTCAAATGCCTTAGAGACATATTTATCCCCATTGTTAGACCTTAGGCATTTCAGTCCATAGCAGCTAAGAAACGTGTTTCTTTGAATTTGAAACTTACGAAACGTTTCTTAAAGTACGAAACGTTTTTGAGAGTAAAAAACGTGTGCATTTTTAACTTTTTTTATTTTTTTGGTGAGTTGGAATCCAAAACATGGCTTTTTTGACAAAAACTAATGGGCAATGTTAAACATGATGATGATGGTGATATGTAATGACTCGTGAGAGCTCAAGATTTTGGATGAGAGACTAATTTTTTTGTGATTTTGTTTAGTTATTGGAATTTGTCAATCTAGTATCTATTCTTGTCTTGAGATTTGAATATTATATGACTTTAGTCTCATTTATGAGTTATTTATGATATTTTACGATTCATTCTTGATTTTGACATTTTGTCGGTTTGTTTTGAAATGGAATCATGATGTTGCAACTTGACTTAGTTCATATTATAGATAGGCTATTTACATGTTAATTTTAATTTTCTTTGTATGATATGTGTGAATCATAATTTTTGAGTTACAAAACCATAGTATAGCTTGTCCAAAGACTAACTTTGACATAAGTGACAAGTCAATAATGGATCATGGATATGTAACGTATAATGTATTATTCTCAATTGACTCTATTATCACTCAAGCTCAACTAGCCATTTTTGTTTAAGAGAGTTCCATAGAGGTTTAGAACCTCTTTCCCCAATTAAAACTATTTAAAATCCCTATTTAAAAAACCCGCGGTTTCTATTTTACCCCCTCTTGAAAGAAACTTACGAAACACGTTTTTGATGTTTCTTTTCTAAACGTTTGACGTTTTTGATTGCTATGTTTCAGCCTATATCCAAAATAGTTCTCAACTGGAGTAACAAGGTGCTTAAATGTAGCTAGAACATCTGATTTTTACTTAATAGGATAAGCTTGCATCTTATGCGAATAATCATCAATATATGTTACAAAGTGACATGTTACCTAGTGAAGACTGACAAGGTGTGGAACCCCATATATTGGAATGCATAAGAGCTAGAGGCTCTCCAATGCGTGTAGAGCTAAAATTTTAATGAGCATTATGTGTTTGTTTACTATAAAAACAATGATTACACGAATCAGAATGTGAGTAATCAAGAGATGGAAGATATTGCAAACAAGTAAGTACTTTCATTCCTTTCAAAGACATGTGCCCAAGGCAATGATGCCATAAAGATACATGTGGTAAATTAGTAAGAGCCAATACATGGTCAACAGACCTAGATACAAACACATGATAGAGGTTGCCAGCCTTGGCACCTCGAGCAAAAACAAGGTGACTAGGAGTAATCTTTCATGTAGAATCACCAAAAGAGACATGATATCCTGTATCATTCAACTGTCCAGTAGATAATAGGATTTTGGTCAAAGCCGATACATGATGCACATTATGCAATTCAAAAGAGTTGCCTAAAGCAAACTGCAGTCTAACATTTCTAAAGCCAATGATATACGATGCATAGTCATTTCCCAGTCTCACAGAACTTGTAATGTTGCGATAGGTATGAAACCAATCCTGATGTGGGATAACATGGAAAAAAGTCCTAGAATCAAGCAACCAACACTGAGAGTAAGTAGATGAAGCATTGGTCAATTGAGTAGCATCGAGAGATGAAGTAGCTAAGATATAGTCATCATCAGACTCAAGTTGCACTACATTTTGTTGAGAAACCACTTTTTAGTTCACACACTTCATTTAGGGTTTCATACTAAGAGCTGCAAAAGGGTTAGTGCCCACATTTTGGCCACTTTTTCAATGGATGCCCACACAGTGGTGCGCCATCCTAGACAGCTTATGTTTGTAAATAGACAATCACTTCATTCATTCTTCACTCTCTCTGCAGTCATTCTTCACCACCTTTTTTGGTCACCACCACTTTCCTTCTCTCACTAGCCCCTTCCATTGCCTTTACACTGTCAGAGTGAAGCAATGTAGAAGCGAATGATCGTGACAAAGAGTGAACGGAGAGAGAAGAGAGAGAGAGAAAGGGATAGTGAAACACAGAAAATCTGCTGTGAAGAATGCTATATAAGAATGCAGAATTATACATGGGTGCAGGGAGAATATCTGCATACGTCTCCGCCTTGAGGACCTAGAACTTTGTCAACCTGAGTGCTGACTCTGTGACCAGTAGGTTGTAATCTGTCAGATACAAGTGATACAAAATGTGCTGGAGGGCTGCTAAATAGCAGAAAAGAAATGCCAAATGATGACCAGGTTGGCTGCATAAATGCAGCCGATTGGTGAAGAACTATCCGATTGTACTTGGCCGATTGCAGAGTGTCACGTGGCATGTGCCATGGCAGCAATGACATGGCTAGTGACGTGGTTGCTGCTTTGTCCTGCTCTGCACACTGTAACACTCTTGGCTGTCTAGGGAATGACAATCTCTAACACCCCCTCTCAGATCCTGGACATGTCATAAAGCTGAGGGATCTAGCATGCCTTCGAAGAAGAGCTTGGGGAAGCGCCTTTGTGAAAAAATCTGCAAGATTGTCCTTCGTCTTGTAGTACTCCACATTGATAGTCGCATCCAGAAGCTTCTCCCTGATGAAGTGATACTGAATCTCTATGTGCTTCATTCGGGCATGAAATACAGGATTCTCTACCAAGGCAATGCGTTTCTCATTGTTGTACGGCAAGATAGTAGGAGAAGTTTGGGGGCATCCAAGCTCCTTCAACAATCGCCGAAGCCACACAGTCTCACATGTGGTAGAAGATGTTACTCGATACTTTGCCTTAGTCGAAGATAGGGCTACCGTGGGCTGCTTCTTGCTACTCCAAGAGATAGCACCAATACCCAAGGTAAAACAATAACATGTAGTAGATTGACTTTGATCCACATCGCCAGCCCAATCTGAATCACTCCAACTTGCAAGAACGAGATCAGAAGCACCTATACTGTAGTATCCACTGAGCAGCTTGCCAATGCACCTGTCGAGGTGGACTCATGAACCCAACCAAGAGACCTACAACTAAACATAGATCAACTCATGTGTTGAGAAGCCAAATCAATGATCCAGTCAGTTGACTGTAGCGAGTAGCATCCGCCAAAGGAGAATCTGCGTGTGAAGTGGCCTTCTAGTTCGGATCCATAGGAGTAGAAATGGACTGACAATTCTCCCATCTCAAAAGTCACCAAGAGCTCCTGTATATATCTCTGCTGAGAGATGAAAATCCGCCTTTGCGACTGACAAATCTCATGGCCCAAAAAAAAATGGAGAAGTTCTAAATTTGTCATCTCGAACTTTTGGTCTAAGGTTGCCTTTGTCTCTTCGACCATCTGGGTATGAGCACTTGCAATAATCTAGTCATCAACATACAAAACAGATAACACATGACCTCCCTCGAAAGTGTATACATAAATCTACGGATCGGCCCTAGAACATCGATATCACAACTTGGCTTGGAGAAATGAGTCAATCTTCTTGTTCCAAGCATGTAGAGCTTGCTTTAGGCCATACAAGGCCTTCTTTAACCTTTAAACCTACCCTTCTAAAGAACCAAATCCAGGAGGCTGCTCTACATAGATCTTCTCCTTCAAATTACTATTCAAGAAGGTCGACTTCACATCTAACTGAAAAACAAGCCATCTCCTATGGCCAGCCAAGGCAAGAATAACACGAATAGCTGCCATGCGAGCTGTAGGGGTAAAAGTATCATGGAAGTCAACACTTGGGCGCTGTGCAAAACCTTTAGTAACAAGGTAAGCCTTGTGCTTGTCCAAAGAGCCATCACGATGGTACTTGGTCTTGAAGACCCATTTGATAGCAATCGCCTTCTTATGAGAGGGACGAGCCACAAGGAACCAAGTGCCATTCCGCTCAATAGCCTCCAACTCGTCTTCCATCGCCTTTCGCCAATGATGAGACTGTAAAGCCTCCTTCACTAATGTAGGCTCTCTATCTTACATAATACGAGACATCGAACAATAGTTAGAGTAAACAAGCTCCATAGTATATGTGTGGTGTCTCTGTGACCTCCGCGGTCCATCCAGCGGTTCCCGCTTCTTAGGGACCCCCTTGATCCCTAAATCTCGGAGGGTGTCATGGGCCTAGCGAAAAGGAGGCCGGATCTCTCTTAGGCACTCTCCATCCACTGAAGACTCGAGTATATCCACCGGCAAGATCTCTATTGGGGTGGCCAGTGGAAGAGAAGATTTTGAATCTGAAGAAGAATCTCCATCAATAGGCTCTGGCTCCACAAGAAATGTTGCGGGGGCCCAACTCTCCCAAGGATCTCCAAGTACGGGGTGCTTCTCGCCCCCCTCGGTGGCTGGAACTTCCACGAGAACCGCACATCTCGGCTCATGTAGACATCCCGCTTAACAGAATCATATAAGTGATAGCCTTGGGACTGGGAGCTATAGCCAACAAATACCTGTCTTTGGGAAGCCACCTCAAACTTGTCACGCTACTTCTTTGGGATGTGCACATAGGCATCACACCTAAAGATCCTAAAATAAGAGACATCAGGCTTAGTCCCAAAGTAAGCCTCAAAAGATGTCATCCTGTCAACGGCCGAAGTGGGAGATCGATTTAGGATATGGACTGTTGTAGCCACTGCCTCGGCCCACAAGAAGTGAGGTGTTTGTCGGTGCTCCATCATGGTGCGCACCATCTCAATCACACTTCGGTTTTTTTGCTCCAAAATGCCATTCTCTTGAGGAGTGTTGGTATTAGCAAATCCCTGGTGAATGCCCCTATTTGCACAAAAACGAGCAAACTCATTAGAAATAAATTCACCACCCTTGTTTGATCGCAAGGTCTTCAATCTCCGGCCAAATCGGTTCTCCTCAAAGAGAAGCCAATCTTTGAAGTGGGAGAAAGCCTCTGACTTCAACGTCAAGAAGTATGCCCATGTCATCTTGTTGTAGTCATCTACGATCAACATGAAGTACAAGCTCCCCTTCAAGGACTCGGTCCTCATCGGGCCATAAAGATTCGTAGATATAAGCTCCATACGTGAAGTAGACCGCCTTGAAGCTTTGTTGGGAATCGGATCCCGATACTGTTTCCCACAAATGCAGGAGACACATGGCTACTGGCTCACTACTATGTTCGGAAAATCTCGAATAAGCGATCCTTGCGATGCCTTTCGAAGATACTCATAGTTCAGGTGGCCAAACCGAGCATGCCATAGCTCAGACTATGTTTGAGAGGTAAGAAGAAGAGAGGTAAGAGCGGAAGAAGACTTCAATTTGTAGATTCCATTCTCCTCATATCCTGAAGAGAGAACCTTTCTCGATCCACGATCAAGAACTCGAACAACATCATTGTCAAACTCCACCAAGAGACCAAGAGAACAAATCTTATGGACCGAAAGCAACGCTTATGAGAATTTGCCCAGGCGATGGTCGCAAATGGGCAACACCAACTATCGAAGGAGTCCCAGTGATTACTTCGATAGCCCACTGCTCGGAGGATTGCGTTTTACTCCCTTCATTGTGCGGATTTTCTACAAGTGTTGCCGCTTGATTCCAATTTCAGACATGATAGTGCAATTATCTTTTAAGCTTCGGCTTTGTTGTATCAACTTTTCTTCTCATAGCATGATAACCCTACTGACTCTCTGCATTGTTGTTTATTTTGACATGGTATTAGAGCATACATGTTATTAGAGTGCAAGAGCTTAGAGAGCTAAAAGCCCTATTCATCAAAGAAGGCAAAGATAGGTTGCGTGTTCAACATCATCTACTGGTTATCGCCCTTCATTTCTGCTGCATCATCAAGAGACAGAGATACTGTCATGAGGACATGTATTTTTGAAACCTTACTTAATATGTGGATTAATTTTTAATCACATGGTTAAGTAAATGTTGCACATGTGAGGTGTAACTGGGGTTAGAGTAAATTTACGAGCTCGGGATCCGAGGAAATCACGTGATGTCAAAGGCAAAAGTTGCTATAAGTTATGTCGTAGAGATACATGGTGGTATTCGGTGCTAGTTGTTGGTCTAGGTCATTCATTTGGCCATAAGTGTCAGTTGGTGACACTAGGGAAGTGGTGTTTAATGGTACCTAACTCCTATTTGATGGTCAAAGATTACGTAGAGACACTCGGGAATGGAAGTTACCTAGCCAATTTAATTATTGGCCAGTTAGATTATTTTTCAGTGCGTCGAAATAATTATCAGTATTTAAATATTCAAAAGTAATATTTAATTATGGATAATGTTGGAAAAATCTACAAAAGTGTGTTGCATTGTCTACTATAGAGGCAGAGTATATGGCTGCCAGTGAGGATTGCAAGGAGGCTTTATGGCTTTTACGCTTGGAGGGAGAGCTTGGCATTACAGAGTTACCTGCTCTTCATTGTGATAGTCAGAGTGCTATCATGCTAGCACGGAATCTCGTCTTTCATGCAAAGATGAAGCATATACATGTGAAGTATCACTTCGTTAGAGATGTGCTTGACAACAAGAGCATTGAACTTATCAAAGTGTATACAAATGATAATCCTGCAGATCTTTTTACGAAGGGTCTTCCAATAGAGCGGTTTGCTCATTGCCGACAGATGATTGGAGTTGGATAGATATATGTATTTCAGCTTTGTACATATAGGTGAAGTATCACTTCATTAGAGATGTACTTGACAGCAAGAGCATTGAGCTTGTCAAAGTGTATACAGATGATAATCCTGCAGCCCTTTTCACAAAGGGTCTTTTAGTAGAGCGGTTTGCTCATTGCCGATAGATGATGGGAGTTGGATAGATATATGTATTCCAGCTTTGTACATACCTAGACTTAGCTGATTCTTTTCGACTCTTGAGGCACATTGCCTTTAGGTGGGAGGTTGTTGGGAATAAAGGGCCATCGTGCCTTTTACTGTTTACATGTGCACGGGTGTGAACACACCCTTAGCACATTTGTATTTTCATATATATCTATATCTAAAAACCTAAATAGGTACACTTGTCATTGTATCCACAAGTCGTGTTGACTCTCCTCTCTACTCTGCGTACACTCTCTTTGTGTCTCTTTGTTGCTGTGTGTAAGCACTGCGTGTCTCGATCTTCGTGCCACATGTCATAACATTTGGGAAGGCTGTCACTTGTAAAAAATGCCCATGCAAGACTGAAAAACGTCTTTAGAGGTTGCAGAGAGGCATTTTGAGTGTGTTTAGCTTGCAAGAGAGAGGGAGGAGATGCTATTGCTTTGATTTGCAGCCATTGGAGGACCTTCTGAGGTAGCCAAGGGCAGGAGAAGACCGATCAATAGTAGGTGACAGTATCTACAGGTTGTTGAGACAAGGCAAGAGTAGTAAATGACTGATTTTCTTTAGTTCTTTGCATCTATCGAAATTCAAATTGGTGAAAAGCATGGCGCTCAGTTTTTTCCCTGCTTTCTTTTATTCCTCTATTGTTTTTCCCTCCGTTATGATAGCCTAGTCCTCTCTCTCTCTCTCTCTCTGTGCATGTATCTCTCTCTTCTACCATGGATACAGAAATTCGACCTTCAACAAGACGTCCAAGCTCCCAAATCACATCCATATCAGTGTTTAACTCATTCCAAACTGATGGAAGATGGATTCCTACTATCATGAGACAGGGCTGCAGTAGTAGATGATTGATTCTCTTCAGCTCTTCATGAAGAAAGTCTAAATTTTCTCTCTCCTCGGCATT
Source organism: Lygodium microphyllum (assembly GCF_053477565.2). Lineage (NCBI taxonomy): Eukaryota > Viridiplantae > Streptophyta > Polypodiopsida > Schizaeales > Lygodiaceae > Lygodium > Lygodium microphyllum. The sequence goes on along the minus strand of NC_141138.1, from coordinate 172,146,860 downwards.
CTCTCTCATTTCCCAGTCTTTCTCCGAAGATTATAGTATTGAGATTATCAAAGACCGAGAAATTTCAGATTTCTCTACTGTAAATCCTAATCTGCAGGCAGAACTTAGGGTTTAGCAACAGCCTCGAGAAGCATGCCAGAAATTGGAGTCTCCAAGACTTGGATTCAACAGGGCTGAAGCTATTTTTAGCCTATTCAAGTGGAGGTACCAGAAAATCATTGAATTTGGGGCATTTTCCATCTCCATCAAAGCGGATGAAGGCCAAATTGATTGCCCGAATCAAGAGGCAAATTAGGTTGAAGACTTGCTGGTCATTTTGGACAGCAAGGGGAGTTGGAATACGAAAAGGGATTGGGAGAATCCCATTGTACATCAATTTTTTCTTCAATTAAGTTAAACAAATAATAAAAGGGGTGCCAGTTTTGGGGCCAATAAGATGTCCAATGTCCAAGATTATATGGCAAAGTGTGCATTTCGATTTTCTGAATTTGTTATTTGCTGTAAATAGTGCTTAATCAAGTTATTTACCACCCTATCTAAGGAGAAAGATTGGTTTTAAATACCCTTCTCTTCCTCTCCTACCCTCCAACCCTTTTACAAGTTGACACTCTGGTGCTATGACTTCTCCACAAGCAAATGAATAGATCACTGAGTGCTACTCTTTTGGCATCACTAGAACCCCCACCGATGCTTGTCGGCATGGACCATTGCTACCTTTTCTACCGGAGTATATACATCTATTCGTAGACACTTGATGTGCCATCTCTCTCTTCTAGGCCATAGAGTTTATTCTGCATCGGCTTTGAGATTTTTATGCTCAAGGCAATAAGACCATTTGATGCGCACTTAATCCTTTTGAACCATAGGAGAATCGATTGGTACCATGGCCTTCTTGTGACTGCTACAATGCGCTATAGAGGTTGCTTCTACTTCTTCTAGGGTTTCAAGAATGCCATCTCGATAATCTACGATTTTGTAATTTGCTTCCCCAAGAGACGGTGATTGTTGGATATTGTCCCCTTGGCAGTTGTCATGAGGATATGTGTTTTTGAAACCTCACTTAACATGTGGATTAGTTTTTAATCACATGATTAAGTAAATGTTGCATATGTGAGGTGCAACTGGGGTTAGAGTAAACTTATAAGCTCGGGTCCTGAGAAAATCATGGGATGTCAAATGCAAAAGTTGCTGTGAGTTATGTTGCATAGTATGTGGTGTCAATTGTTGGTCTAGGTCATTCATTTGGCCATAAGTGTCAGTTGGTAACACCAGAGATGTGGCGTTTAATGGTACCTAACGTCGATTTAATGGTCAAAGATTGCATGGAGAGACTTGGGAGTGGAAGATGCCTAGCCAATTTAATTATTGGTCAGTTAGATTATTTTTCTGGGCACTGAAATAACATTTCACAACCTTGCGCTGAAGATCTCAGCATTTGGACCCTTGAAGGTTAAGAAATTGCAAATTTCTTTGATGTAAACCCTAATTTACAGCAGAAATTAGGGTTTAGCAACAGCCTCGGGAAGCATGCCAGAAATTGGAAGCTCCAAGACTTGGATTTTTCAGGGCTGAAGGTGAATTTAGCTAAATTTAGGTGGAGGACTAGCCAGCCATTGAATTTGGGGCATTTCCATCGTTTATGAAGTGTGTGAAACGTCGATTTAATGATCAAAGATTGCATGGAGAGACTTGGGAGTGGAAGATGCCCAGCCAATTTAATTATTGGCAGTTAGATTATTTTTCTGGACACTGAAATAATATTTCACAACCTTGCTCTGAAGATCTCAGCATTTGGACCCTTGGAGGTTGAGAAATTGCAAATTTCTCTGATGTAAACCCTAATTTACAGCAGAAATTAGGGTTTAGCAACAGTCTCAAGAAGCATGTCAGAAATTAGAAGCTCCAAGACTTGGATTTTTCAGGGCTGAAGGTGAATTTTAGCTAAATTTAGGTGGAGGACTAGCCAGCCATTGGATTTGGGGCATTTCCATCGTTTATGAAGTGTGTGAAGGCCAATTAAGTGCCAGAATCAAGGGACAAATCAGATTGTAGACTTGCTGGTCACTTTGGACAGCAAGGGGAGTTTGGATTGTGAAGGGGATTGGGAGAATCCCATTGTAAATGAACTTCTTCTTGACTAAAGCTAAAGAAATACCAAAAGGGGTGCCAATTTTGGGGCCAATCGGGTGCGCATTGTCCAAGATCAATATGTAAATTTGTATTTATTGTTTGCTGCTGTAATTAAGTTGTAATCAAGGATTTACCACCCATCCACGGAAGGAAGGTTGGTTTCATGGCTCCATCGCCGGGAGACCATCAAATCCTTTGAATTGGTGGGCCTGTGGGACTTGATTGCAACTTGGGACTATTGCATTATTGCTGAAATTGTTCTCGCAGTGAAATACAAGCAGCATGTCTTCACATGGTGATACGGGATTAAGTGGAGAGGATACATCACTCCTTGGTCAATCACGAGGTGAAGGGGGAAATGCAATGATTGACGTTGGGCATGGTTCTCAGCATGGACAGCATGCTGAAAATGTGGGAAATGACGCAAATGTTGGCACTTCAATGCATAAAGAGGTTGATGACCAGCAAGGGGCTGAAGAATTTGATGAGAGCTCCAAGGATCGAATGCGTACAGTAGCAAATTTTTTTATTGAATCGGCAAAGGATCCCCAGTTTACTCGATTTTTGAATGCTCCAAAGAAGGATAGCAAAGGCAAAGAGAAGAAGACACCTTCTATAGCTTCGGGACAGCCACAAGAACCAAAGGAAATGCCTAAGTTTTCCTTAGAAGAGCCCAAAATGCGTGATGAGCACAAACAGTTTGGGGCAGCAAGTGGAAATGCATGGCCAACTTGGTAGTGCCAATCCATGGGAACATGGGCAGCAAGGCAATTATGCACATGCAAGCTTGGGACAACAAAGATACTTTGGTAGTGGTATATGTTTCGTGTCATGAGTTCAATCACCCATGACCTGAAAGGGGGACTGGTTATTTATTTTCCTTGTGTGTGAATGCACCTTATGGGTATATGTGCGTGCTAAAGGTGTGAACACATTTTACACCACTGAGCAAAAGTTAGGTACAATGTACACAGCTTAGCCTATATATTGAGGCCCTATCAGTCGTACTTTCAGATCTCACTTATTTTTATCAAATCTATTTCCTTGAAGTCTATGCACAAGAGTTTCTCTTCCCCCCCCCCCCCAAAAAAAAAGAAAAAAGAAAAAAAAGGAAAAAAAGAAAAGAAAACCTCCTTTCTCTCTCCTCTCTCTTTGCCATGGAGTTTCATTTGCTTTAGATGCTGGTCATCTTCATGAGCCCAAACCCAACACAGCCTGGCAGTATATCTGAAATATTTTTACACCTTTTGGCCACAATTAGCTCTTTGGTTACTTGACAGAAGTCAAGTCATATACATGTAACCAGGTGTTCAGGATGTCAAACCAGCCTTCTTTTGCCTTCGTGCTATATCAAATGTAATCTTGGCAGCTGTGCCTTACAGCCTTATACTTCTTAGCCAGAATTTTTCCAGCCCAATCTGCAGCAAGCTTGTTTCCAATGGCGCACCTTGCAAGCTATCCAAATCTGTAGCAGCATCTCTCATGCAACTGACTTGCTCACCTGCTTTGCCTTCTCCAACTGGCAAAGCTTAGCTCCTATGTGCAACTTTTGGTCGCATTGCTCAACCTTGGGGTACCCTTCTAGCCAAAACACGGGACAGACATTAAATGCTTCATGACAAACTAAAGAGAGAGCATTAGGGTCCAGCCCTCAAGCTTATGTATCTTCTGTTGATTGATTCAGGATGGAGATGCCACATGGGCTGCTCATTTATTGGCCCCAAATGCATTATTGTTTCTATGGCTAGGTAGGAAGTGAAGATATAAATACCCACATGCTTAACAGTCCTGCATGCAGGCAACTTAAGCACTCTTAATGCCCATTCACTACTTGTCAAAGTAATGGTCAAGTAAAACATTGCCGCTTGCAACTGGTCAAGAGAGTGAGATCTGCACAAATTAGCTAGATACGAACTCCTGGAAATCCCTCTGCAAACTTACTGCTCTGATTATTGTAGATTTTTAGATATGTTGTTCATTTCTGGCAAGTTATCACTATGTTAGCCAACGTGACAGAGTGACACTCCTAGTAACAATATCTTAGAGTTGTAAATCTTGTTCTTCAATTGTTGTCTGTATCTTTTTTGGGAACTATTTATAAAAATTTTCAACAGATTTTATAATCATTTGCTGCCAACATTGCATATGATGCGAAGTTTCTATATAAATAAGAGTTTTTTTTGGACATTCCTTGTTTGAATTTGTACTTGTACTCTTTACAGGGGTACAAAATTAAATAACAGTATTTTTAAAACCTCAAACATTACTTTTTCATTGTTTGCCTTGCTGAGTTTCTTGTGCTTGTGCCCCCAACTAGGCAAGCCGACATCAACTTGCTGCACTGACTGCTGCTGGCCAAGTATGGATCTGGCGCTGTAAACACGGAAATATTCATACACGATGCAATGAATGGGAACATGTATCCTCACTAGACAACAAAAATGTCATTTTGATTGACATTTCAGGGCCAGACGTTGACAGGGCATGTGCTGGCTATCAAGCTGGGCAAGAAGACCAGGTAACTTCACATAAAAAGTTGGCACTGTTTCACCTCGGATCCCTAGTCAAACTTTTAGTCTTATGCCAAAGTATATGGGCAAGAAATCAGTGTGGTTGTTTCGTTGGGATTTTCGATACTGTCTGTTTTCCATATCATTCACATGTGGGAGGATATCAGATTATTGCACTAGCCACGATGAGACTGATGAATTGTGACTAGCAATGTAAGGAATGCCTTGTTTGAACTCTGCTGCTTGTTCTTTATTATCCCAAATTGTTGGATTTGTGATAACAAAGGTAATTATAATTCCGTCTCTGTACACATGTCCAAGTCCCTTTTTATTTGTTTGCAATTTATTCAAGCAATCAAGATCCTTGCCACTCCTTTGTGCATAGGTTCCAGATCCATTTTATTTGGTGGCGGTTTCTAACACTGGAGAGGATATCATCCTTCAAGGATCACAACCTCATGAACCTGTAAGTTACTTTACAAATACATTGGTATGAGTGGAACAGTTGTCCTCAGTTCTGAAGAGCTTATGACTGAAATGATCAATATACTTGAAAGGTGCACACATGCCAATATGTTGATGAGCGGCAACATCCAGGGCTGAAATTTGCCTTGCTGCAGTCAAATCCTAATTTATTAGAGGGTGTTGGGAGAATTGTGCAAGTTAGTGTTGGAATGGTGGAGGCAGCTGATGAGTCACCGTTTGTGGGGTAAACGATTCTGTTGTATGGAAATGTGGTTTTTGCATGGGTTCAAGTAAACATGGGCCAGTAATCTTGAGATTATGTGTGCAGATACATTACTGATACGGATCGTGTCTACATACGATCTGCTACCAGAGACTACATGGAGGAAGTGAATCTTGTAACTGGATATACAGGCAAACCTGTTAAAATTCAGGTATTGAAGATTTCTGGAGAAGGTTCTGTGAGTGGAGGGAGCTTCAGATAATTAATTTTTCTTTCTTGTCAGTGTGGCAGGGTTTATCATGCTATAATAATGACTGATGATGGTCGGGCTTGGACATGGGGTGAAGGGTATTATCCTGGTTCAAACTCTATATCATCAGGCTTTGCTGGCAAATGGACCTCTCCTTTTTCCATTTGTCAGCCTGCTGTCGGTACACTGGTTGGGCGCAAGGTACTTTTCAAAGGAGCAGTTACATTACATGCTCGCCTGTCGTGTCTGAAAAATTTACTCACAATATTTCTGTAGGTGGTTGACGTTGGATGCTATGGTGAGGACTTTATTGCCCTTACTAATGATGGGGAGGTGCATCAGTGGACACATGCCCTCCCCAATCCTGCTGCTGGAGTTTATAATGTTCCAGCAACCCCAATCTACGGTCAGGGCCCAAGCATTGCGAATGGAGACAAGCTTAAACAAGTGTCAATTGGTGCAGGTGTATGTGCTGGTATCACAGAATGTGGAAAAGTGCATACCTGGCGAACTTCAATGAAAGGAGGGTTTGTGGGGGTGGTTGGTTCAGAAGGGGAAGCTCTTACACCATTGGCTCGTGAGGAGGGGTACAAAGAAACAGTCATACTCACACTTGGTAAGATGAGCTTTTTGTTGGGAAAAAAATGATTTTGTTTGTTCGTTCCCTGACATATCCTTGTGTACTGCAGGATCAAGAGTTGCCACAAAGATTGTGTGTGTTGCAGGCTCTTTACTTATAGTTGTCAGAAGGAGAACGAGAGGAAGACGAGGTGGAAAAAGAAAATTTAATGCAGCGTTGAAGGGCAATTTAGCGGAAAATAAAGCAACCACAGGCTGATCTAACTAGACTTGCATCTTCCTACAAGGGTTGTATTCATATTCAAGGTTGCTTTTGAAGGGCCTCTTCTCTCTCTTGTATCTTGTACACTAAATTCAATGGTAGGGCAGGAATCCAGTATAGTGGTCCATTTTGCCTGCTGGTTCTGTACTGAGCACATGTAGCACTTTCTAAACACATCTCAAAGGGCATCCTTGGATCTTATCTTGAGTCAACCTGTCCCAAATCCAAACTACAGCTGACTGAAATGTGGGTATGTGCTGTGGCATCTTTACCTCTTCTGTACTCCAATCCTCAGAAATTACTTCATGGAAGGTGCTGTGGCAAGCAATTAGTCTGCGTAACATTGGAGAGAAATCAGGGTCGTATCTTTATTCTATACTGTGGGTTCGTGGTTTTGCTTTGTCACCCACTTTTGTACTTGATGTTCAGAGACGGCTATGAGACTACTCTGCAAAGTGCCAAAACGTGTAATTGTGTGTTAAGTGTGCTGGTCCATAAAATTGTGCATACCTTCTATATGTTTGCAACTTTGCGTGTGCACCAGTTTTTGGATCTTACCACAAGCGCTTGCCATATTTTACACTAGGTAAGGTTGTGGCTTTGAGATATCAACCTCCAGGTATATGAAATTTAACCCTTAGTCGAGATTGAACAGTTGAATCATTTGGACTGCTAGTTCTCTTTGTTACTTCTTAATGTTTAAATAAATTCAAAGGTCTTTTGCATAGCAGAAGTTATTTTGGTGAGGCGTTGCCCTGCATTAGGCTGAATTTGACACTTCCCATCGTGAACTATTGAATTGGCACCCTAAATACAGACTAGGAAATGTACTACTGTTTTGCCGAAAAAGATAGTTACTCTTGAGGACAGTGGATGCAATATTAGCTACACACAGTTTCTCGGTACCCATCTCAGATCAGGAAGACAGTGGTAATTATATTTGTGTTGACAGTCATAATTGTAGATGTTTTGTACAGTGAAGTGATCAGTTTTGTACTTGCTTGCAAGGAGTCTGCATCAGTTTGCTGAGCAATGTTGGCTGCTGGACCATGAGTGAGGATTTGAGACAGAAGTACCAATGTTTAAGATAAGATGTGTTTGGTGTAGATACGTTCATGATCTTTTTACGGGTAACACTTTATCGAATAGTTCTCTATTGCTTTGAGCAAGCCAGTCATTGGAGTAATGTCAGAAGTGCATTATTTCCTTCTTTTGAATGTTTTGTCTCGAGTCTATATGTTGCCTAGATCAATGCAGCCAAGCGTATCAGATGGTAAAGAAAGAAATACCTCATGATTCATGGAGTAAACTAGATATTTAAATAGTCATACGACCTGTAATTGTCAAAGTCAATGTGTTATACACATGGTTTGCAACCAAAAATTCTATTGCACTCGCAATTTTCATCTCTCAGATCGTCAAGTTTTTTTGTGAGGATCTTCACAAAGCATGCTTTGTAATCTCTGAAACAGTCTTGCATTAGATTTTATTTAAGTTGTCATAAATTTGAAAGGCTTTGAAAAGGTGCATTTATTAAAATAGCAACAAGAATTAAGAAAATAATCTCGTAGTGTTTCATTTACAATCGTTGTGGAGGTTTTCATAATCAGTCTCATAATATTTCGTACACAGTTACCACAACTGATGAAGGTTAACTATATCTTCTCTCAATAAGTCTCACACTTGTTTGTCTTCATGATTATGATAGAAACGGGGGAATGATCCCAACAGCTCCTTTGATCGTAGAGTCTTATCCAAAGGGCATCTCTTGGTTTAAAAGGAGACTAAGGTTACTATTAGTAAACCCTTTCACAGTCTTCTTAGACATTGTCACTCTAGTTTTGACTTTGAGTCTTCAAACAACTTTTTCTTCAGCTTACCTAGCTAAAAAAAAATTGAAATCCACAAATTTGAAGGATAGAATACTCTCTTGATCATCCCATTTTTAATATAGAAGCATATACCATCACATGAAAGTATAATAGAGGCTTATGAAAGTTGTAAATTGTAATAAAAGTAGATTAAAGTCGAGGGAATAAAAAAATCAGCAAAAAACTCATATTTATTAGACAATATATATAATTAAAATATCAATCAAGGCTTTATTGTATATCTTCACATCATGTACTCATATAACAAAAGAATATAATACCTTATAGAAGTAATAAGGAATCATATAGAACCAAACAAAATATAGAAAGCTTTATAGTAAATCTCTAAGACTAAATGAGCTTCCTTTACGAACAAAAAATTATATCAAATCATTTCATACATGTCGAATTATTTCAAAAAAGTATATATTGTAAACTTTTAATGTGTTTTATACTTGATCCCAAGGAGTGTCCTTGTAAGCCTTGAAAAAGTTGGATTGAAGGACGTGTAACTAGGCAGCTAAATTTGCACTTTGGCTTCAATAAGCTAGCCATGATTCAATCATAACCCTTATAAAGTCTTTAGATAGATTTTGGGCTTAAAGAAATTTTGTAAGGAAAAAATAACCATTAGTTTGTAATTCAATCAAAAACCAATCAAAAACCCAAATAGGCAAGTTTTTAAAAGATATAAGATGGTTCCTTAGTTGCATCTTCAATTGCTACATTAGCATCAACTTCATCTTCAAAGGTAGTTATTCAAGCTCTTGCTAGGACAATTGACAAAACATTGACCATTGCATACTCCATGTTGAAGAAGATTAATATATGGGAGAAGCTTTTAAAGGATTAATATGGTTTCTTAATTGTATCTTCAATTGCTACATTAGCATCAACAACTTCGTCTTCAAAGGAAATTCTCTAAATTCCTACTAGGACAAGTGTCAAAACATCCAACATTGCATACTCCATATTTAGATGATTGATACACGAGATGAGGCAAACAAATATACGTAGACAAACACAAAGTAGTTTAAATGGCACCTCAAAAATTGTTGAATATTGTATCGAGAAGGTTAACATACATGGGCGATGTTTGCATGCAAGTATTTTTCCTTAAATGTCATGCCAACTTTCAATTTCTTTGCTATAGTATTCTCATGTACAAGATAAGTGGAAGATTTTGGAGGAACTATAAAGAACACATCATGTCATTCAGAACTATGAAATAGGTAGAAAATGCACGAGTAAAATAAAGTAATATATCTGTGTAGTTTATGTCCACACGTGGATTGACAAGAAGCAAAGGAAATGACTTTAGTATTCATGTGAGATTGTTGATGCATGAATGCTAAGTGCTAGTATAAATGAGCTACTAGTTTCACAGAAACATCGCTTAGTTGCACATGCGATCTAGCAAATAGGGGTTTTGATGTAGAGTAGGTAATGCGGGTGTCCCAAGAACCTTGAGTCAGCCAATTAAAGATTGGACCCATTAATGAATCCTTGAATGTCTAGGGTTGTTGACAAATGGTATTTGCATCAAAGTTGTAAGTATCCAAAATTGATTGAGGAGGGCGGGTAATACAAGCAGTAGGTGGAGGAAAAAAAAAGTGATTCAAAATGAATGAGAGTGAAATATTATGTTGGAAAGATGAAGGGAAATAGAAGCATGGAAGCACGAAAATGAAGATAAAAAGGGTTGAAGGGAGTCCACTAAAAAGGTAGATGGAAGAGGGGGTTCAAAAAATGATTGAGAAATAGGGGTGGGTGAAAAGATATGGCTAGTAATAAAGGGAAATAGAGTCAAAACAAGGATGTGTGGTTTGGAGGGAAGGGTAAATGATAAAAGAAAAATGGAAGATGGATAAGATGTAAGGAGGAAAATATGTATGAGAAATGATGACCCATCTTTTAATGAGTTACAAGTGGTTTCAGAGATGCAAATAGAACTTTGATAGGTATAGGATTGGAAGAAACCATAACAGGAGGATTAGAAGAAATATAATCTTAAGAGGATACTTCTTAGCCATTGGATCTCTAATGCTTAAAAGGTGGCACATTGATGATGTTGGATAAGTGGTGAAGCCTTCAGGGGTGGATACCAATGAGTTTCACCACACCAAGATGTACATGAGGGTTAACTTTGGTGGGACTCTTAACAACCCCAACATCAAAGATATAAGGTAGCGTGCAAGATAGCATCCCCTATATGTACACGTATATCCTCCTCATGAAAATGATCAAGTCACTTTGCAAATACATAGAAGATAATAACTAGGCCTATGGAGTGATCATGTTATTCATAACCAAGTAGATAACATACTGTAACAACTATGAGGACCATGGACTATAAGAGGGAAGCAATGGTGGGATACTGAGTCAAAATTATGGAGTGGACGAGGGTTGAGAGAGAGAAAAACACACAAAAGAGGTTAGTAAACACAATGAATGATATCCTTATTCTTTGTTAACTTCACTTATATACAACTGTACAACATGTACTTATACGAGGGGTGCCTGCCTGCCTATTGGTCGCCTATTGGTCATCTGTCTTTACCCAACAATCTCCCACTGAAAGGCCAATGTGCCTTCATCGGGGCATAAGAAAAAATTCAAGATACTATCCAATGCCCATCAACAATCTATAATATGCAAAGTGATCCAAAAATAAACCCTTTATGAGAAGATTTGTAGGGTTATCATACATATGGACCTTGATAAGCTTAATTCACTTGTGCTCAAGCACATCCCTTATGAAGTGATACTTCACCTCAATGTGCTTTTTCTTTGCATGAAGGAAATGATTTTTGCACCAATTGAATGGACTTTTGAGTATCATAGTATAATAAGCCTTCTGTCATATGATGCCCATGTTTCCTACTAGACAAATAAGCCATATAACTTCCTTATATGCCTCATTTGTTGCATGATACTACTCAATTGTAGTAGTAGATAACACTATGTATGGTTGTAGAGATGCAAGAGTGCATCACATGTGAAAATAAAGACAAAATCTATAGTAGACCTCCTAGAGTCTATACTCCGTGCAAAATCAACATCTAAATATCCAAGGATAGATGCATCCTTCCTTTTCAAAGCATATGCAAGTAGCTTTAGTGCTCTTCGAGTATCTCATGAAACTCTTTAACTGCCTTGACTTATTTTTGAGCAATTAGTATGCCATCCATAGAGAGAATCAAAACTCATAAGGTTGCCATCCATAGCCTTCCTAGTGTGTAGACATTAACCAATCTCACTTCTAGTATATCCTTGAGACTGGCTAAAGGCATTGAATTTATAATACCATTCCCTTGGAGTCTCTTTCAAATCATATACGATTTTATGTAGCTTTAGCACTAATTGTTTCTAACCTTCCATAATAAACCCTTCACATTGTTGCATATCCTCATGCAAATCTCCATGCAAGACAGTTGTCTTTATATCCATTTGAACAAACTCCATATCTTCCTTGGCAACGAATACAGGTACTCGTATATAAAGGGTGGTCATCTTGACTATTGGTGAGAAGGTCTCATCAAAGTCATTCCCCCTCTCGTGCTTGAATCCCTTGCCCACCAATCTTGCCTTGTACTTAGGCAATGCATCAGATGGAGATACCTTCAACTTGTGGACCCACTTGTTGCAAGGCGGCATACATTTATCCTTCGATAAAGGAACAAACCCCCAAGTAGCATTTTTCACCAATGAATGCATCTTTGATATCATAGTATTTTTCCACGTATGATGGTCATCCCTAATGATATCATGAATGTAACAAGAAGACTCACTACAATATGTAATCATGACATAGTCTAGAGATGCTATGTATCTTGCTCGTGGTTTAGAACCCCTTGTAGATTGTTGTAAAAATAGCTCAACATGAGCATGTGGTGGATGTTTCACTTGTTTATTCTATAAAACATGAGGCTGTCCACTTGTTTGTGGCACTCTGATCTTAGCATACCAAGCACTACATAATTTAGAATAGGATGTACATACTACTTATGTGATGGCTATCCATCCTCCTGCAATACTATTCTATGGCTCTCAAGTGTTTTAGCGTGGCATCTATGCATCTTATCCTTATCATTGATCATAACTAGGCCTTATGTATACACATAAATGCTTAACAACTAAAGACCCCTAAGTGATCATAACTAGGCCTATTTACAAACCCATACTTCCTCTAGAATTTTGCCATCCAATGGCTTACTAGGAGACCTATTAACAAGCACATTGCTATCTATATAGGTTCAACCCAAAATCCATTAGTGAGACCAATATTAAAAAGCATACTATGGACCCTTTCTTGAATGGTCATGCTAATCTTTTTAGATATACCATTTTGAGTAGGATTTTTAGGAGCTTTAAACTCTCTTTTGATACCATGACTTGCACAAAAGTTTGTAAAGGCATGAGAAATGTATTCACCACCATTGTCACTTCTTAAGCACTTGAAGCTTTTTTCCTGACTGATTCTCTGCAGATCCCCAAAACTTTTGGAATGCATCTAGTACATCATTCTTCTTATGAAGAGAGTAATTCCAAATCCTCCGACTAGAATCATATATAAAAGTGATAAAATTTGAAGCTCCACCTAATGAGACCATGGGCATAGGCCCACACAAATCACTATGAATCAAATCTAAGCACTTTGATCTTCTAGAACCATCATCTCTATTATGAGAAAACTTAGTTTGTCTACCAAACATATAATGCTCACAAAAACCAAGATTAGAAATGTTCAAACACAAAAGCTAATTCAAACAACACAAAGATGGTTGTTTCATGACAACTATACCATGGTCTTTAATCCAACAAACATGCAAAGGATACAAAGTATCACATTTATGTCCATTGGTAACAAGAAGAGATCCTTTGCATATTTTCCATACATGATATCCAAAGTTCACATGGTAACCACAATTGTCAAGTTCTTAGGTACTAATTAGACTCTTATGTAACACATGTACATCCCCTATAGCAACAATGCTACATGCAATATGATGCAACCTTATTTCCCACATCATAAGTAATGAAACATTTTCCATGAAGTGTGACATTGAATGATGCTCTTGAGTCCAAAATCCGATTATGTGATATGTCATCATCCATAGCAACCAAGAGTGCATCAAAAAAGAGAAAACGTACAAGATATCTCCATCATCATTGTTACATGCCTTAACATCTTTTATGCTTGTGTTAGACTTCTCTTCCTTTTTTCCATCATCCTCATTATGCTTTTTAACCTTTTTCTTGTTGGTCTCTGGCTGATGGATCATCATTATCTCTTCTTAAAAATGGTTATCATGACAAAAGAAGCCACTGCTGAGAAGACTACTTTTGGTTGTGTCAACAATTGCTTATGCATTTGTTGTATGCTTTGCAAGCCATTAATCAAACAAAAGGGAATCACCATTGCCTTATCAATGAATGTTAGATCTTGGGTTATCATGGACACTATACTTTGCGCAATTTATCCAATTAGTAAGAGTGATTTCATTGTTATTAAACTCATCTCTTGTCTCCATTGACTCTTTGTCATCACTTTATGAGTTATCTTCTTTGACTCCACTTCTCCTTCTAATAGGGAGTTGTAGGAGAAGAATAAACTTTCTGTTTTTGACTCTTCTTTAGTCTCTTGTGCTAGGATGGCTAAGTAGCAAGGAGAGCAATGCATCCAAGCTTGTGTGTCATTGTTAGAACTAATTTTAAAGGATATTGAGACATTGGAAGAAAGTATTCATTGATGGCTAATGGCTTTGCTTCCATCGGAAAGCAAATCAACATTCCAACTTCAAGGGACTATCCCTCTATAATCTTTGAGAAGATATACTTCATTGCATCTTCTTTTATAGAGGTTCCATCTTATGTCTCTTTAGATAATTTATAAGAGGTCTTTAGGGTTGTTGAACCATTGCCCTTCTATAGTCGATACACATACAACACCACATTATTTGCTCCTCTTCCTAGGGTTAGGGCTACTTTGAACCAATCTCTTAGTTATCTTATTTCAAAAAACCAAGGTTTTAGTAATGGCAGTGGGTAAGAGGTTCCACAAGGATGAGAATTTACCACAAGGTAGGTGGGCCAATAATCTCTTCTAGCCAAAGTTTTCACATACAAAAGAATACCCAAATGCTTTATCTTACTGGGATCCACTACTTTGATGAGCCATTGTGTGAACTACATACCTTGTAGTTCCAAGTCATTCATTGTTATATGTCTCAATGTTTACCAAAGATTTTTCATCAATTAGTATGCAAGCTATAAAGCATTATCATTGCTTTCACAAGGTATGAATGCTGAACTTGATGGAATACCTTTTATTTCAAGTGCTTCAAGGAACGTGGCTATGGTCACCTCTGACATAACCATTACATGCTCTCAAAATGAACACATCAAACTCATTGATTTACTTGCTCATTGTAGTCTATCCACTGTAAAGGTTCATCGATGGCTCCATGACTCAAGCGATGTGCATCCATCTCCATAGCCTTGATCATGGCATGAGCCTCACGTAGAAGAAGAAGATGAAGGAGAAGAAGAAGAGGAAGCAATAGCTTCACCCACATCGGTCCTCACTCTACCTATGTCACACACAAACACACACACGCACACGCACATGCACACGCTCATGCCGCGCGCGCGCGCGCGCGCGCGCACACACACACACACACACACACACACACACACACACACACACACACACACACACACACACACACACACACACACACACACACACACACACACACACACACACACACACACACACACACACACACACACACACACACACACACAAGCAAGATGCAAGCAAGAAGGAAGTAGTAAGAAGAGAGCTCCATAAGATTGTACACTGCAAGAATCTTTTTTCTTTTCTACTTTTATACATGGCCTTGATTTTTTGGGCACCCTCTCATTGCATTGGCTCAAATAGGTCCTTTCTTACTTTATCCGTACTCTATCGAGTTACAAATCCTTCTAGCTTTTTGAGCCAAGATTTTGACGCTCATGTCTTAGTAAAAGATATTATTACAATTTTCATGGGACGAATTTATTTACAAAATTTATTTTTGTCAAAAATTAGTGTTTGAGAGGCTATTTGGTTTCCACTTCTCTTTTTATTCTAAAATTTCGCATTTCTTCTTGTGCATCTTGTCTTCATCTTGCCCCTCCCCCCCCCAACATATGCTAGTCCCATGGCACTCTGCATTCAAGTGCATCGCCGATGTTGGGTGATGATGGGGAGGGTTGTAGATAAAGATGTTGTAGTTTAGAGTCATTGTTGGTGTGTACTAGAAATGGATGTGCACTCCCTAAGGGTGTGTGCTTGCCTTATTGTGTTGTGACTACTCATGCAAGTGAACTCTCCTTGCACCTTGGCTTGCATCTTAATGGCCCATGCATATTGACCTTTGATATGAACTCGATTCTCTCTTTCAACTTCTTATAGATCCCAGAGCTCCTACACCCCTTCCCTTTGTAATTGCCCTCCTTCAATGCTACGAATTCCTTGGTATTTTGCCATTAATATGTTGCGTGAGTTTCTTTCTCTTTTTCCAGCATGGCTAAGCTACCTTTCTTTCTTCATCTAATTGATCTTTTTGATCTTCTAGCTCCTTTAGTGGCTCTTCAAAACCTTGCACACCAAGCTTAGTGTAACTCAAGGTACAGAGGTTGATGATCCTTCAATCCTAGGCATTTTTAGTGCCTTTTGAGTGATTTCGCATATGCAAAATTTGATCTATTTGTATCTGTGGCTATGACCTCTTCAGATATTTCTTGAGAGAGTGCAACAACTTGTATCACTAATTCATAGACCATATTCTCTAGCCTACTCCTAGTAATGTTTTCCATTGTATGCACTAAGATGGAAGGTGTAGTTACTATTGGTGACAGAGGTGCTTCTAACGAGTCATGTTGCACTAGGGCTTCAGCCCATCAATGCTAATTCTTATGCCCTTGGAGGCTATTCGAGTGATCATCTGATGGGTAGGGCTAAGTTCTCCTCTTCTTGTTTCATGAGCCACTCTTCCTCATTGTTTCCATCTCCATTTCTCCTCTTTCTTTCTTAATTCCTCCTTAGATCTTTCTAAATCCTTATCCTCTTTGAATGTAGCCTAGTGGTTTAATGACAAGATTTTTTCTTCCTTCATTGTTAGAGGTGGACAATTTTGGCAAATTTGATTGTGCTTCTTATTGACTTGATTATTTCTTACTTAGTGCTTGTCATGTTTTGAGATTTTGTCGTGTCACTACAAATCTCCTTGTAGTTTCCTCTACTTCTTGCTATGATATCCTTACCTTCTCCTCCTCCTTGATCTCATGAGGGCTCTAGCCCCCTGAATATACTTATGTATGTGGATGGCACTTCTTGTATTGACACATTTGGAAGATTTCGGGATGTAGGTGTCTCTCTTGTCTATGAGGCCTTGACAACTTCTTGTATATTGCCATTAGTAAAACCTCGAACCCTATTAGTATAGCCTTTGTTGCAACTTTATTTCTTTCTTCTTCCTTGTTTGCTACAAATCATTGTATATCATGACATTGCAATTAGCTCCCTCATTAATTGAAGCATTGATTGTGTGTTTTTTTTTTTGTGGGTTGTGAGTCTGACCATAAGATATGCGATGGGTATTGGTTCATTGACCCTTTTATAATTTATGCACACTTTGATCTTTCTTGTTTCTTTAGCACAATGATGATAGGTGAAATCTAATCCATGTGCTGGATTTCATAAACGAATCCTTCATTTAGGAGTTTTTCTATTTTCTCTTTGATAATGTGCACATGCTTAAGATTCATTGCAAAGTGTTAAAGCTAGCTTCTAATTCAAGTTGAAGTCACACTCCTCATGCTAGATGAAGTTGTTTCCCTTGGCAATCACATCTTAGATTCAACCCCAAATTTATGTAATGCTACTGGATTTACTTGGTTGAGTCCTACTTTCTCATAATCTAGCATTTCAAGGTACTCCAACTAGGTTCTATTGTAGTCTATTTTGATTATTCCATCAATAAGCAATGGCTCTATCTCTCTAGGTTTGGTGTCAACAACAATTTTCTATAATGTGTGCCCACCAGTATTATAACTGATTGTCTGAACCTCTATGTTACCCTTGGATTCAGAGTTAGTGTAAGCACTTTTTGTGTCTATTGCATCAAGAAATTCATCATTAGTATTACTTCTTTCTTCAAAGTGGTGCTATTTTCTAGGAGGGCCCAATTGTAGAGTAAATTTAGGACATGTACTTTTTTCCAATTCCATCATCGAGCTTTCAAGAGCTCGTTAGGTGGTTTCAATATTGCACTGGGATTGTTTCGTAATTTTTGTTCAAGAAGCTTAAAATCTTTTTTAGATGCAATTTTTTTGTAGGCAGATGATAGGTCATACAAGGAGCTGCTTCTGTACTTTTTGCCATAATACAAATTGAGATTGAAGATAGATCTTGGCCCAAGGTGTCCTTCTCACTTTTCTTTATTTTTTTGTGTTAGTCACTTTATCCGCTACTAGCTTGGAGTGCAAGTCAATGGTAGAGTAAGAATATGCATCCATTCTCACTCATCATCTGGACAAGGGATGCATTTTGTGAGCGTTTGGTGTGATCTTAGTATCACCCTTTACTAGAGCAGAGATGGCATCTGGGTCAATGGGTGAGGTATTCCATCTATCCATATCATTCTAATCGGCTCCATGTGATTGTCAAAGAATGTCAAGCTGCCATTGCCCTAATCCTTGATTGTATATGCGTTTCTCATACGAGGCCAACCAATTAGGATATTATAGTCTACTCCCTTCACAACAATTAACTTCATGAAGAATTGGATTTTTGCGATCTTGATCGGCCAATCTTTCAACACCTCGAGAGGCGTGAATTTCATTTGGTTGGCCAACATAACATTAAAGTGTGCAGTTTCTACAGGTAGATTTTCCCAACACTGTAGAACTATATGGCTAAGAATTCTAACTCCTGCCCTCCCACAAGGCGTTGACTTGTAAAGTTTGTCATGGGATTTAGGGTTAGGTTGGATATATATGTATCAACATCGTGACCTAGCATGATTCCTATTTCTAGTTGCATTGGTCTTTCTATCCAATTTTTCAGTGCTTCCCAAAGCATAGGGGTTTGCTTTAGCACAACTGCCCTAGTTGTAGGGAGATTGGGGTTGAGGTTAATATGGCAAGCAAGTAAACACTTGGTTTTCCCTACTCATGCTCCTCAAGTTCATGTCTCTAGTGGTTAGGTCATCCTGGCTGGTGTTGAGCTGTAGTGCCACTTAGCTATTGATGAGTTGCCTTAGGTAGTCAGTTTTCTTTTGGCCTAATGTAAGTGGGAGAGGTGGATGCAACTCCTCTTCTATAGATGTGATTGTGTCTCCTCAACCCAACTTCTAACCTTATGTACTATTTCCAATTGTTTCTTTGGATCAAGGCATTCTATAATTTTTATGCTTTCCTTTTCTTTTGTCTTGGGAGTATGCATTTCTATTTCTGCATTAGGAACTTGCTTTCCCTTAGTTAGCATTATAGTACTATCATCTTAAGTGAAAGTTTTACATCATCTCCTTTTTTTCTCTTGTATTGGTTCTTTTTGCATATTGATGATGTGTATAGGCCAGGAGGCCTAAGTACTAAGATGCTAACTTGTTTTTCTTGAGCTCTAGTCATTATGTTCAAGTTAATTGGGGTGGCATCATTGTCGGGTGTCTCGAGACTAAAAAGTTTGAGCAGTACTAATGGCACTATTGCAATGCTAGTGGAAGTCTTCCATCTAGGGCAATCAACATATAGGTATGTGACTCCACACTTTGAACATCTCAAGCTTGTTTTGTCCTTATTAGCTTGTTTCCTTTTAGGACATCTTGATGAAATGTACTGTGGGTGGCTGCAAGTCCAACAAGTTAGAGGTTATTATGGTTGATTTCCTTCCATGCCTTGACCTCATCCCTTTCCCAAAGCTATAACTAGAATTGACCTAAAATACATCAATATCGGATATCCCTCTTTGTTATGAGTGAATTAAGGATTCATGTATTTTTTCTCTTCCAGTGGTTCTTGGACAAAGTGTACGAGAGTGTCGATAGGTGGACGAGTGATGATGGGTCCAAGAGGTTTGGATATTCTTGTTGGATTAATGTCCACCCTAGGGGCTGGTAGCCTTCGTTTGTTGGGCGTTGGCAATGCTAGCATAGCTCCTCTTCTGTATAGTTGAATTGTCAGCTCATTGGATAGAATGGTTGAAGATAGGGCTGAGAATATGGTAGCCTCCTTGATAGTCGTGTGGCAATGAATGGCCTCATATCCAAATCTTCCATAGTTCATGGAAGTGAGAGGTTATGGATTGGGGTATTTGATGGGAGATGATTGTTGCCACAATGGATACATTGATTGTGTGGTCTTGTGGTCCATATTAACATGTCCTAAAGCTTTGTGAGCTCCAACTTAAGGCCTTTCATTTCTTGTGTAAGGTTTGTATCCTTCCCATTGTTTTGAACATTAGAGATAGTCTACTCATTGTGGATGTGGATCTCTTGTTATTATGAATGGTAATGATGGGTGGTGGTTGAATAGCTTTCACGTTTCCTCTCCTTTAACAGGTCATCAACATGGATTGCCTCTTTGGAAACTTTGGCTAGCATATCTCTTTGTATACTCAAGCTACTTGCTAGCACTTTATAGAGTTTTTGATTATTAATCCTGTTAATGAACACTATGGCAATTTCTTTTTGAGTGGGTCATTCAGCTATCAAGATCCACTTGTAGAGACTTCGGATGTGGGTGATATAATCATAAACCTCTTCCTTGTCCTTTTGACTTACATTCATCAGTTTGACAAGCAACTTCTCTACATGCTCTGCTTTTCAGAATCACTTGATGAAGAGGTTCTTAAGCGTGTTGAGGTTATTGTGTTTAGCATCATTGAGGTTGATAAAACAAGCTTGTCCTTTTTCCCCTAGATACAACCCAAAAGTTTGTGTGTGCTAACCAATACCTTAGAGGTTGTTAGCCTCGAAGACCTATTCAAACTGCTCCACAAAGCTATATGGATCATCTCCTACTTTGTATTTCTTGACTTTTTTTGTGATGATAGGAATTTTTGCTTAATTCTTGGTGTTGGGTGCTATTCTTAATCTAGCTAGGATTGAGGTAGTTAATTCTGCGTTACTTTGCTGCTTGGCCAAATTATCCTGTAACTACTTAGTAAAGAGTTTGGCTAGCATGAGGTCTGCTTCAATGGCTCTTTCCTTGTTGGCATTTGCTCTTAGTCTAGTTCTTCTTGTTGCGAATTTCAAGATGTATTGGACTTAGTTTAGTTTAGGAGAGAGAGAGAGAGAGAGAGAGAGAGAGAGAGAGAGAGAGAGAGAGAGAGAGAGAGAGAAGTGCATGAAGCTCTTTAACTCTTTGTTGTTGTTCTTCTGTCTCTTCTTTGTGGAGCAAGCCCAGAGATATTGGAGCTATGGAGGTGGAGTACACATGAGGAACATCTCTTGAATTGTGGAGCCATTGACAAGCCTTTACAGGTAGAACACAAAAAAGAGGTAAATTTGTGAGCATGTGCAATGGTTATTAGAGGTAACCATGCAATGTCATTTGAATTACTTGAACCAATAATCATTCTGTGAAGTCCAATATCAAGTTCCAAAGTGATTTGACATTTTATTTTTGATATTGCATGAGCTCTTCCATGGAACTAGACTTCAAGTGATGGTGGGTACCACCAATGCTTGACAAAAACTTTTGAACCATTTTTGACATTGGACTTGCAAACTTGCATATATTAATCCTTCATGCCTTGAACTAGATCATAGAGAAATTGCTCTACTGTACATTGGAATTGCATGGACCATTAAGAAACCAAGACAAAGAAAAGAATATATTGCTAGTATTGTAGATTCCACCTCCAATGGGACTACAAAATTAGGCAATTTGTATAAAGTGAGACATACAAGAATAATAGAGTTTGGAAAAGCTACACAATGTAATTAAGGGTCAAGAGGGTGCATCTAGGAATGCAAGGGTGAATGTTTGGGGATCAATTGATCTTGTCTTTTAAGTGTGTGAGAAACCTACTTGGTAACAATAAGACAAGAAGAGATCCCAAGACACTTTGCAAGCCTCCTGAAGAGCATTCTTGTATGGATGGACACAAATATCATAGACTAATGGTGTTAAACTCTTCTAATAGATTAAATCAATCTCACACATGAAAATAAATATGATCCATGTTAAAGATTATGCGCACATAGATGCACATGCAAACATATAAAGAGTATACCTACATACATTTAATATACATTATCAAAACATTAATATATTAATGTGTGTCTTAATGGAAACACACATTTGAGATTCTATCAAAATACATATAATATGGATCATTAAAACATGAAGATATTAAAGCATTCAAGCTTTAATAACTACATAAATAATTAGAGCATTAAAGCATAAGTAAACATTATGTTCTCATGGATTAAAATAAACACACCATTATTTCTACATTCAAGCTTATCCTTGCATACATGATATAGATAGAGAGCCTATCATAAAGTAAAAACCTTTTGATTCCCAAAAACACAAGAAAAATTAAAAAATGCAAGAAATAAAATTTCTAACTTTGAATTTTCATGCATGAGAGAGAGAGAGAGAGAGAGAGAGAGAGAGAGAGAGAGAGAGAGAGAGAGAGAGAGAGAGAGAGAGAGAGAGAGAGAGAGAGAGAGAGAGAGAGAGAGAGAGAGAGAGAGAGAGAGAGAGAGAGAGAGAGAGAGAGAGAGAGAGAGAGAGAGAGAGAGAGAGAGAGAGAGAGAGAGAGAGTGTGTGTGTGTGTGTGTGTGTTGATGGTGAAAGTAGCAAGCAAGAATGAAAATAATGTTAGAGATATATTTGAAAGTGAAAAATTGTAAAAATAATAGAAAAAATGGAGAGAGATGTCTAACTTGAAAAATATTGTAGAAAAAGATACCAAAACTATGTAATCTATATGAAAAACACATTTAAAAAATGATAGAGAGACTAAAGAAAAATATCCTCAGACATATTACTAAAAAAAATTCCAAACACATTAATAAGTAAAAATATTCATGCACATTAATATACAAAATTAACACAACATTCAATAAATAATATTAATATGAAACATTCACACTCAATTTGTCAATGCACATCAATATACATAATAATAACACATTATGAATTAATACATCACATTTATGCACATAATACATAATATTAATACACATAATATAAAATTGAGACTAATTAATGAATATCAAATCACATATTAACAATCATACATAATATTCACACACACATGCTTTTTCAATATTAATATAACATATTAATATTCAAATTAATAATAGAATATACACACATAATTGTTACTATTAGTTAACTAGCATTTAAACACATTGATATATGAAAGCATTTATGCACATTAATATACAATATCATCAATATATTTATTGATTAATATCAACACATTAATATGCACAATGGTGACATTAATGGCTAAGGATGACACAACAATTTTATAATGTCTTCTAATTAACTAATAAATAAATAAATAAATATTAATACATATAATATGAACTCGAGATGAATTTTAACATAATATTGACATACACGTGCTTTTCACAATATTAACGTAACATATTTACATTCATACACATGGCATAACATACGCACATGATTATTTCTTTTAGTAAGTAAAATTTCTAACGCATTAATAAATAAAAATATTAATGTAAATTACTATATAATGTTTACAATATATTCATTCTTGAATATTAGCACATTACTATATACACAATGTCTTCCAGTTAACTTAGATTAATGGCTAAGAATAAAACCAACATAACATACACACATAATTGTTACCATTAGAACAAACATTCAAACACATTAATAATCGAAAACATTCACACACATTAGTTTACTATGCAATGGCCTCTAATCAATATAAAGAAACACTACAAGATACATGCCTCATACTGACGTTCAAAGCGATAAAAATATTCACAAAAAAATTTGCCCCTGTCGTCGCAGAAAACGTCGGTATTAGCAACGCCATAGAACATTTGCTATTATTGTCACTATATTCGTTGCTATCTACATGTGATGCAGATAGAGACGCAAATGGCGACGATTTGCGATGCTAACTATGACGCTAATAGCGACGCGTGCAGTAAATTTGCGATGCTAATAACGACGGTTACAAGGAAATTTTTTTTTGGGTGGCAGGGCAACAAGCTGTCCTACCAAAAATAGCACTATGTGCTTTATTTGGGCCATATAAAAGAGTTATAGTAAAGTGTACAATGCTCGTCTCCATGAAGGCAAAGTGTACTTGAATCCATAAGACTCATACATAAAATAAATACAAGATCGTGTAATGAAAGCGACGACACAATCATGGCAAGATACAAAGGATGATAATAAGATAATGCATAAAAAATACCTATATAAATCACATGACCAAAAAAGAAGAGGATGTGCGCTCCACGAATCCAAGGGTGAGCTATAGATCCTCGCCATTCGAAACCTTGTCTTGTCGCAAAGGAGCATTGAACGGACTCTGCAAAAAAAAAAAAACTACACATCAGTCCATCGTACAATAATGCACTTTAATTAAACTTAGTAACTACGGACAATAAAGATGAGTGACTTACTGGACCGCTGCATCTATACAATCGATCAATCAATGCAATGAGACCGTGTTTCTTTTCATATTGAGTCTCTAGGCTGGTGGGATTGCGGTTTGTTGTAATGGAGTACTACAAAGAAAACAAAATACAATTGTTAGAAACACGATTGTCAGTACAAGGGATATTGCAAAAAAAAAAGCAAGTAGAACAAAAGAAAAACTTACAAAGTCCTCTAGATAAGTCCTGTGGCTGCCACTCCAAAGATGATGGACCACTCTTGCCTTTAGTCGTGCCCTCGTTGCCTAGCGCTGTTGTCTCCAACGTCCTGGAGAATCTGTAGCCTTCTCCTTGAGTCGGCGCCAGCCATGTGTGTCTAGCCACTCGGGCTTTGAGGCCCCACTCTTAAGTGCCTTGCGTGAGTTAGATCATCTATGTGACATGTATGCACGCATACACTCTATCATCCAGCCTGTGAAAAACCTATCTGCTACGGTGGATATCGGAAACTTCTCATGCAAGGATGCTACTATGTAGTCCTTACTCCCCTTCGGTATGTCATTCCAATGATCCAAGACGTTGTGCCGAAAAACTTGTTGACACAACTCTCTCATACGAGCCATCACCCTCCTCCCCTCATCATTCATGATGATGGCCCCTGTCCTATCATCTACAAGGTATTCATACCCCTTTGGGGTATGCCTAAGATGTGTCCTCTTCCACCTGCAACCATGCTCCTGGTCATATCTAGGAGACCCCTGTACATCTGGTGTACCTACGGGGGTAGTATCTCTTGGAGTAGCACCCATAGGGGTGCCACTTATAGATGATTGAGCAAAAGCTGGAGTGATTGGGGTAGACGTCCCCATAGGTGTGACAAATCCCATAGGTAACACAACTCCAGCAGAACAACAAGACGGAGACATTGCGTCGGAATCTCCACAACAACCACATGAGCCATGCTCTCTTGAACCTGCACGAGAGTGAGGAGTAGCACCTGTATCTTGAGCCGACCATAGGCTCACTGTATCCATGTCTCCGTAGCATTCCCCTGAACCACTCCCTCCATTTGGTCCAAGTCTAGAGCGTCGACCTCGTCAACTGGAAACTGAAGCATCAGAGCGCATCGAAGTAGATCTAACAGAATGGCCTGATGGTGTTCGAGACAGCTCCCAGTCGCTTATCCCTCGACTCATCATGCAGATCCAAATATCCACAAAGGTAACTTGCACATATAAAAATTGATGTTAGCATAATCAATATAAATCAAGCAAAGCACGGTAATATAAATCTTCAAAAAATGATCTTACCTAAAACACATATCTTATGTACCCTTATAAGCGATTCGTTAACGAATTGACTAGGTGGATGCTCCAAGTATGAAGTACCCTATGGTCCCATGTCAATCTCCTGACACAACTCTGCATACACTGGAAGGTCGATAGACAGGTCACCATAAAAGGATGAGTCGACCTTGTTTTCAAAGAATCCTTGGACTCTTGTATTTCCATCATTGTTACCCGATTTTGGTTCCTCTACATGCTCCAAGCTTTCGGCGGCCTCCACCCCTTACAATATCGACCTCTCTATTTGCATACTGTCCTTATCTATGCTGGGAACATTGCACTGATCATATACTCTTGCACTTTGGGGAGCCGAAGGTACAACATACCACTATTGAGGTTGTTGGGGGTTTGGATAGAAAATTACATGTTCAAAATCACGTACAAGAGAGATTTAACTTTTGTGACATGTACCATGTTGTAATAAAAGTAAAAAAAAACATGAGTTTATACACCTGTTCACAATGGACTGGCAATACAAACGTGTTACGTAGATCCGTTCATTTTTTTTCGGAATCTATTTTGAGAAATCCAGATGGACCTCGTCGAACTATTGGCCTAGCTCCTTCAAGTATAACTTTGAACCATTGCACATCGAATAGGATCATTGAGAAGCTACGGTAATCCACTGTGATAATACTTTGCAAGTTTTCAAAATACTT
Source organism: Lygodium microphyllum (assembly GCF_053477565.2). NCBI lineage: Eukaryota > Viridiplantae > Streptophyta > Polypodiopsida > Schizaeales > Lygodiaceae > Lygodium > Lygodium microphyllum. The sequence continues at coordinate 172,120,915 of NC_141138.1, read as the reverse complement.
CATCTCATCTATAATGGTGTTTGGATCCGTTGCTCGTTGTCGGCTCTCTTGCTCGAACTTTGCCATGCTACCGCAATCTGTTGTGGAGCACATTTTGTCGATACGCTCCACGAGAAAATGTCGTCCGCACGACCATGCCGCACTGTGTATTTTATACTATGCATTGAAACAATCAATTAGTTGTCACATATAAAATCTAGATATGATAAACCCTAAACACGTCATCACCTTTGGACTACATCCCCTTGAGGATTTTCACTCCTTAGTTGAGACCTCCGCCCCTTTGCGAGACGCTGCGGTCAATGCTCCATGCAACCATCGCATTGATATAAACCACGACATCTCCTCCATGCCCTCGGGATATCGAATGTGTTGATGGCACATACTACGTCGAAATTTAGATTGCGCTTCTTCTCGATCTTTCCTAGCTTGCTCGTACCTAGCAAGCCATGTCTCCATGGAGGTATGGTGCAACATACAAAAACGATTCACTTTCTCCTCCACATTGCAACATCCATTCTTTTTTCCACCCCATTTCCAATCACCACATCTCCGGTTAGTCTATCATTGTCCTACAACGACCATAGAATACTATTGTATGAATCCACTATTGGTAGCCATTGTGAAATATGGACTAACGCCTCAGATACCAACCAACCTTTAGCCATGCTACCTTCTAGTCGAGCTTGTTGTTGCACAAAGCCTTTCATGGTATTCATGAAGCGCTCCAAGAAGAGCATCTATCGCATATGGACACGTCCAACAATCTCCACTCCATCTACAAGATGCACTAGAAGGTGGGTCTGTATCATGAGCATGCTCGTGGGCAAGTACTTCTCAAAGAGACATACCGTCTCCATTGCTCCCTGCCTTGCGGATTCAATAAAGGATGTCTTGATCTCCTTCTATGAGATCCATTGCACTAAATTTGACAACCTGTAAATCGCATTACGTATTTCTGGAGTAAGGCATCTTGTGATTGCAATTGGTAGTACAAACTACTACAAATGAAGAAGCATTACGAACAACGACTATAATCCAAATAACAAAATATGCAAGCCACTTACAATCCATTTGAAGTACAAACCTGATATATGTTATGCCAATCATGAGATTTAAGTCCCAATAATTGGTCGTCTTTAGAAAATGCAGACATGAGAGAATGCATCATACTCATCGGAGTGCGGATAGACTTGATAATTTGCTTCACAAGGCGCTCTTCTTTAGTGGACAAAACCCAAGGAGTGCGAGGTAGCTACAAGCGACCACTAGCACTCAGCTGCGATCAAAGAGTCTCCATCTTGCCTACCTCCTTCAAATCCATTCGTGCCCATGCAATGTCTCTCTTTCATGTGATGTGGTCCCATAGTAAGATTCCCACATTCTTGAAAATGTACATGGGATTCAACAAGTGGTTGATCTGTAAGTGGGTCCAATACAACAGCTTGTAGAAAACTAAGAACCGTCGCATTCCGTTTGGATGTGACTCCGTGTGGACCATTTTTTGCTCGTACTAGCTTTGGGCGTTCATTCGTGCCGAAGGTCGTTCAAGAAAACCTTCACTCAGTTCATGACCCTCCAATAAGAAAGCGGAGTGTCCTTGATATAACATCTTCTTCATGGTTTGTGACCTTCGGGAGTCTAAGTATGGCCCACACAATGGACATGCATGATAACATGAGGTAACCAGACTTGTCCCAACACCTTTATCCAGTGAATACAAATTTGAATGAGCTATGATAGATATCACCAACGAGAATGGAAGCCTACTTACCTAAGTACTCCCTGAATCCTGGAAAGTCATGCATGGTCCACATGAAAATGGCTCGAATATTGGCAGACCGTCGACCATCGCGCTTGCTCATATCTTCCACCACGACCCCCTCCTCCCACAAAATCTTAAGCTCATCAACTAATACATCCATATTCTTGGCTTTGTAGCAGTCATGAACAAGCAAGCTAAGGATGAGGTGTGCTTTCTTCGTAGAAAGCTATGGAGGGATGTTGTAGTTAATAAGGACTACATGCCACACATTGTAAGAAGTTGAGTGCAGACCGAATGGGTTCACGCCATCCATAGCAAGACCAAGTCGAAGATTCCTTGGCTCTCGGGCAAAGCGTGGAAAGGTAGGGTCAACGTGGCTCCATGCACATGAATCCACAGATATTTGTTGGACTCCACCTGTGGTCTATTCTGTGCATGCCACTTGTCAAGATTGCTATGACGGTCGTATGAAACATGTGATGTATACGGGGGATAAGCAGAAAGTGTCTAAGAACTTGTTGAGGGATGGTTTGCCCTTGCAAGTCCTATCAATACATGCGAGCACCACACTTTGGACATGTCTCTATAGTCTCGTATTCTCCTCGAAACAGTACGCAATTGTTGATACATGCATGGATGGTGTTGTAATCCATGATAAGATTTCATGAAACATGTCGCGCATCATCACGAGACTCAAGCATGGTATTTGTAAGTGGTAATATATGATACTTTAGTAACCTGAAAAAAAATCATAAAACACCTTGAAAAAGCACAAATTTTTTTAATGATAGTACTGAAAAGAAATCAACAAAGCGTACGTAGAAGGTACTTGAACAACTCAGTCACACTCACATCGTTCCACTCGTAATTTGCTTGCACACTTAGGAGTGCAAGCAGTGTCTTTAGGTGAGATACTTGGCACCCATCATATAATGGTATGGATGCCTCTCTAAGCGGATTAGATGTCTCGACATCCATGGGCATTAATGCATCGATCATTGCCTCCATCTTAGGATCTAAGATTATAGAAAATTATGGAAGGCTGCCTGTCTCCTCTCGTATTGATGGCATAGATTGGGTAGTACCTTCCAAGTGGTGGATTGGCTCAGGCACTCTATCAATCGCATGCCTACGAACTCTTCTAACTGGCCGCAAAGGGTGCACTCCTCCTTGGGATGAGACGCCACTTGCCTGTAATAAATTTTATGGCTACATCTAATGTTGTTGTATATGATATTTAATTAGTTTGCCAATACAATGTATGATTGATATACAATTTTCTTACCGTTTGCTCAAAATCTGAGATCGCTTGATCAATGATATCTGATTGAAACTTGTCGAAGCATCGTATGTGTTCCATAGACAATCGGTGTTTTTGTTTAATTGCAAATTTACATTGAGAGCAAGGACATGGGACACATTGATTAAGATACATCTCGCGATCTTGAACATCAGGGCCTTCATCGTTTTCCATTTGGTCTACATTACGACAAATAATGTGGTTTTGTTATCATTCATTTTTTCTTTCTTAAATTGTTTGACAAGGGATTTCTTCTCTTGTAACTCAACAAAATTAACGTATATAAAGTCTCCACCTGTCTATGGACGGGTCTACAGTATGTAAAGTCTAATATGCTATGCATGGGGATGAGGGAGTAGCTACCCTATGTCAGAGGAGTGTTTCTCGTCCCACCATGGTATTGCACTGGACCACTACTACTACTAGTCCTCGCATTCTCGAACACACCAAAGGTGCACCTTTAACAAAACCTTTCTCTCTCTCTCTCTCTACTACTACTACTACTACTACTACTACTACTACTACTACTACTACTACTACTACTACTACTACTACTACTACTACTACTACTACTACTACTACTACTACTACTACTACTACTACTACTACTACTACTACTACTACTACTACTACTACTACTACTACTACTACTACTACTACTACTACTACTACTACTACTACTACTACTACTACTACTACTACTACTACTACTACTACTACTACTACTACTACGACTACTACCACTACCACCACCACCACTCGCCTTCCGGAAGCGTCGAACACACCGAAGATGCACCTTTAACAAAACATCTCTTTCTCTCTCTCTCTCTCTCTCTCTCTACTACTACTACTACTACTACTACTACTACTACTACTACTACTACTACTACTACTACTACTACTACTACTACAAACAAGAAAATAAGAAATTAAAGAACTACTACTACTACTACTACTACTACAACTACTATAAAAAACAAGAAAAGAAGAAATTAAAGAACTACCACTACCACTACCACGACTACAAACAAGAAAAGAAGAAATTAAACTACTACTACTACTACTACTACTACTACTACTACTACTACTACTAAGAAAAGAAGAAATTAAAGAACTACTACTACTACTACAAACAAGAAAAGAAGAAATTAAAGAACAAGATCTTACCCTCTCTTTGTTTTTTATTCATTCATTCTCCTCTCTCCCTCCCTCTCTTCCTCTCTTTCTCTCTTTCTTTATTACGTTTCATGTTTATTCTCTCTCTCTGTTTCGTTCCTTCTTTCTTTTTCTCTCTTCATTTCCCTCTCTCATTTCCTCTCTTTCTCTCTTTTAGGACACATCATTTTTAACAAAAACAAGCAAAAGAAAAGGAGAAAAAACAAAAACAAACTAAGAGGGAGTAATGTACTCATTGCAAAGATCTGAGGATGGATTCGGCGGCTCCTCTTCGCGATGATGGTGGTGAGAAGCTCTCCTTCTCCCTCTTTCTCTCTTTCTCTCCCTCTCCCTCTGAAACACACAATGCAATTCACTCTTTCTTTTGCTCTTATGCACAAAATACCGCACTTGGGTTTCGGCCCGCGTTTTTTCGTTTGAGTACCATCGCTATTTGCGTTGCATTTGTGACGCAAATAGCGACGCCGCTAATATGCGTCGAAAATGGCCGTTGCTATTCTTCTATATTATTGTAGTGAAAAGATAAAAATCTACATTGACATAAATGGCTTCTCATACAATGGCAAGGTGGGTGCTCGGGGGGGGGGGGGGGGGGAGAGATCGGGGGGGCTTGTCGTGGCAGTAGGTACCAGTGCACAAAGAGAGAGAGAGAGGGGAGGAGCAACCAAAGGGGGGGAGAGAGGGGGGGAGGGGAGCATTGTGCATGTACCGAAGGGGAAGGAGGAACCAAAGACTCCTCCCTTACTAGGTCATCTCGTTTTATATTAGGTGAGGCCAGGATATCACGGCTTAAGAGAAGGAAGTCTTAAACTATGATAGTGACCATAACATTGTAAATGACATGAAGTAGGCAAATATAACCATGAAGTAGATTCACTATTTTATAATTTCATGGAAGCCTCATGGAAGCCAAGTTTACCTTAATCATCTCCATTGCCAAGGTGGCAAATATAACCGTGAAGTAGATTCACTATTTTATGATTTCATGGAAGCCAAGTTCACCACCCTAATCAACTCCATTGTCAAGGTGGCACAACTTTGATGTGCCCATTATACTCTTTGGAATACTAATTACCTAGACTTCAGCATGAAGCACCAAAATATGGAAAAAAATAGAAGTTGTGGGAGAAGATACAAAGTGGTGAGACGAACATGTTATTTAGAGGAAATGGCACATGTAGATGGCATGCGAGCTCCAATGGTGCACCATGGGTCGATCTTTAGAGAGCTTTCAAAGGGATGGGAGAGACCTACAGTAATTGGTAGCTTCGATAGCTAAAATGGAGTTGTCTTTCTTTCAAGTACTTGGGTCTTGCAAACAATCCTATAGGACATTATATGCAATTATACCTTAAAATCCCATCATGACAAGGAGTATAAGTAAGTTTACATTGACATGCTTCAAAGATGGCCAACACACAATGATAGATGACAATCAAGGTTGTCTTAGAAGTGTAATTACAGGCAATCTCAAGGAAACACACCATGCCAAAAGAAGTTAACATGGTAATCAATGAAGTTCATAGTGCAAGAAAGGAACTAAAATTATAGGTGTGCCATTACTGACATGAGGGTTGTACATTTAAGGAGGAGCAATCATAGAAAACACATGCGCAGGTGATGAAGCAAGCTAAGATACAAAGGCACCATTCCCAATCAAGGGTAGAGCTATAGGTGGACATGAGGTGATCAGAGGCAACATTATGATCTATAAGGGCCAAGCTATTTTTGCAAAGGAGCTAATAATAATTCCTTTTTTCATGCCATGTAAACAAAATAACATTGTATATATTATTAATCTACGTATATCATAAATATATAATTATTAATATAAGTATATATATAAATATTTTTATAGTATTGAGTAATATAAATCAATAATTATAATTACATTAAATCTAGTTTATATAAGTAATTAGTTATTACAATTATATATGCATAAATATACTATTCATTAAATATATATGTAATAAATAAATAAATAAATAAATAAATAAATAAGTCTAATTTTATACAAAAGAGTAGATAAATATATATATTAAATATATATAGACTAAATAAATAAATAGATAAATATTCATTTATAATTGTCTTGCATGATGATAGAACTAACATATGATTAGATATATTGTTATATATGATATTATAAAAACACACACACACAACTACACATACACGTAATAATACATCATTTAATATTATATTTAGATATATAACTATATACATTAAACTTTCTACTATCATATTAATATACAATTTGCTAAACGGTTAAATATCTTGTTATACACACACACACACACACACATAAAAATGGGCAGTGGCTATTGGTGCGCTGGTGGGCGGGGATGCGCACAAGTGGGGGATGATGGACATGCATGCGGACGGGGACACGTGGCCATCATTGAGGTGGTCCCGGGTGAGGAAGGGAGCATGAGGGCATCAGGTGATCTCTTGCGAGCGCGCGTGTGCAGAGAGTGGATAAAAATCATGTTTTTTATTTGCATTATTACTATATTAAATAAAACTAGCGTTCCGCGCGCGCTTCACGCGCACAGAACGAAGCGACAAGCGGCAACTTCGCTCAACAATCCATATTAAATAAAACTAGCG